>NC_135818.1:52550457-52867993 GCF_964213995.1 Mustelus asterias | reverse complement strand
CCCCTTTGCACTGCGGCCGCCAGACATGTTGAACATTTCCAACACTTTCTGTTCCTATTGGAGCAAGAAAAGTGACAAAAATTCAATCAAACTCTCGTGAGCCTCTCATTCCCCTTTAGCATCAAGAAACCCCAGCAGCAAACTGCCTGAGATCTGGTTTGGCACAACATTGTGAATGACCAAAAACGAATAAGGATAGGAAGAAAACCTGGCGGGATTCTCTCAGCTCGTTGCGCTGCTCGAGTAGCACACTGGGCTGGGAGACACTAGCGGTGGCTGTTTCGCGGGATTCACGCTGGGCGCTTGGGGCCTGTGTGCGTCTCCAAGGATACGTTTTTTAGTGTCATTTTCTCCACGCCGGAAATCGACTTGGAGCTGATTATCATCTTGAAATCAGCATTTCAATATGATTAGCAGACCTGGAGTGGTATTCTCCAGGCCCACTAGCGTCTCCTCCAGCACGCTGCGAGTGGTTCCCTCCAGCGACGTTTAAGACTGCTCTCCACTAAAGGGTTACAGGCACCTGATCCCACTGGAAGGAACAGAAGCTGTTGAAGCCACCCACCACCCCTCCCAACCCCCCCCCTCCCCCCCACCAGGAGGTCAGGGGTAAGGGGGAGTTCCCCATGGGCAGTGCCAGCCTGGCACCCTGGCACTGCCCAAGGGGCAAACTGGCACTGTAGACCGAGCACCTTGGCAGTACCCACTGGGCACTGGGCAGTGCCAAGAAGGTGGGACTAGAGCAGGGTGGGGCCCATTGGGGCAGGGCCTATTGGTGGTGGTGATCAGTGGGGGGGAACTGCCGCCACTCTGCAAGAGGATCAGTGGGGGAGGGAGGGAGTGAGGGCTATCAGGGGTGGCCATTGGGGTGTGGAGGGGTCGGAGCTGGTCATTGGGGGTGGCTGGGTCGGGGGCGGGGACATCAGATATGGCCTGGGGAGGTCCGTGAGGCCAGTGATCGGAGGATGGAGGGGTCGGAAGGCCAGCAATCAGGGGTGTTGTGGGGCAGGCCAGCGATCGGGAAGGCCAGCGATGAGGTGATCGGCGATGTGGGGGGCTCTGTGCATGCGCTGATGTCCGCTCTGACAGATCGGCACATGTACAGTGGCCCGCTGAGCGCTATGCTGCTGGCCTCTTGGACGGTGTTCCCTACTTTCCATCCCACTGAGGCACACTGTGATGCACAGAGTTGGAGATTCACTCTCGTAAGTACGCTAAAAAAAGGGGCGAATTCCTCCCGTTGTCCTGGACCTTGGGAACTTAGATTTTTTGGGGGAGAATCCTGGCCCATATGCCAAAGCAATAAATTGATGAATTAAATAAATGAGCAATTAATAAAAATGACCGTTAAAACTGCCAAGCAACAGAGCTAACTTGTAAAACCTTTTTTTTTGCCTTTTCACTTATGCAGCAGAGTTATAGAGACTCATACTAGGCCCCAAGGCCTGGTCACCAGGAAAGGAGTGGGGGAGGGGGGGGGCGGGGTCGGGGGGTGGAACCAGGGCCAAGCTAAGGGATTGGGTTTAACTAACACTGACCTTGTGTTCACCACTGGTTGTGCAATTGGTGGAATTCACGGAAGTGTGAATCAGAGGCGGATTGATATTCAGCCTGGGTATTCCTCCTCACTCGGCCCGATGTGTGGATAGGGTTTTTGTGGAGGAAGAGGACGAGGAGTGGAGGGCATTTGTGTGTATGTATCCATACACTAAGCTGCATGTGTGCTTGTGTGTGTGTGCATGCATGCATGTGTCCCAGTCTTAGGGTTTTCCCTCTCTCACTTACTCTACCCTCTCACACACAAAACACACACAGACATGCACTCACACTCACTGACACTCACTCACTCACTCTTTTCAGCTTTCGTGAAAAAATCCAGACTTCTCCAGTTTCTCTACCAAACTCTGCCACGCTCTCCCCCCCCCACCCCCCCGCCGCTCCCCCCCCCCCCCCCCCCCCCCCCCATCCTTCATGATATATGAATATTCTAGTGAACCTACAATGCTCGTTTTTAATTACTATGATAATCTTTCTATTTGAGGGTGCTCAGAATGATACAGTCTATGATTCACTCTCCCTGGGCCTGGGAGGTTTGGGAATGTTCTTGCTGAGGAGTTTGGCATGGTTGTGAAGGTGGCAGAATCTGCTTCTTCTCAGCTTTGCCTAAAGATCCAGCTGCCCCAGGTCTGGCCATGCTACAATCACTGTTCCTCCTGACCTCCCTGCCCACTCCACCGCCTTGACTCCTGTAGTTCTTGAGGGAGAGGGAGGCATCTGTATGGGAGGCGGAAAGCATGGCCTTGGCTACAGCCTCCAGAGTACACTCTGGCTGTCAAAACAAATGCCGCATGGACTTGGGGTTCTCACTCCAATAACCACTTATACCACAGAACTTCATCGCAGAGTGGCGTGCTCACTGCTTGTCTGAAAACACATTGAGTGGGCAGGTGGCCACTTTAGAGAATGGGGCTTTTTGAGCCCAGACCCCTACCTGAAAGCATTGGGCCATGGTGATTAGCATCATGTGCACCCCTGAACTTCCAGTGGTGCAATGCATGAAGTTTACTGCTGCAATAGGCAGATAAAAGTGCTACTTCTTTGCACTAAGGGAATGGTACAGATGCATATTTTAACTTATTGCATCTACTGTCACTGGGCTGGTGGAGGCCTCAAAATATGGTTGGTAGCTATCCCAACTCCTTAATATCGACAATGCAGCAGGTGGTATTTTATAAGGGGCTTCTGGATGCCCAAAGCTTCAGGTAATGCACCTCTTTTAAAGCTTGGAACCAACCGGAGCTGTTGAACAGATCAGAGCTCCAGCTGGAACTCTGCCTCACAAGGTAGTGAAGCGGGGTCAGTGAATATTTTTAAGGTGGAGGTAGATAAATTCTTGTTAGGCAAGGGAATCAAAGGTTACTGGGGGGGGGGGGGGGGGGGGGGGTAGATGGGAATGTGGAACTTGAAACACAAACAGATCAGCCATGAATTATTGAATGGCAGAGTAGACCAGAAGGGACTTCTGCTCCTATTAACTAATTTTGTATGCTTCAATTATACAGAGAACATCTGGTCCGGTTGGTCTCCTTGTTTAAGGAAAGATGTTAGTGCATTGGCAGCAGTTCAGAGAGTTTACCAGACTAATACCTGAAATGGGTGGGTTATCTTATCAGCAAAGCTTGGACAGGCTAGGCTTGAATCTGTTGGAGTTTAATAGAGTAACAGGCGACTTGATTGAAATGCATAAGATCCTGATGGGACTCGAAAGGGTGGGTGTGGACAGGATGTTTCCTCTTGCGGGAGAACCTAGAACCAGGGGCCACTGTTTGAAAATAAGGGGTCGCCCATTTAAGATGGAGAAAAGGTAAGATTTTCTCTCCAAAGGTTGCGTGACTTAGGAATTCTCTTCCTCAAAGGCAGTTGCGGCAGAGCCTTTGACTACTTTTATTCCAGAAGTAGATAAGATTCTTGGTAAGCAAAGGGGTGAAATTATCGGTGGTAGGCAGGAATGTGAAGTTGAGGTTAAAATAAGATCGGCTATGATCTTATTGAATGGTGGAGCTGAGTGACCTACTCCTGCTCCCAATTTGTATGTTTGTACAAATGCCCATTTGCCCAACTCCACATTTACCTTAGTACTGGCCAGGGCAGCCTGATATTGGCCAACCTTAATCTGATGCCCCATAATTAGAGAGTTATTGATATGTCTAGATGTAAACAATCCCTCGAATGCTTTTGTTTCACTTTTGGTTAAGTGAAAACCAGTTACAAATTCAATCCCAGAGACAATTATTCGTTCCTGCTTCAATATCTTAGTAACCATGCTCTGGCTTACCTTGACTTTCTGTCCCATAATCGTAGCATTGTGTATCTTTTGGTACAAATTCCTACGCCTGAATAAACCAGTAATTGAAAAAAACGTTATTGGAAAACTGTAATTTTTTTCATAAACCTTGAAGATTGTGAAGGTCGTCACATCTGAAGTTCTGGATGAATATATTAAGGTTGAAAGAACAGATCTGAAGTTTCATTGTGTGCGGTCACAAATTCCTGACCAAATGTCTGGCATTCAATCTTTCCTTTGTACTTTGCTACATTTGTAAATCTGCCTGGGATGACTGCTTTTTCTGTGGGAGTAAGAATGAGATGTAAAGAGCAATGGGAATTACAGGCAAAAGCAATCCAACCCATTGAGCCTCCAGTTTGCTTAGAAAACCAGATGATGCGCGATTAAATCACTCGGGAGGCTGGATCGTACCCGGGAAATAAAGGCTTTTATTAGTAACAAGAATGGAGCATACTGCATAACAATACAATCCCAGACTAAAGGGTCACCCGGCAGTGCAGTGACCTTTATACTCCTACAGGTAGGCGGAGCCAACCGGAGTGTACCACAGAACAATACCAACAGGTAGAACACCCCAACCCTAACCCCAACAGTGACAATAGTAACATATGTACAAGTACCCATAGTGCTAACCATCTATGGTTCAGTACCCATAATGGTAACCATCTATGGTTCACCACATTCACCCCTCCTTTAAAAACAAAGGCCGGTGGGGCAAAACAAAACAGTATGAACTGTCCATATATTCACAAGTTCAGTCGTATCGGAGGGCCGCACCATCTCTGCGACCTCCTCAACACTGGCGGTAGCGCCGGTTCTGGTGACCGTGATGACCCTCTCTCCAAGGCGGTGTCCAGTGACTCCTCCAGTTCCTCACGGACAGGTGGACCACGAGGTGGCGACAATCTCCTGGACTCGAGCACGCCCCGAGGTGGCGACAATCTCCTGGACTCAGGCAAGCTGTGCACGGGAGTAAGAGGATTAAGTGGTGGTCCCGATATTGCCCGCGCCGTGTCAGGAGGGGAGATAAAGGTTAAGGGGTCCCTAATCAGGGGTGCGGGAGCGACAGGGGTTTCCAAGTCCCCTGCAGGCGCCAGATCTCGAATAGAGACCGTGTCCTCTCGCCCGTCAGGATATGCCACATAGGCATATTGAGGGTTGGCGTGGAGGAGATGGACCTGTTCAACCAAAGGGTCGGACTTGCGGGTCCTAACATGCCGCCGCAGGAGGACAGGTCCTGAGTACATCAACCAAGACGGCAGTGAGGTCCCAGAGGAAGACTTCCTAGGGAAGGTAAACATCCGCTCATGTGGGGTAGCGTTGGTTGCCGTACACAGGAGGGACCGGATTGAATGGAGTGCATCAGAAAGTACCTCTTGCCAATGGGAGACTGGAAGACCCTTAGACCTCAACGCCAGTAAGACAGCCTTCCAGACTGTAGCATTTTCTCTTTCAAACTGCCCGTTACCCCTGGGGTTGTAACTCGTAGTTCTACTTGAGGCAATCCCTTTTGAGAGCAGGTATTGCCTCAAGTCGTCACTCATAAACGACGAGCCCCTATCACTGTGGATATAGCTGGGGTAACCAAACAGGGTGAAAAGATCCCGCAATGCTTTGATAACCGTGGCAGCGGTCATGTCTGAACAGGGAATGGCAAAAGGGAATCGGGAGTACTCGTCAATCACGTTGAGGAAGTACACGTTCCGATCTGTCGAAGGAAGGGGGCCCTTGAAATCCACACTCAGTCTTTCAAAAGGGCGAGTGGCTTTAATGAGGTGTGCCCTGTCAGGTTGGTAGAAGTGCGGCTTGCATTCAGCACATACCTGGCAGCTTCGGGTTATTGACCCGACATCCTCTACTGAGTAGGGTAGATTCCGGGTCTTTACGAAATGGAAGAGCCGAGTGATCCCCGGATGGCAGAGATCATTGTGGAGGGCCTGTTACCGATCCTCCTGCACACTGGCACATGTTCCACGCGACAGGGCGTCTGAAAGCTCATTGAGCTTCCCTGGACGGTACATGATATCATAGTTGTAGGTGGAGAGTTCGATTCTCCACCTCAAGATTTTATCATTTTTGATCTTACCCCGTAACGTGTTGTTGAACATGAACGCCACGGACCGCTGGTCCGTGAGCAGGGTGAATCGTTTTCCAGCCAAGTAATGGCGCCAATGCCGGACGGCCTCCACAATGGCCTGAGCCTCTTTTTCCACCGCGGAGTGCCGAATTTCAGGGCCTTGGAGGGTGCGAGAGAAAAAGGCGATGGGCCTGCCCGCCTGGTTAAGTGTGGCGGCCAGGGCGAAATCAGATGCATCACTCTCCACCTGGAAGGGGATGGACTCATCGACAGCGTGCATCGTGGCTTTCGCGATGTCAGCTTTTATCCCTTCAAAGGCTAAGCGAGCCTCTGCTGCCGGGGGAAAAGAGGTAGACTTTATGAGCAGACGGGCTTTGTCTGCATAATTGGGAACCAATGTGCGTAATACGAGAAGAAGCCTAAGCATCTTCTCAGTGCTTTGCTGCTAGTGGGTAGGGGAAGTTCAAGGAGGGGATGCATACGGTCTGGATCAGGGCCAAGGACCCCGTTTTCCACCACGTATCCGAGCATTGCTAGGTGGCGCTTGCTGAATACACACTTCTCCCTGTTATAGGTCAGATTCAGGCGAGATGCAGTGCGTAAAAACTTTAGGAGATTGGCATCGTGGTCCTGCTGGTCATGGCCGCAGATAGTGACGTTGTCCAGGTACGGGAAGGTAGCCCGTAGCCCGTTTTGGTCCACCATTCGGTCCATTGCACGCTGGAAGACCGAGACCACATTCGTGACACCAAAGGGGACCCTTAAGAAGTGGTAGAGACGACCATCCGCCTCAAAGGCCGTATATTTTCGGTCCTCTGGGCGAATGGGGAGCTGGTGGTAAGCTGACTTCAAGTCAATGGTGGAGAACACCCGGTACTGCGCAATCTGGTTGACCATGTCAGATATGCGCGGGAGAGAATACGCGTCCAGCTGTGTGTATCTATTAATGGTCTGACTATAGTCTATGACCATCCGGGGTTTGTCTCCAGTTTTAACCACCACGACTTGTGCTCTCCATGGGCTAGTGCTAGGTTGAATGATCCCTTCCCTGAGGAGCTGCTGAACCTCAGATCGAATAAAGATCCGATCCTCAGCGCTGTAACGCCTGCTCTTAGTTGCGATGGGCTTGCAGCCTGGCACGAGATTCTCGAATAAAGATGGCGGGGTGATTCTGAGTGTCGAGAGACTGCACGTGGAGCGTGCTGGGCAATTTGGAGGCTGCCGTTCTCCCACTGAAAGTGGAGGGAGTGGCCCATTGTACTGCAGGGTCACACTCCTCAGGTGGACCATAAAGTCTAGTCCCAGGAGTATCGGAGCACAAAGGTGCGGTAACACAAGGAGCCTGATGTTCTCATAAACTGTGCCCCGCACCGTTATGTTGACCACGCAGCTCCCAAGAACGGTAACAGAACGGGACCTCGACGCCATAGAAATTGTCTGTCTGACAGTCTGTACTCGGAGACCGCACCGTTTCACGGTGTCAGGATGAATGAAACTCTCCGTGCTCCCGCTGTCAAACAGACAATGTATTAGGCGTCCATTTACCTCTATGCCCATCATGGACTTGTCGAGTCTGTAAGGCTTGGCCTGGTCCAGGATGATTGACGCCACCATTGAGTCTTGAGTGCAACTGCAGGCAGCTGAGATGGTTGATGATGATGACCCCTGCTGGTCGTCTGCGGTCAGTGCGGACCAAAATGGCTGCGCCCATGGATCGCATGTGGTCGGTGGCGCTGAAAGTGGCGGCACCCGCAGGTCGCACGTGTCTTGCATCGTCGTCGTGAGGAATGGCGGCGCTCGTGAATCGCACGTGGTGGAAGACCTCGATGAAGCCGGAGACAAGGAGACAGATTCTGGAGAATCACACACTGCACTGCTATGCTTCGAGGGTGGTTTAGCTCTGCACACTTTAGCATAGTGCCCTTTCTTCCCACACGCGGAGCAAAATACCGTTCTGGCCGGACATCGCTGCCGAGGGTGTTTCGCCAATCCACAGAAATAGCACCGCGGGCCTCCTGGAGCTGCCGCCATCGTCAGGTCCGAGGTTGAAAGCACGATCGCGCAGTTTCTCGGAGCCGCTGGGTAGAGTTGAGTCGGTGGCTGTACTTGCCACGGTGTTCCCACGTGGTCGGTGGGGTAAGTTTCTAGGCTTCTGGAGGCCGTTTCCATCGTGTCAGCCAATTCCACCGTCTTAGCTAGGTCTAAGTTACCTTGCTCTAGCAGCCGCAGGCGAATATAGGATGAGCCGATTCCCGCCACGAACGCATCTCGGATCAAGTCGTTAGTATACTGGGTCGCCGACACTGGCTTGCAGTTGCAGGCTCTGGCTAGCTGCTGAAGTTCGCGCAGGTACTGTCCCGTCGTTTCACCGGGCTGCCGTCGTCGAGTGGCTAGAAGGTGTCGAGCATGGATCTCGTTTGGCGGTTTGTTGTACAGTTTCTTAAGTAGTTCGATGGCCCCTTTGTAGTCTTGGGCATCGCGGATTGATGAATATACAGTGTCGCTTACCCTTGCGTGGAGGACCCGCAGTCTATCGGCGTCGTTTTGAATGGCTGTTGAGGCATCGATATAGTCTTGAAAACACTTCAACCAATGGTCGAAAGTGTTCGACGCTCCAGCTGCACGCGGATCTAAGGTAAGCCGATCGGGTTTTAACATTTGCTCCATGGTTTTTTTTTACCAAAATTGTTACTAATAAAATTGATGCGCGATTAAATCACTCAGGAGGCTGGATCGTACCCGGGAAATAAAGGTTTTTATTAGTAACAAGAATGGAGCATACTATATAACAATACAATCCCAGACTAAAGTGTCACCCGGCAGTGCAGTGACCTTTATACTCCTACAGGTAGGCGGAGCTAACCGGAGTGTACCACAGAACAATACCAACAGGTAGAACACTCCAACCCTAACCCCAACAGTGACAACAGTAACATATGTACAAGTACCCATAGTGCTGACCATCTATGGTTCAGTACCCGTAGTGGTAACCATCTACGGTTCACCACACCAGACAGGAGATATTTTATGGAATAACAAGCAGAAAGATTTAGGCAGTGCAATTTGGCTTCTTAGCACATGTTTTTCAGTGCTACGAATGACATGTTGTCTCCAAAATGATGTCCCCGACACACATGCACACTTCTGGAAATAAGTGCATTGGACGACATTTGGCGCATTTGGGCGACACGGTGGCACAATGGTTAACACTGCTGCCTCACAGTGCCAGGGACCTGGGTTCGCTTCCCAGCTTGGGTGCTGAATCTGCACATTCTCCCCATGTCTGCGTGGGTTTCCACCGGGTGCTCCGATTTCCTCCCACGGTCTGAAAGACGTACTGGTTAGGTACATTGGCCATGCTAAATTCTCCCTCAGTGTACCCAAACAGGCACTGGAGTGTGGCGACCAGGGGATTTTCACAGTATCTTCATTACAGTGTTAATGTAAGCCTTCATGTGACATAAATAAATGAGCATTCTCTAAGTTTTTAAAATACGTTTCACAGAATGTAGGTGTCACTGACTAGGCTAGCATTTATTTCCCATTCCTCCTTGCCCTTGAGAAGATGGTGAAGAGCTGCTTTCTTGAACCACTGCAGTCCATGTGGTGCAGGTCCACCCACAGTGCTATCAGGGAGGGAGTTCCAGGTTTTTGACCCAACTTTGGTGAATGTCCAAATGGAAGTGTGCAGAGTAGAAAGATCTTGACGTCCATTCGTGTTTATCACTGATATGACACCAGTGCTGTGATTTTGGAAATCCCACTATTGCCCTCTTTAACAAACACACACAAACACACATGTTCAGCTGGAGCAAGGCCCTCTCAGCATCATTATTTAAAGTGATCAACTACAGAAGAGTTAGTTAGTGATCGATCTCTGTTGGTTCTTGTTCCATTGATGGTGAGCACTGTCCCGTTCATGGGGATGTGTAGAGTATTGAAAATTGCATTGTACTTTTTGTCCACATGAAACTACCATACACATATGTATCAGCAGAAAGAGCCTAGAAGGAAGAGGCAATTATAAAGGATCATATTTTAATAGCATGTTCAGTTCTGATGCTGAATGCTTCTGGGTGCATCTATTTGCATCTATTTGCTCCCAAGAACTTCATAACGGCTGCGAGGATGGGAAAAAATAGGAAACCTTGCTTTCAGGAATAAATCTTTTGGAAGGTATTTGTATACTTTCCAGAGATAGCATTTTAAGTTGGGGATTTTAGGGACACGTTGACACTGTGTTAGAGACACACTAGAGGCACTCCAGCTCAGGTTTTAGCAACAAGAAATCCTGCACAGTTTACAATATACACTGATCTCATCAAAATAAACATCTGACCAAAATAAAATCCTGGATCATTAGAGCAGCTTGATCACTGGGTATGCAAATAGATATGGCATTGTCCATACCCTTTTGATATGCATTTGGAACCATCATCTGTATCCCCACTTTGGCAAAAGCGACTGCGATGTTTCGAAGACATAATGGCCAGTTTATTAATCACAGATGACGAATCATCACATGAAAAGCTTCATTCTTCAAAGCAATGAAAACACTGTTCGTAAGCATTGAATCTGATTCAAACATCACAGCAACATGAAGAGCATGAGTTAAATGAGATTACACCTGATGTCAGTTGATCTCCTACTTCCAGAGAGAAAAAGTCCACCATAGTTAAAAGAGTACTGTTATGGAGTGAACGATGATCATCAGTTAGTGAACAAATGTTTCATCTTGTTGTATATGACTGAGTGTATTGTTAAATTAATAGAAAAGTTTGAATATGTAATAATGTTACTTGTAAAGTTGAATGTTGAAGTTATGCGCAAGTTTACTTTTAGAAATAAACCATTGAAACATGTTATGGACAGGAGGGGGATTTAATTTCAAACAATCATGATTTCTCCTCTCACCATCCACAGAAAGGTGTTTTTTGGATTTTTGTTCACCCCCTTTATAAGGGGTATTTTCCCCAGGCCTTCAGTGTTGGAGTGACCCAACCTTCTATTAATGCCCTATCCCAAGTTTGTTGCAGGGTTAAAATCAGAGAGTTAGTTTATTTTATACGCACTCAAAATATGGAAGAGGGTTTACAATGTTCAGCACCACCCCCCAAACTTTTCTGCATTTACACAATAAAAGAGGGATCAGGAAAATACATAGGTATGGGGCAAGACCACAGACAAATAAGAATTAATGTTTCACATGAGTCCAGAATCAAAATTCCAATGTGTATTCCTGAAGAGAGGTTAGCAGGAAGCTGATGTAGGGGTGATCCATTTTCCAGTAGCTACGAAGGGAGAAGCAGATAGAGATGAATTAGTCATTTAATTTACTAAGAAGGGGAGGGATGTAGTGTATTGAAAATTATATTGTGCATTTTGTCCTCTTGAGGCCACCATATGCACATATACCAGCAGAAGGAGTCTAAGAGGAAGAAACAATAATAACGGGTGGATTTTAATTGCATAAGCAGTTCTAATTCTGAATGCTTCTGGCTGAATCTAATAGTTTTCTTACAAGAACTTCATAGTGAAAACATATAGTCCTCTGTTGGTTAGATGCTGCTGCTTATAGTTAAATGTCACCTTGTCCTGCAAGAAAGAGGGAAATGTGTGAGTGAATGTGGTGCAATTGGTTTGGGTGATGTTGCTTTAATAATTGAATAATGTGCGGAAGCTGTGAAATGTGGGCGTGAGGTTTGCAGTAATGTTAAATGTGTGATGAAGTTAGGAACATTAGATATGATTCAGGATTGATAGAGATTGTCGGTGGGTGAGTCATGGGGTTTGCTGCATTGAGCCGTGTGTAAGGCTAATGGTGCAGTTAGTGGGATATGTCATTTAAAAACACATTCACTGACCTTGGCCATTCGTGTGAGGTCATTGAGCTTCTTTAGGCACTGAATCCAGATCCTTGGGGTTTGAATGCTGGTATTGACCAGAATGGGTGTCGGGTCCCATTTCTTTTTCAGAAATTACCAGGACAGCCCCCTGGCCACCTGTGGATAAAGCACATCTTTCCTCCTTCCTACCTGCAGCACAGGTAAATCGCGGAACCTATTCTCTGCCATTTTGTGCTATTTTTGTGTCTGTTGCATATCAAATGCACTTTGAGAATGACTTCCAGCGTTTGTTCTCTCCAAAATGCACTTAGCTGCTTTGAGGTTGCCTGCAGCTGTCATGCAGAACCAGGATGTTTTCACAGTACACAGTGGGAGCAAAATGAAGATTTTGATTAGATAGCTGCCTGAAATCACCATGTCAAGAGTGATGTTCAGTTTTCCCAGGGCTAGAAGAGGCAGCCCAGCCACAAGACCCCCCCATCCCAGAGGAGAGTCCGGAGGTCAACCCCTTGCCCCCAGTCTGAGTCCCACCCCACAATCCCCATTTCCCTTGGGGGACTATCCCTCTGCAGCCTGGCAGTGGCAGAGGGACACCTGAGCACTGCACATACATCCCTGACCCTCCTGGGGGTCCACCACACCAGGTCCATGCTTGCCAGGGCCATCACGAAAGCCCGCCCGAGGCAATTCCCACTGGGGAGGCAGGTGCGTTGTGGCAGGTCGCTGAATCGGGCTTCCAGCCGCTAATGAAATACCAATCAGCAGAGTTGCGTTGCGTAATTTTCAGGTCCCCGCACAGTCGGTGGGAAGCTGATTGGGGCTGGTGTGGCGAGTAGGGTCACTGGTGACGGGTTTGCCACCCAGTGGACATCCAATTTTAGCCCCGATGTCCGATTCAGCGGGATGTCGGGATTCTGGCCAACAGGGGCCAGTGAATCCCCCCTTCCCTCCCAGTGCCCAGGTGGTTATTACATGGCTACCATTATTGGCCACCTCACCACCAACCCCTAACCCTGCCCCACCCACCTCACTTTGGGAAATGTGGCAGTGGGGTGAAATTGGGCAGGCATGTTATGACCTTGTTGTTTTTCAGTATCCTATTGACCTGTCTGATAACCTTTGCACTCCACTTTGGCTGATGCTGCAGGTGGTCCTTATGCAAATACCTAGAGGGAGGTTAAATGCAGGGGGCTCGAGAATGGCGGGTGAATTTGAAGGCCACTGGAAGCAAACAGAGGAGGTTTGCTTTGGCAGATCAGCAGCGTAAAGACAAGTGTGGCCATCAGGGTTTTGGTATTTTCCTAGCTTCTCCCATCCCGTGCCTCTTCAGCCATGAAGTGCTTGCGCTGATTTAAAACAAACCTAATTAATTTTAATGGCCTTGGCAACCAGCAGTGGATTCTGCAGCAGGCATTCATGTACCCCGTCACTTCAAGAAAGCTCTAAAATAAAGCTGCAGATAAAAAGAGAATGAATAGATGTTTTCAGAACAACAGAAGCAATAATGAAAGATCCGCAAAGGGTTCTGGAAAAATAAAAATGAAAAGGAATGCTTGCCACATTACAAGCTACATCTCAGTTCCAGCTATCATTATCAGCCCATCCAGATGGGAGAACAAAGCACACAGTGTGATTTCACATTTTAATAATTAGCATACATTTAAATTACATTGAAGTAAAGCACTCACAGAACTATTCCCTCCACTTGAAAGTTCCTGTGCAGGCCATGGTTACCGACCCTTTAAGATACCACCTGAGTCTGAAAGACGTGCTGGTTAGGTGCATTGGCCATGCTAAATTCTCTCTCAGTGTACCCGAACAGGGGCCAGAGTGTGGCGACTAGAGGATTTTCACAGTAACATCGTTGCGGTGTTAGTGTAAGCCTACTTGTGACACTCATAAATAAACGTAGGGCGGAATTTTCCCATCCCGCCCACCACGGGAGTTGTAGCGGGCGGGGGACGGACAATGCAAAGGTCCGTTGATCTCGGGCAGGATTTTCCAGTCTTGGGGCGAGCGCAGCTGGAAAAACCCGCCCTGAAATTTAGAATGTGGCTGCCAGAACAACATAAAGAAGCCGGGCACTTCACAAATTGTCCACAGACTCCAAATAAAACTAAAGGGTGCATTTCACACAATCAAAATGGCCAGGTGGCAGATTGGCTTTCTGGTAGCCTTTAATGGCATCTTGTTTATCCTTCTATTAAAATAAAGATTTGCAGTTATATAGCACCTTTCTCGGCAACAGGATGTTTCAACGTGCGTTACAGGCAAGACAGTACTTTCTGAATTGTAATTGCTGTTATAAAGTAGGAAACACAGCAATTAATATGCACGCAGCAATCTCCCTGAGAAACCAATGTAATAATGATCAGAAAGTTGTGATGTTGATTGAAAGATTAATATTGGCCAGGACACTGGAGATAACACCTCTTGTCCTCTTTAAAGTAGCGTCATGGGAACTTTTACGTCTACCTGAGAGGGCAGACGGAACCTTAGACCAATGAGCACCCGGAAACAAGGCTTTAGAACTGAAGGCTTTAATACATTAACAATGAAACTACTAACACAAATTCACCCGTTCAGACTGAAGGGGTCCTGCCGGAGCAGGGGGTCTTATACCCTGCCACCGGAGGCGGGACCCCACTGGAGTGTGCCACGATAACACTTAGGACAGGTAAACACCCTAACCCAACAACATAGTACAACCCCCATAACAACAACACCCTAGCCCAACAGTAACACAATAACAACCCCAGTGGTGAACCAACGATGGTTCACCACATTCACCCCTCCTTTAGGAACCAAAGGTGGCGGGGTGGATGAAAACAGACAATGACAAAAAAAATAACAGGATTCACAAGTCCAGACGGTCTGGAGGACCACACCGACGCTGCGATCTTCTCAACACCGGTTGCGAAACCGGAGCAGGTGCTTGCGGTGGCTCTCTCAAAGCAACATCTGGCTGTCCCCTCAAAGACTCCCGGGCCGGCCGGCCCTGATGAGGCGATGGTGTAGGGGATCCTGGAACGTTTGGTGGTGGTGGTGGTGGTGATGATGGTGGCGCCGATCTCCGAGTCTCAGGCAAGCTGTACATGGGAGTAAAAGTGTTATGCACTGGTCCCGGTGCTGACCGCGCCACGTCTGGGGAAGTAATGAGGAGTAGTGGATCTGTGACTGGGGGAATAGGAGCGACAGGAGTTGCTACGTCCCCTGCGGGCGCCAGGTCTCTAATGGAGACAGTGTCCTCTCACCCGTCAGGATATGCCACATAGGCATACTGAGGGTTGGCGTGGAGGAGTTGGACCGGTTCGACCAAGGGGTCGGACTTGCGAGCCCTCACATGGCGCCGCAGAAGGACGGGTCCTGGGTACGTCAACCAGGCTGGCAATGAGGTCCCCGAGGACGACTTCCGAGGGAATGAGAACATCCTCTCGTGGGGAGTAGCATTGGTTGCCGTACACAGGAGGGAGCGGATAGAATGGAGCGCAGTTGGAAGGACCTCCTGCCACCGGGAGACTGGAAGGCCCTTGGATTTCAGTGCCAGTAGGACAGCCTTCCAGACTGTAGCAGTCTCCCTTTCCACCTGTCCGTTACCCCTAGGGTTGTAGCTCGTGGTTCTACTAGAGGCAATCCCGAATGAGAGCAGGAATTGCCTCAAGTCGTTGCTCATGAACGACGAGCCCCTGTCGCTATGAATATAGCAGGGGTACCCGAACAGGGTAAAAAGCTCACTGAATGCCTTGATGACGGTGGCAGTCGACGTGTCCGCACAGGGGAAAACAAACGGAAACCGGGAAAATTCGTCTATTATGTTAAGAAAATAGACATTCCGATCCGTTGAGGGAAGGGGGCCCTTAAAATCTACACTCAGCCTCTCAAAAGGGCGAGTGGCCTTGACCAAATGTGCCCGGTCTGGTCGATAAAAGTGTGGTTTGCATTCTGCGCAAATCCGACAACTTCTAGTAACTGACCTGACCTCCTCCACCGAGTAGGGTAGGTTGCGGGCTTTTATGAAGTGGTAGAGTCTGGTGACTCCAGGATGACACAGATCATTGTGGAGAGCCTTCAAGCGGTCCTCCTGCATGATGGCGCATGTTCCGCGCGAGAGGGCATCCGAGGGCTCATTGAGCTTCCCTGGACGATACATAATATCGTAATTATAGGTGGAGAGCTCAATTCTCCACCGCAAGATCTTATCGTTCTTGATCTTGCCCCTCTGCGTGTTACTGAACATAAACGCCACGGATCGTTGATCCGTGATCAGGGTGAACCGCTTACCTGCCAGGTAATGGCGCCAGTGTCTGACTGCCTCCACAATGGCCTGAGCCTCCTTTTCCACCGCTGAGTGCCGAATCTCTGGGCCTTGAAGGGTGCGGGAAAAAAACGCGACGGGCCTGCCTGCCTGGTTTAGTGTGGCGGCTAGGGCGAAGTCCGATGCATCACTCTCCACCTGGAAAGGGATGGATTCATCCACCGCGTGCATCGTGGCTTTCGAGATGTCGCTTTTCAAAACCTTGAAGGCCAATTGGGCCTCCGGCGTAAGTGGGAAGGTCGTGGACTTAATGAGCGGACGAGCTTTGTCCGCGTAGTTGGGGACCCACTGTGCATAATACGAAAAGAACCCGAGGCATCTCCTCAGTGCTTTCGTGCTAGCGGGCAAGGGAAGTTCAGTGAGTGGGCGCATACGGTCTGGATCAGGGCCAATGACCCCGTTTTCCACCACGTATCCGAGGATGGCTAACTTGCGCGTACGGAATACGCACTTCTCCCTGTTATAGGTCAGATTCAGGCGAGATGCAGTGCGTAGAAAGTGTTGGAGATTCGTGTCGTGGTCCTGCTGGTCATGGCCGCAGATGGTGACGTTATCCAGGTACGGGAAGGTAGCCCGCAACCCGTTCTGGTCCACCATTCGGTCCATAGCACGCTGGAAGACCGAGACCCCATTGGTGACACCAAATGGAACCCTGAGGAATTGGTATAGACGACCATCCGCCTCAAAAGCCGTATATTGTCGGTCCTCTGGGCGGATGGGGAGTTGATGGTAGGCGGACTTAAGGTCTATGGTAGAAAACACTCGGTACTGCGCAATCTGATTGACCATATCAGAAATGCGCGGGAGAGGATACGCATCCAGCTGCGTGTATCTATTAATGGTCTGACTATAGTCGATGACCATCCGAGGTTTGTTCCCGCTTTTGACTACCACGACCTGCGCTCTCCACGGACTAGCACTGGCCTGTATGATCCCTTCCTTGAGGAGCCGCTGAACCTCAGATCTAATAAAGATCCGGTCCTCAGCGCTGTAACGCCTACTTTTAGTAGCGATGGGCTTGCAGCCAGGTACCAGATTTTTAAAAAGGGATGGTGTCGTGATCTTCAGGGTGGATAGATTGCACGCGGGGCGCTTTGGGCAATTTGGAGGCTGCGGCTGGTTCCCTACTGCCAGTGAAGGGAGTGGCCCACCGTACTGTAGGATCACACTCCTCATGTGGGCCATAAAGTTTAGTCCGAGGAGAATTGGCGCGCAAAGGTGAGGTAGCACAAGGAGCCTGTATTGCTCGTAAACTGTGCCCTGTACCTCAAGAGTTACCATACATCGTCCTTGGATCGGTACAGACCGGGACTGTGATGCCATGGAAATTGTCTGTTTGGCAGGGAGAACCCGGAGTCCACACCTTTTAGCAGTTTCAGGGTGTATGAAACTTTCGGTGCTCCCACTGTCAAACAGACAATTCACAGTTCTGCCACTAACCTTTACCTCCATCATGGAATGTTCCAGTCTGTAATGCCTGGTCTGATCCAGAGAGATCGACGCCACCGTTGGCCCCTGGGCGTCACTGCATGCTGCCGATGTGGATGCTGAGGACCCCTGCTGGTCGCTGCTGCATGCTGCCGATGTGGATGCTGAGGACCCCTGCTGGTCGCTCCTAGTCGTCGTGGACCATGATGGCCGCCCCCATGAATCGCATGTGGCCGAGGGCTCCAAGCGCAGCGACTCCTGGTGGTCTTCCTCCTCCTCTGTCTGCCACGATGGCGCCGTCCTGAGATCGCACGTGGTCGGACCTCGTGGGTACTGCAGCGCCGAAAGAGATGGTCTCCGTTCTGGAGGGTTACATGCTGCACTGCCGTTTTTAGGTTTGGACCTGCAGACTTTGCCGTAGTGGCCTTTTTTACCGCACTGGCTGCAGATTGCCGTTCTTGCCGGACACTGTTGCCGTGGATGCTTGGCCCCACCGCAAAAATAGCATCGCTGGCCACCTGGAGCTGCCGCCGTCGTCGAATCGATCTGGGAGCGCGGGTTCGCGGGGCGAGGAGGGAGCAGAGCTTGCTCCAACCACGTTGACTGCACGTGGTCCTCGGGGTACAGCGCCAAGCTCTTCGACGCCGCCTCCAACCTCACGGCCATCCCCATTGCCTGGGTCAAGTTGAGTTTCCCCTTTTCTAATAATTTAAGTCTGATGTACGAGGACCCTACCCCTGCTACGAACGCGTCTCGGGCGAGGTCTTGCATGTACTGCTCGGCGGAGACATCCTTACAGTCACAACCCCTGGCAAGCTGCAGGAGTTCATTGGCGTAGTCTTCTATGGTCTTGCCCGACTGCCGACGTCGTGTAGCGAGGAGATAACGAGCGTGAATCTCGTTGGGTGGCGTAATGTACCTATTCTTTAGGAGCTCGACGGCACCCTGGTAAGTGGAAGCTGCACGAATGGCTAGGTAAATCGTGTCGCTTACCCTTGCGTGGAGGACCTGGAGTCTATCACTGTCTGTAGTGATAGCTACCGAGGCTGCCAGGTAGTCCTCGAAGCACTTCCACCAATGTTCGAACGTGTTAGCTGCACCGACCGCACGTGGGTCCAGTGTCAGACGATCCGGTTTTAGGATCTGTTCCATATTCTCAGTTAATGTATTAAATTGATGCACCTCAATGAGCACCCGGAAACAAGGCTTTAGAACTGAAGGCTTTAATACATTAACAATGAAACTACTAACACAAATTCACCCGTTCAGACTGAAGGGGTCCTGCCGGAGCAGGGGGTCTTATACCCTGCCACCGGAGGCGGGACCCCACTGGAGTGTGCCACGATAACACTTAGGACAGGTAAACACCCTAACCCAACAACATAGTACAACCCCCATAACAACAACACCCTAGCCCAACAGTAACACAATAACAACCCCAGTGGTGAACCAACGATGGTTCACCACAGCCTACTTGTGACACTCATAAATAAACGTAGGGCGGAATTTTCCCATCCCGCCCACCACGGGAGTTGTAGCGGGCGGGGGACGGACAATGCAAAGGTCCGTTGATCTCGGGCAGGATTTTCCAGTCTTGGGGCGAGCGCAGCTGGAAAAACCCGCCCTGAAATTTAGAATGTGGCTGCCAGAACAACATAAAGAAGCCGGGCACTTCACAAATTGTCCACAGACTCCAAATAAAACTAAAGGGTGCATTTCACACAATCAAAATGGCCAGGTGGCAGATTGGCTTTCTGGTAGCCTTTAATGGCATCTTGTTTATCCTTCTATTAAAATAAAGATTTGCAGTTATATAGCACCTTTCTCGGCAACAGGATGTTTCAACGTGCGTTACAGGCAAGACAGTACTTTCTGAATTGTAATTGCTGTTATAAAGTAGGAAACACAGCAATTAATATGCACGCAGCAATCTCCCTGAGAAACCAATGTAATAATGATCAGAAAGTTGTGATGTTGATTGAAAGATTAATATTGGCCAGGACACTGGAGATAACACCTCTTGTCCTCTTTAAAGTAGCGTCATGGGAACTTTTACGTCTACCTGAGAGGGCAGACGGAACCTTAGATTATTGTCTCATCTGAAAGATGGCACCTCAGACAGCGCAGCATCCCCTCAGTACTGCACTGGCAGTCAGCCCTGACTTCTGTGCTCAAGTCCTGGAGCGGGACCCGAGCCCATTACATTCATCATGGTTTGATTAATCAGACAATTTTCCTCACAATCTTAGCTACAGTAAATAGGGGGAGGGGACAGCAGCTGTTGGATTCAAACCACCTGTCCAGGTGCTGGTTAAATATGGCAACTGAACCTTCGACTTCAGGTAACAGCCGCTCTCTGCCTGCCCAGAATGGAGGTCAAATCCCAAAAGAGTAACAAAAGTTCAATTCCTGGGTTTCCACAAATGCTGGTTGCTGATTTAGGTGCAATATAGTCCCAGCAACGGTTTTATTGCCCTTTCTCTCTCCTGGGGTCAGCGTGACACAAAGGAATTAATAATTCACTTGTGAAACCCTTTTTCAAAATATTTCACCATGGTCGGAATTCTGCTGCAGCGATCACCTGGAGAGTCTGGAACTTCCACTCGGAGCTGAGATGGCTGACTGCACACAATCACACGGTGGACAGCAATGAGCTATGCAGACTTGAGGGCACAGCTAATTTTACAGTGGGGACAGGCAGGAAGCTGCTGTTACCTCGAGTCAAAGGTCCAGTTGCCATATTTAACCAGCACCAGGACAGGCATTCACGCCTTGAATCCAACAGCATTGCAACCAGAGCTGCTGTCACCCCCACCTCACCTGTTAATCCTGATTACCCGCTGTTACCTCCTCCTCCCTGTTAATCCTGATTACCCGCTGTTACCTCCTCCTCCCTGTTAATCCTGATTACCCGCTGTTACCTCCTCCTCCCTGTTAATCCTGATTACCCGCTGTTACCTCCTCCTCCCTGTTAATCCTGATTACCTGCTGTCACCCCCTCCCCACCTGTTGATCCTGATTACCCTGTTGTCACCCCCTCCTCACCTGTTAATCCTGATTACCTGCTGTCACCCCATTCAAAAGTAGACACAGGTCTCGCCTCAGTGGTGTTCCCCTCCAGGTTCTCCACCAAGCAATCCAGGAAGGGCAGGAAGTCCTGTTTCCCAGTGATGGCAGCAGGAGACTCTGCCACCTGACCAAGGCAGCCTGGACGTAGATTGCAGTGGAGATTAGCAGCTGTGGGCTCCACAAACTAAACTGGGTCCAACGACCTCCTGAAGGGGTAAATGGCCAGTGTATAGATTGCAAATTGGCACAAATAATGGCATCAGCAATGTAAATGTGTGAGTGGAGAAGTTGGTCAAGCAAAAGTTTGGGTTAACGGCCTCAGCACCAGATAGAACATGTGAACTGAAAGTGTGGGTGCCTGTTAATGCTGTGAAAGTTGCATCAGTTTCAGGAAAGTGTGTGTTTGGAGCACTTACGAGGGGAGTGGCATTGGCTGTCACAAGTCTAAATGCTCTTAAAGTGGTTTGATGTTAATTGAAGTGACATTCCACCCCTTCTGCCTGCCTGTAGGTGCTTCACATCAGGGAGTACTCAAAGTCCTTGACCTCTGCATATTGATCACTGAAGAGCAAGAGGTGGTTGAATCGACCAGGAAGCAGGGCGGACACTGGGTTGTGAACACCAAGGCTTGGATGTCAGCATAACAGACTGAGGATGTCTCCAACCTGATGTGAAGAGCTGGGCTTTCAGGAGAGACTCGTGACACTGCACTGGGAAGAGGGAGTGTGCATAATTGCAGGCTAACTCAATGTGTTCCTCACCAGAGGTCCTCGTAATCAGGAGACATATCCCATCCAGGCATAATGATAGGAGCCCATTAGACTCAGATGAGGAGGGTAGAATGGCTCCACTCTTTCACCACTCCTCCTTTGACAGCAACAAGTATTTTTTTTTAAGACTCCAGTTGCCAATTCAGTGAGTGTTTAATTGTTTAAATGCCATGAGTGTAAAAGACCAAACACACCGATTTTAATTGCAAAGAGACAATTTAAACTGGTGACCGTGTGTTTGAAAGAGAGTGCAGGACATTAAAAATAGGTTCCGACCACATGCTATTGGGACCCACAATCCACTTCCATCCAGCAGTCGGGAAGCTGATATCTCACCTCCCACACAATTAAATGTCCCCTGCTCCCTCATTTCCTTCTCCCGGGAGCAACATTAGTTTCTGCCCCTCCAGTCAGTTGGTAACACTCCTGTCTATGAGTTAAGAAATTGTGGGTTCAAGGCCCACTCCCTAATTCAGATGAACATTTCGTTGCAAAACTGAAGGTGCTGGTGATGCCATTTGGACAAGATGCAAATCCTAGGCCCCTTCTGCTTGGTTAGTTAGCATGAAATTATTTTTTAAATTCATTCGTGGGACATGGACATTGTTGGCTGGCCAGCATTTATTGCCCATCCCTAGTTGCCCTTGGAGGGCAGTTGAGAATCAACCACATTACTGGGGCTCTGGAGTCACATGTAGGCCAGACCAGGTAAGGACAGCAGATTTCCTCCCCTCGAGGACATTAGTGAAACAGATGGGTTTTTACGACAATCGGCAATGGTTTCATGGTCGTCGACAGATTCTTAATTCCAGATATATTTTATTCCATGCCATTACTTGAAGATGAGGTGTTCAACATCTTTCCCTCAACCATTAGCAGCAAAAATAATTGACTTATCACTAGTCCCATTTCATTAGAAATTGGCTGCTATATTTGCCTGCATAATGACAGCACTTCAAAAATAAGCCATTAGTTATGAACTGTTTTGAAATGTCCAGGGAACATTATAAGATGTTATCTGAATCAATGTTCTTTCTTTCAAAACAAAAATTGGCAAAGGCATGAGACAAGATGAGAAGAGATGGAATGGAATGGAGATTGAACCAGAAAAGAATACAGATGAAGTAACAAGGAAATACATAGAAACATAGAAACCCTACAGTGCAGAAAGAGGCCATTTGGCCCATCGAGTTTGCACCGATCACAATCCCACCCAGGCCGTACCCCTATATCCCTACATATTTCCCTGTTAATCCCTCTAACCTACGCATCTCAGGACACTAAGGGGCATTTTTTAGCATGGCCAATCAACCTAACCCGCGCATCTTTGGACTGTGGGAGGAAACCGGAGCACCCGGAGGAAACCCACACAGACACGAGGAGAATGTGCAAACTCCACACAGACAGCGACCCAAGCCAGGAATCGAACCCAGGTCCCTGGAGCTGTGAAGCAGCAGTGCTAACCACTGTGCTACCGTGCCGTGCATTACACATCTGGTGAAAAAGAAAAGACAGCCTGAGTAAATGGAACAGAACAGAGTAAGGAGCAAGGAATCTGTTCCCAAAATAGGATTGAGAAAAATTTATAAAGAACGGAATGGAGCTGAGGAGTAAAAGCAAGTCATGGAGAAATAGGCAGGTAAGAAGGGGGTCACGTAATTAAGTGATTATTCGGTACTTTGATCTCACAGGAACTTGGATCCTAACCCAACATTCTGGTCAAACCCAGGTGTTAATGAGAATTTAACTTAGGCTGGAATTCTCTGCCCTCGCCCGTGGCTGGGATTCTCCGGTCCCGCTGCAGTGAATGGAGATTTGACTGAGCGTCAAATTCTTGCTGGCAGTGGTAGCGGGGCGTGCGAGACCGGAGAATTCCTGCCTTTAACCTTAAACTTGATGGGAAATAAAACTTTTGTTTCCAAATCGCATCATTTATAATTGAGCAATGTTGAACAACACGTAAATATGAAAACATTCCTTTTTAATTCTCCAGCAAGTCAGGCAAGTCCAGTGTATTGGCTTTAAATCTAAATGAGTAGTTGGTCTGATAAACAGGTATGTCATTCTGTTAGTTTATGCGGTGATTTATTTAGTTAAATAGACAGCCATTTTGCCAGTGAGAAGGTTTAATTTATGTCCAGATTACCTAGGCATAATTCTGATTTATACTCAACTCCTATCTTCATCATCATTAATAATGATAAAAAGTGTCTTCAAATCAGTTCTGAAAAGGTCACATTCCTGTTACGATGAACTGTTACCCAATGTTATTACTTTTCCTCTTATACTGATATTTTTCTTCTTCCATGTACTTCTGATCAAGAAGAAATGTACATAAAATACTTCTGATTTTCGGTTGCTTTTGGTAAACACTTTTCCTTGCCCTTTGCCCGCTGAGAGAGATGAGATTATGGATTCAGTGGGCAGCGTGCAATGCCCTCCCCTGTGCTGAGTTTGATGGTGGTAGGAGGCAATTAATCCGGTGAGAGGTGGGGACCACCACCTTCCTGGCAGAAGGACTCGCCATGCAGGGAGCACAACAAGCAAGGTTTGTTTGTGGGCTCCCAGGAGTCCCCCACTTAAAAGCATGCAGTGTCTGATCAAGGGTGTTGGCATCGGGAAACGGGTGGCCTTCAGAGAGGCACCCCTTGCCCTTGCTGCCAATCCCATACCCACCTCCTCTAGGACCCCACCTGCCCCACTCACCTGTGACCTGGGACCCAGCAATGATCTGAGGCTTTGGATGGATGTTGTACTGGCAACAGCAGCCATTACCTCTCCTGTGGCATTGATGTTCAAATGGAACTGTTCCAAATGGTGGATGAAATGGCTTCTGCTCATGCCTTAAGACATCAGAGGTCAGATGACTATGGCAAGCCTATGGCAAGTCACAATGTACAAAGAAACTTCTCCAACATCTTGTTTTCCATCAAATAAGGAAAAACACAACTGGCATAACTATCATTTGCAGTTGATGAAAGTCAGGCACATCCATGGTCTACAATGAAAATCATCACATGTGTACAGAAGACTGGTCATTCTAGTCCAGTCCACTTTTGACTGTCCCTACACATGTATTGCACACATAGGGCAGACATTTTCCTTCCTGCCCACCACAGGAATCAAAGCAGGCGGGACAGGACCATGCAAAGGTCCATTGACCTCAGGCTGGATTTTCCGGTCTTGGGGTGAGCGCGGCAGGAAAATCCCACCCCTAATCATTAAATTGGACAGGCCTTCTAATAGGATTTGTGTGAGTTGTTACTGTTGTTTGTCAAATGTCTGCTCATTCCTGGAATGGCGTTGCCTCTCTGGGGAATGTTGTTGCCATGTTGAGTGTTGCTGTTGATCTATTTTATTTGTTGGGGAATAGTTAACCTCTGGAGCTGTTGACCACTTAGTTCCTTGTGCAGTTGGTGAACTCATATCTTCCTCAGCTGTCTGCTCTGAAGAAGCAGCTTCTCCAGTTCCACGTTTATGTCTGCTGTTATGACAGTGTATCATTTTCACCGTGTACAATTGAGGTGACAACTTCTTCACTCAGGTACCAAGTTGCAAAATGGTTGTGTCTTTGTTGAGAGCATTGAATGCTTACTCTCTGGCTGGCTGTCCAATTATCAACTCTCGCAATGAGTTGTTGGCTTTATCAAAGTGAAATTGGCTTTCATTTCACTTTGATATTGTCACTCAGTCTTGTTACTACTCCTGGCTTCAATAACATTTCAGCTATTGGAAGAGTAGTTTGGGTGTGGTGTGACATTAGTCATTGGACAGGACTATGTTCCATGCCTTCAGTAGGCGTGCTTCTTCAGTCGATGTTTGTCTTGTACACATCAGTGCTGGATCTACTCAATTTTCTGATGACCCCTTTGGTAATTTTCACTGATGCTTTGGCCTTTCCATTTGAACATGGATAGTGCGGAGATGATGAGTGGTGCGGAATTTCTCAATCATTTGCAAGGCACCAGGATTCTTCACTTGTGAACTGAGGACCATTGTCACTCATCACAACGTTAAGAATGCCATAATGACTGAAGTGTGCTTTCAACCATTCGATGATCTCACTGGTGGTCATTGATGTCAGCTTATCTAACTCCCAATCTTCTGAATAGCAGTCAATGATGACAAGATAGTCACTTCCTCTGAGAGAGAAGAGGTCGACTCCAAGCTCCAGCCATGGTCTGTCGGGCATGTCAGGAGTCATGAGCAGCTCTTTAGTTTGCTTAGCTTGATGTTCATTACAAGCACTGTACTGACTGATGCAGTCCTTAAACTCATTGCTCATGTTTGGCCAATAGAGCTCTTATCTTGCCTTCCTCAGACTATACTCAGTTCCTTGATGGTTTGCATCTCTTTTCTCATTTCCTTAGGGAAAATGACTATTTCCTATGTACAAGGTGCCATCTTGGGCAATCACATCATCTCTGGATGCTCAATTCTGTCTTATGGTGTGTCTCTATCAGGTGTGTCCTTGATGCTTCCAGGCCACCCATACATCACTCCTTCCTGCAGCACATGGAGAGTTGCATCTTGTTGTGTAATTTGTTTGATCTGAGCAAGACGTTTATCTGTCAGATGTCTCTTTTGAGTTGATGACTTCCAGAGCATGACGTGCTGTTGCTTCTCATTGAATCAGGAAGGTTTCACTCTCTCTACTCGCATCAGCAACTTCCTTCACAGGGAGTGTTTTTCCTGACAGCATGACATCTGCTTCCCTTGCCTGTACTTCACTTCCAAATAATATCCCAGCAAATGACATAACATCCTTTGTAGATGCTTTGGAACAGATAGAATTGGCTTGAGAAAGATGCTTTGAAGTATCTTGTGGTCAGACTCTACCATGACTTTCTCTCTCCCAAAAAGATACTGATTAAAAGGTTCACAAGCAAAGACAATAGCCAGTCACTCTTTCTCAATCTGGATGTAATGTTGTTCAGTTTGCATTAAACCTCTGGATGTAAATGCAACTGGTTGTCCTTGCTGTCTGAAGGTTGCTCCAAAACCTGTCTCGCTGGCATCACACTGCAGGATGACTTTGTCGTTGACAGTGTGGTACCTCAGCACTAGCATTATCGTCACTAGTTGTTTGGTGTGAGTGAAGTCTGCTTCCTGTTCTGTGCCCCAATACCATTGGACATTCTTTGCAATGACCCTTGTGTAAAGGGTCACACTCTGGTGAAAAATTAGGAATGAACTTTGCTGGGTCGTTCACAAATCCAACAAATCCTTGCACCGCCTTCACATCTGTTGATTGCTGCATCCTAGCTACCACTCTGACCTTACCAGGACCACTCCTTTCTCCATAAATACATGACATATGTACTTGACTTCAGTCACCTTCCATTGCAGTTTCCTCTTATTCAGCTTCAAGTTCATCTTGCAACCTCTCTCTCTCAGTCTCATTATGTTCTGATCATGATCTGTTGATGGCTTCTTCCATCTATCTCCACTTGTATAGACCAGCAGATCATCCACAATCGTTTCCACTCCTGGAAGATTATTGACTATTCACACTGTCTGTTCTTTGGTTCTCTGCATTGTCTTTGCCTGGTGGAAAGGGAACAACAGTTCCCTCACTCAGGACACCAGTTAAAATTGCAGTCAGGCCCTGATTAAATATACAGAATGGTTTTATTGATGTGAAGAAGGCTGCTTGCCCAGGAGTGCAGGGGAAAATGGATGATGGTGGGAAGAGTGGAGGGCATTAGTAAGTTAGTCTTCTGGGGTGAATCATAGAATCCCTACAGTGCAGAAGGAGGCCATCAACCCATAGAGTCTGCATCAACCCCACCCAGGCCCTATTCCCGTTACCCCACATATTTCCCTGACGAATCTCCCTGACACTCGGGTCAATTCAGCATGGCCAATCAACCTACCTGCACATCTTTGGATTTGGGAGGAAACTGGAGTACCCAGAGGAAACCCATGCAGACACAGGGAGAATGTGTAAACCCTACACAGACAGTGACCCGAGGCCGGAATCGAACCTGAGCCCCTGGCTCTGTGAGGCAGCAGTGCTAACCACTGTGCAACCGTGCCGCCCCTGAGTTTAACTGTCCACCCAGCTGACTTTCATTGATTAAAATCATCCCTTGTGATGCTGTTTGCAATCTATTGTGAAAAGTCATTGGCCTTGGATGTTAATTCCCTTACTCTTTCCACAGGTGTTGCCTGACCTGCTGAGCATTTCCAATCTTTATGTCGTTGCGACCTTGACTGCCATTAGTTGTAACATCCAAACTGCAGATGTGAGTCAGAGGTATTCTTGTAGTAGATAGTACAACTTACCCTTTGTTAACCCATTGCCTCCACTCTGATCTCCTTTTGTCCTCGGGTAGCCTTGCCTGGGGCAGTACACCCAGAGTGGTAGGACTGGGCAGTTTGCTATCGACTTTGTGCCATCTGGAACCTCTGCTCCTTTTTGTCTTCCTCAACCAGCTCCAGTGCCAAGGGAGCGCTGCGTGTGATGCTGAGCAATCAATCCTGGATCTGCCTTACCCGACTGATTCCATTTCAAAGGAAATCTTCCTCTGACTACATCTGGTTAGCTGTGTTGGCAAGGAAACCGCAATTGCATTTTTGGGTAATAATTTGATTTCTGAAAACATGCTCAAATAATAAATGTTATGATCTCCCTCTCTGCTGGCTGGTAGCCTATATTTAAACTGAAATGTTGTGATAATTCTTTATGAAGAATGATGATTTTATTTTTAGTTTAATGCCTTGTGTAGAATGGATTCCATTGTTGGAACAAATGTGCAACACAAGTAAACCTTGGCATCAATTATTGGAATATACGATTAAAAATTACGATTAGCAACCTAGGGTTAAATCAAAATGTGGATAGTCATTGTGGAAATGGAATATGTCAATCAGGAAAATCTCTGGAAAAAATATATTTAAGTACAGCTTAGAATATTATTGTGTTTTACAATTGACCGCAGTTAGTGACAGCTGGAACAGGGAGGTGGATTTTTCCCCAAGCTGGGAGTACACAATTTCATGATGTGTTCTCAGTGGGAGACACTGAATAGAATGTGAATTTATGTTCCTCAATTCGCCTTCCAGTTTGATCTTCCTTTATGCCCTTGTGCCTGTATTCTTGTGTTTTATTCCAAGATTTATTTCTGCAGAAAAACAGAATTCTGCAGTAAATTAAAATTCAAGTATTTATCCAGTGGTCAAAGAAGCCTCCATCTTAAACTGCTCAAGCTAAACGGAATGTCGCTGATAAGATAAAGTTAGGGAATGTTTTGCAGGTCTGGGGTTTGTTGAATTTGCACAACATTCTGGTTAGCTGTTTATTTGGGTTTGTTTTATAGGCACTCATGGAATTGATCTGCTGCCACTCATAGAGAACTTCAAAGATAGAGGTTAATCCCTCTATCTGGTAGTCTTGTGAATGGTCATTCCACAAGAAAGGGCACCTTCACTACAACTAGATGCGCTTATTTCATAGATCAATGTTGATTAAATGTAATAATTTATGATGATGTGGAGATGCTGGCGTTGGACTGGGGTAAGCACAGTAAGAAGTTTCACAACACTAGGTTAAAGTCCAACAGGTTTATTTGGTAGCACAAGCCACAAGCTTTCGGAGCGCTGCTCCTTCATCAGGTGAGTGGGAGTCGTGTTCACAAACAGGGCATATAAAGACACAAACTCAATTTACAAAATAATGGTTGGAATGCGAGTCTTTACAGGTAATCAAGTTTTAAAGGTACAGACAATGTGAGTGGAGAGAGCGTTAAGCACAGGTTAAAGAGATGTGTATTGTCTCCAGACAGGACAGTTAGTGAGATTTTGCAAGTCCAGGCAAGTCGTGGGGATTACAGATAGTGTGACATGAACCCAAGATCCCGGTTGAGGCCGTCCTCATATGTGCGGAACTTGGCTATCAGTCTCTGCTCAGCGATTCTGCGTTGTCGTGTGTCGCAGAATCGCATCCAACCATTATTTTGTAAATTGAGTTTGTGTCTTTATACGCCCTGTTTGTGAACACGACTCCCACTCACCTGATGAAGGAGCAGCGCTCCGAAAGCTAGTGGCTTGTGCTACCAAATAAACCTGTTGGACTTTAACCTGGTGTTGTGAGACTTCTTACCATAATTTATGATGTCAGAGCAGCTTAGGTCTTGCACACCTGACATCTTCACTGTTCCCAAAACTTTCATAAAATGTACTGGGTCTCATCTTAGTGTCGGTCTTAGGTCAGACCTGGGTGCCAACCTTGACACATTGTGCACTAATTAAACATATTAATATTCACGCTTATGAAAAATGTTTGGCCAGGATTTGCCACTCCCAATTATGTTGGGCAGGTTTGGTAACGGGAGCAGAAAATATCGTGAGAACAGCCAAATCAGGTTTTTCATCGACATAAATGCGTGACGTGACTGTCTCCTCCCCCGCCCCCGTTAGTGACAGGGCGCGTTTCCTGACATTCAACATTGGAAACTTCATTTGCATTCATTAACATATCATTACCAGGACCTTGCACCTGAATCGTTGCCCCTGTCAGAAATCCATTCACGTTGGGGGTGACGGCAGAACAAGCCCTCCAGAGGAAGCTCAGATAAGTGCATCACTCAGTGAGGAGAGGACCATACCTGGGAACTGCCCCTCCCCCAGCACAGCCCCATGACATTGCCTACCCCCCGCCCCCCCCATTGCTTCAATGCCACATTTCCCGCCCTCTATCAGCCTTTGCTTATTTCCAGGAAAATGTTGCCCTTTGTCTTTTTCAGGGGCATAGATTGAACATAATTCCTCATATTTCATAATTGCGATAAAAGACGTCCCATCCCATTTAAAAATCAGTTGTTTGTGGCAGGTTGGTTTCAGTTACACCCTTTCTCCAAAACTTACTGAAATGCTAGAAAACTAATTTCAGGTAATACTCTACCCGGACACTGTATTCTGCACTATTTCCTATTCATAGAATGGAATCCCTACAGTACAGAAGGAGGCCATTTGGCCCATCGGGTCCGTACTAACCACAATCCCACCCAGGCCCTATTCCCTTAACCTCACACTTTTACCCTGCTAGTCCCCCTGACACTAAGGGCCAATTTTGCATGGTCAGTCAACCTAACCCGCACATCTTTGGACTGTGGGAGGAAACTGCAGCATCCGGAGGAAATCCACGCAGACACGGGAAGAATGTGCAAACTCCACACAGACAGTGGCCCAAGGCCGGAATTGGACCCAGGTCCCCGGCGCTGTGAGGCAGCAGTGCTAACCATTGTGTCATCCTCAAACTTTCATGGTCATCAGTAGATTCTTAATTTCAGATATTTTTTATTGACTTCAAATTCCACCATCTGCTGTGGTGGGATTCAAACCCAGATCCCCAGAACATTAAGGATTAATAGTTGAGCGATAATACCACTGGGCCAACACTTCCACCTGTCTTGATGATTTATCTCTGTGGTCCTGGCTTGGAAGACAGTTTCTGAAAAGGCTTTCATTTCCTTAGGCTCAGTGGCAGCACTCACGCCTCTGGGCAGAAGGCTGTGGGTTCATATCCCGCTTCAGTTCCACCTTTTAGACAGGACATGAAACAGAAAGCCGATCTATCCTTCCAGGGGGATGTGGAAGATCACGTAGCACCATTTCAAACCAGAACAGGGACCGTCTCCCTAGTGGCCCGGCTGATGTTTAGGTGCTTATCAACATGTAAAAACATATTATTGGGCCATCGTCATATTGCTGTTTGTGGAAGCTTGCTGTGCACAAATTGGTCACTACATTTCCTACATTACAGCAATGAATGAACTTAACAAAAATCTTCATTGGCTATAAAGTGCTTGTGATATCATGAAAGGCGCTATGTAAATAAAGGCCGCGATTCTCCGGGCCCGCTAGGTCCCGGTGAGAATCACAATGACCTGAAGAGTTGGCTGTTAACTGGAAAACGGGTTTTGCACCGGTCGCCAAATCCATTCTGATGTTCTCGGTCTGCCACTCCAGCCCCGATTGGGTTCTTGGCCAGAGAAGGCAGAAACCTGATAAATATTCCAATGCACTCTTTTACATCTGATTACCGGGCTTGAAACCTGGTTCAATTCCCTCCCACTATTCACCAGCGGGATCTGCACCAGACGGACTTTGGTCCTGACAATCATGGACTTGGCATGTTAGACCCCAAGGATCCAGGAAGCACCACCAACCTCTCAACAAAGAGGGGCATCCTCTCTCCCACCATCATTCAAATCACGGTCAGCCCCTGCAGCCCCCCCCCCCCCCCCCCCGCCACAACACTCAGGCATGATGGTAACCTGACTCGATCCCACCCCCTTAGCCCCCCTTCCCCTCAGACCCTCCTGAAACCTCCCCCCCCCCCCCCCTCAGACCCCCACTTTGGCTCACCTTCAGACCACGCACCTTGGCAGTGCCAACAGTGCACCTCCCCGGCACTGGACACCCTGGCCTGGTACCCTGGGCCCTGATGGAGATCAAGGAGCTAGGTCCTGTGGTCAATTGTTCCTCTGCTGTTACGGAGGGAGGCTCCCTTAAGGGTCCTGGGGGTTGGGTGAGCTCAGAGAGGGGCACCACTCTCCCCTGGGATGAGGGTCTCGTGGCTGAATTGCCCCTTCTAGCCCTGGCAGACCTGAAGATCACCCCTGGCCTGATGATTTCAGTCAGCTGTGTGATCAACATCTGCATTTCTGCCTGTCAGCTGTGAAAATTTGAAGTGACCAGATCACTTTAATGTCCATGCAACCCACCCCTCCCAACCCCACCACTTCCCTCTTCACCCCCCCCACCCCCCCGCCCGCCGCCCCCCCCCTCTCCAGTCACTTGGCAGGCTTTTAAATCATTTCATTCCACAGAAGAGATTTTCCTTTCTCTTTGTCAGAAGCTGCAGGTGTGAGCAGACCTCTTTGAAGTCCTCTGACAGAGAGGAAATATCAATTTCATTGGAGGGGTGGGCTTCCCTCTACACATTTGTTCACTCACCCCAATGTATTCACATGGTTTTTATTTGAGGTCTCTAAGCCTTCCCAGAAAGCTGAAACCTTTGAAATCCTGTCTATTCCATTGAAAACTTTGATCTCTTTCCATTTCAAATTGCAGTGTTTTGAAATAGACTTTGATTTACAACTCAATGGATTTCTACTCAGCCTCCAGTCAGCTGTGTTTATTGACCTTTCCTTTCATGCGTGAATGCATCTCAAGTACCTCCAATGTTTCTGATCACAATGTTTACAAAGACTCTAAGCCTGATTGACAGCTGCAGTTTCTTCAAAGGGAATAAGTGGTCTGCAAAGGAGGAAGTGAAACCACTTACTTCCCTTTGAAGAAACCATATAATGGCATCACAGTTCACTGATCTTGTGGCTTGGCTCTCTGGATCCCAACAGAAGCTCATAAATTCTCTAGCGCATTGAAATTGCAAGTTGGCAACCCCTCCAATGTAATGCTGTGTGGTTGCCTGTGAGATGCCACATATGTCTCCTTGGAGCCCTAGAAGGAGCCTGGAATAGAAGTTCAAGACTGCTGTGACTTATGACAGCACTGGTATTTGTCTTACTCCCAATCCTAGGAAGCACAGGTCATCCTCGAGGTAAGCCCACAGGTCTGTCACTATGTCCTCAGCTATTTTAGCATTGTCTCTCAGTCATCTGAAGGTAGTTGTGACATGTGCAACAGACTTTAGGACGCACCATTGCTTGTCATTACATTGGAGCCTGATTGCCTCCATCCTGAAGAGGCTCAATACCTGGTGCACTCCTTGTTGGTCTTCTGTCATTGTTGTATCTGACTCAATGCCATTATTTCTTTGTCCTCACTCCTCCTCCACCCAAGGCTCCAGAAACACTGAGTGGACCAGACCCATTTTGGCATGCACTAGAAAATGAACAGAGGCAGAAACCAGGCAAAGGTGCATTCTCCACTGTTAACCTGGCCCTCAAACAGAATCTTGCAGCTATGAACAAATAAAGATAATCCTTGTCGTAATATAGATTCCTTGGCTTTATCTGTGAGGAATCTTGAGACTTGTATGTTTAAACATGAATCCTTTATTGTTAGTCATTATTTATAGATCCCAGGTTATTGGCATGCGTTGGCACTGCTTCCATGCAGGTCGGCTGCTTCCAGAGTGTTCTCTCTGAATCTGTTACCACGTGCATCTATACCATGAGTGGTGCTATTCTCCAGTCCCACAATAATCCTTGATCAGCCAAGCACATTTACACTACAATGGCATGCACACAATCACAACAGCCCTGGTCTTCTTCAGCCACAACCCTTGTATTCTTGGATCATATCACTTGTGTTCTCAGACTACACCCTTGTTTTTCTTGACCACAGCCTTATTTTTGTTTAAGCCACAGCCTGTTCTTGCTCTCAATGTCCCTTGACACATTCCCTCGATCAGCCTCGACCAGTTCCACAATGCTTCTCAGCCTCCTGTTGTCTCTTCCAGCAAGCACTCCAAATACTGAAGGACAACTCCCTCAGCTTCCACTTTGACTGCCTTGCCCGCTCCACGCCAGCTTTACCCCGATCGTGAAAGTGAAGGCTCGTATTTCCCATGCGCCTCCAACTTAATCGCAAAGGTCGCATTTAATTGAAAAAAATCTGTGTTTTAATGAATATTCATTACATGCAAATCTATTACAATTACCTTCCCGTTGTGTGCCACTGGCATTGCCACCCCCTTTCCAACTCGTCACCAAAAGAGTAACGGCTTCAACCTGTTACCAACCAGATCCTAACAGTTCCTGTCCAGCTTCTCTATATCCCACAGACACCCTGGCGTGTTTGCCCACGGGTTGCAGGATTTGCCCCTCATGCCTACTGCGGTTCGCCCCCTCTCCCCACTCCGATACTCCGAGAATAATATGGCAACTGGCAGTGAGGTCACATGATGATGGGTGAACAATCCGTGCACCGTTTTCCCTTACATCCTGACATGAGGTACAATCATCAGTCTATAAACAAAGAATTAAATGAGTCATTTATTTCACGAAATAAAATAAGAAAACAACAACATATTCTGCAAATAAAGAGCCGTGGAATTGCACCCCAACGCTGTTTGGAGAAAGATAGGAAATTAGGTAAAAAATAAGGATTAAAAAATGCAACCCCCGTAGCAACCACTTTTTATTGACCATTTTATTAAGGTCCTGCTTTGTGACATTCTTGTTTTAAAAAAAATCTCAGTTCTAAAAGCCTCCTATTCAATTGGAAATCTTAATTTACAATTCATGTCTGTCACATTTTTGTGCAGATATGCACTATTATTTTATACTTGTCACTTAAGCGAGTGACAACTGCTTGTATCGCCTTGCAATGGTAATTGCGTCAAAGACAGTGGATGTGATCCACAGGGAATTTAGCACATCCTTTTCAGCGTTTCTCTGATTGGAAACTGCACTGTAACTAAAGCCATTTTACGTCTTTCATGACATTTGCAGCTTTAAATTGATGACAGCCCAGCAACATGGCTTGAAATATCTTGAAATAGCTTTGTGGCATGTTTGCCATGTGTACCATCTACAAGATACACTGCAGCAACTCTCCAAGGCTTCATCAATAGCACATCCCAAACTTACAACCTCCACCACCTAGAAGGACAAGGACAGCGGCATGGAAACACCATCGCCTCAAAGTTCATGCCCAAGTCACACACCAAATTTACTTCAAAATGTATCGCCACTCTTTCAATGTCGCTGGGTCAGACTGCAGGAACTCCATAAGCAGCAGCACTGCGGGCGTAAGTTCACTGCACAGACTGGAGAGGTTCAAGCCAGCACCTTCTCTAGGTCAATTAGGGATGCCAGCCTTGTCAGTGGCACTGACATCCAAGAATGAAGAAAAGTACGCACTGAAGATGTATCCTGATTAAAAACAGATTAGGGAACATTCTGCTCATGGCCATGTAGTCAGTAATGATTCTGATGCACGATTAAATCACTCGGGAGGCTAGATTGTACCCGGGAAATAAAGGCTTTTATTACTGACGAGAATGGAGCACACTATATACAATACAATCCCAGACTAAAGGGTCTCCAGGCAGTGCAGTGACCTTTATACTTCCCCCGGTAGGCGGAGCCAACTGGAGTGTACCACAGAACAACACCAACAGGTAGAACAGCCCAACCCTAACACCAACAGTAATTACAGTAACATATCTACAAACCCCATAGTGCTGACCATCCATGGCTCAGCACTCATAGTGGTAACCAACTATGGTTCACCACAGATTCAACATTGATTAGAGCAAGTGGTATGCTACTCAGAAACCCTTTCTGCTGCCCTTCCTTTGAAAAAGTGTGGCAAAGCACAACGGATGAAAGGAACCTTTAATAAGTGTGGGGAACACCCACATTAACAGATCAGCGAAACACAGCAGGAGAGTGGACCATTCAGAAACAACATGGCTGACAGTGGCAGTGAAAACACAGCAGCAAAACACAGCAGGAGAGTGGAGCATTCAAATATAACATGGCTGACACTGGCAACAACAGACCAGCAAAACACAGCAGGAGAGTGGAGCATTCAGGAACAACATGGCTGACACTGGCAGTGACAGCACAGCAGAAGAGTGGAACATTCAACTACAAGATGGGTGACATTAGTCGTGAAAACAGCAGCAAAGCACAGAAAGCAACGATGGCAAGAGGGCGGGGGATATTTTGCAAAGTGACATCACAGGATAAGGAGTCATGTAAGGTGAATACATTTGAAAGCTTTTAATTTTTATTGTAACTTATTTAAATTAAATCAACTCTTATGTAAGACCAGATCAATTAATTGGTATAAAACTGAAGCCAACTTGGTAATTTATCATGTTGTTACAATGTTCAATTAATTGATCAAATCTAGGGATAAAGTTAAATTTAAATGGAAAGGCATATCAATGCTAAAGTATTCTGATCTTTTCAGTAAATTAAAATCTGTGGTATATTGATAAAATGAATTACATGAGACATTTAAGACAACTCCATAGCAATGTCGACAAAGGGAAGCAGATGATTGGTGAATATTGGTGAGTAGGAACATTCATTTAAGTCTTAAGTTTATTTCTGTAACTCAGTTACTAGTCAAATAAATAGAAGTATGGCAAGACATCTCGATCCCATGTAGTACACATCCTATTCCATGTGGGACCTCCGGGACGATGCTTAGGCCCTGGAAAACCACACATGCAGCAAGTGTCATCTGCCAGGGGAGATCAAGCTACAAGATGTGGAGCTTCACAGAAACATAGAAAGCTTACAGGACAGAAAGAGGCCACTTGGCCCATCAAGAGAAGCTGGTGTCATTGTGGTGCATCTGTGTAGTTAAGAATTTTGAACATAGCATTTTTCTGGATGTTGTCACCCTTTGATTAAAGGGTTTACAGACAGAGATGGAACAGGTGACTGCCAAGTGGTCAAGGAAGACTGGACATGTCATACAGGAGTCCCCAGAGTCTCATTACTAGTGAGAGTGAAGGTTCCTCTGGGAGAGCAGTCAGAGCTAAGTCCAAACCACCACAGATAGCTCAGCATTTGTTGGTGGGGGAGGAATCATAGAATTCCTAGAGTGTAGAAGGAGGTCATTCGGCCCATCAAGCATGCACCTACAACAATCTCACCCAGGCCATATTCCCATAACCCCACATATTTACCCAGCTAATCCCCTGACACTAGGGGGCAATTTAGCTGGCTAATTAACCTAACCTGCACATCTTTGGCCTGTGGGAGGAAAACCCACCCACACTTTGAATAGTGTGGAGGAGCAGAGGGATCTAGGTGTATGTGTGCATAGATCCCTGAAAGTTGGGAATCAAGTAGATAAGGTTGTTAAGAAGGCATATGGTGTCTTGGCGTTTATTGGTAGGGGGATTGAATTTAGGAGTCGTAGCGTTATGTTGCAACTGTACACAACTCTGGTGCGGCCGCACTTGGAGTACTGTGTGCAGTTCTGGTCCCCACATTACAGGAAGGATGTGGAGGCTTTGGAGAGGGTGCAGAGGAGGTTTACCAGGATGTTGCCTGGTATGGAGGGGAGATCCTATGAGGAGAGGCTGAGGGATTTGGGATTGTTTTCGCTGGAAAGGCGGCGGCTAAGAGGGGATCTTATTGAAACATATAAGATGATTAGAGGTTTAGATAGGGTGGATAGTGATAGCCTTTTTCCTCTGATGGAGAAATCCAGCACGAGGGGGCATGGCTTTAAATTGAGGGGGGGTAGTTATAGAACCGATGTCAGGGGTAGGTTCTTTACCCAGAGGGTGGTGAGGGATTGGAATGCCCTGCCAGCATCAGTAGTAAATGCGCCTAGTTTGGGGGCGTTTAAGAGATCCGTAGATAGGTTCATGGACGAAAAGAAATTGGTTTAGGTTGGAGGGTCACAGTTTTTTTTTTAACTGGTCGGTGCAACATCGTGGGCCGAAGGGCCTGTTCTGCGCTGTAATGTTCTATGTTCTATGTTCTATGACACGGAGAGAATGTGCAGACTCCACACAGACAGTGACCCTAAACCGGAATTGTGAGGCAGTGTGCCACTGTGCGCACAGGCGGAACATTGTGAATGCAATAATGATTGGGGATTCTATCATTAGGACAACAGTCAGGCATTCTGGATCCAGGATGGTAATATTTGTCTCCCGAATGCCAGAATCAGGGATGTCACTGAGTAGCTGCACAGTACTTTGAGGCAGGAGGATGAACAGTGTTGGTCCATATTGGTACCAACAACCTATGTGGAAATAGAGATGAGGTCCTGCAGGGAGAGTCTAGGGAGCTCGGGAAGAAACCAGCAAGCAGGACCTTAAAGGTAGTGATCTCCATATTATTCCCAGTCCCACATGCTGGTGCGTAGAAATAGGAGGATAGTGCCAATGACTGTCTGGCTGGATGGCTGGCTTTGGATTCCTGGGACATTCAGACCAGTTCCAGGGAAGATGAAACCTATACATGTCAGATGAGTTGCATCTGAACAGACCAATGTTCCTGCAGAGAAATTTCCTAGCGCCCCTGGTGGTAGGAGAGAGGGGGTTGGTGTGGGGGTGGACATATCTCGGCAGGTGGTTGGGAATGAGGAGGTAACATTCAAGAGGAAAAAAAAGGTGCACAGAAATTGGGAGAGACAGGTAACACTAGAGTAAGAAATACTAAGGTTTTAGGTGGGGTCAGACTTAGAGGAAATGTAATAGTATCAAAAATAGTTTTACAGTGCAAGTACATAAACACACACACAACATGTAGTAAATAAGGTTGGTGAGTTGCAAGCACAGGAAGCCATGTTGGAGTATCGTCCCTTCTCTTTAGGCAGAGCCTTGGGACCGAGGGTGATTTACTTCCACTCTGGTCTGATGGGTTCTGAGATGGTTGAAAAATCCAATGCACAATGTGTATGTGGTGAACCATAGATGGTTACCACTATGGGTACTTGTACACGTGTTACTCTTGTCACTGTTGGGGTTAGGGTTGGGGTGTTCCACCTGTTAGCATTGTTCTGTGGTACACTCCGTTTGGCTCCGCCTTCTTACAGGGGTATAAAGGTCACTGCTACTTCCTAGTAGCCCTTAGTCTGGGATAGTATTGTTAAGCAGTGTGCTCTATTCTTGTTGTGAATAAAAGCCTTTATTCCCGAGTACGACCTTGTCTCCCGTGTGAATCAATCGCGCATCAGTGTATATACTGCCACATGCAGACAGATGGTGCCTACAGGGCTGGGTAAATAGGTTGCTTGGAGGTGTGTGCCATCTCTGACACATTGACTGCCCCTCTGCATGTTCCTGATGAATGAAGTCTTGATGTGTTTGGTGCCTTCCCAAATTAGTCTTCTCCATTTTGGTCAGTCACAAGCCAGGGTCTCCCATGAGTTGGTGGGGATCTTTGACTTCTTCAGGGATGCTTTGAGGACATCCCGAAAGCATTTCCATTCTCCGCCTGAGAGGTTCCTGCTAAGGCAGGATGCTACGTGTCTTGAAAAGGAGCTTGCAAGTGGTAGTGAATGCATTTGCTGCCCTTGTCCTTCGAGGTGGTAAAGGTCACAGATTTGGAAGCTGCTATCGGCTGGTGAGTTGCTGCATGCATCTTGTAGATGGGACACACTGCTCCAACTGTGCTTCTGCCGTTGAGGGACTGAATGTTTAAGGTGGTGGATGGGCTGCCAATCAAGCAGGCTTCTATGTTTTGAATGGTGTTGAGCTTCTTGAGTGTTGTTGGAGCTGCACTCACCCAGGTTAGTGGAAAGTATTCCATCACACTCCTGGTTTGTGCCTTCTAAATGGTGCACTGGCTTTTGAGAGTCAGGAGGTGAGTTATTCGCTATAGGATTCCTAGCCTCTGACCTGCTCTTGTAGTCATAGTATTTATATGGTTAGTCCAGTTCAGTTTCTGATCAATGGTAATCCTCAGGATGTTGATAATAGAGGATCTAGGGATGGCAATGCCATTGAACCAAGGGGGGATGGTTGGATTCTCCCTTGTTGGAGATGGTCATTGCCTGGCACTTATGTCACAAAAGAATCAAAGGTAACATGAAGAAAAACTTTCTTACATAGCGAGTGGTTCGGATCTGGAATGTACTCCCTGAGAATGTGGTGGTGGTAGATTCAGTCATGGCTTTCAAAAAGAAATTGGATAATTATCTGAAGAGTAAAAATTAGCAAGGCCCCATGGAGAAAGTGGGAAAGTGAGACTAGCTGAGTAGTTCATGCAGAGTGCCGGCACAAACAATGATTCAAAATCATGAGTGGTCTGGACAGAATAGATAGTGAGAAACTTCCTATTGACTGAAGGGTCAAGAACCAGATGACTCCGATTTAAGGAGACTGGCAAAAGAACCAAAGATGACATAAGGAAGAACTTCTTAATTTAGCAGTGAGTGGTTAGGATGTGGAATGTGTTTTTGAGTGTGCGGTGGAAGCAGATTCAATTGTGGTTTTCAAAAGGAAATTGGATAATTATCTGAAGAGAAAAAAATTGCAAGGCTCCAGTGAAAAGGGAAGGGAGTGCGTCTTGCTGACCGGCTCACTCAGAAAGCCAGCGTGCACACGATGGGCCGAATGGCCTCCTTCTGTGATGCAAACATTCTGTGATTCTATGATGCAAAGAGCGCCAGTTTTAAATGGGTGCCCAGCATTGCAACAGTAAACAATCAGGAGGTCATGGAAAGGATGCAGCATAATGAAGGTGAGTGTTTCCTTTTGGAGTTTATGAACTGTTGCCTATTCATTTTCTGTGTTTCTTTCCTGTTTGCATTCAGGTTCTTATGTGCATTTCTGACAATTGATGTAAAATGTATTCTTTGCATCACCTGAGGCATTGTCTGCCCTGTTCATCATCAGCAAATTCTAAAATGGCGACTTTTTAACTGGAGATAGGTCTTAATTTTCATAACTGAAGGCCAAGATTGTTTTACAAAATGGCCCCCATACACTTTGTAGTTGAAGTGGGGCCTCTATAAGTGCACTTCAGCCATTCCAGTGGAGAATTGGTAGGCTTTGTGACTGTTAGCTGAAATTTCAACTCCACGTGATTCAAATACATTATTCGCTAAAAGTGTAATTACAGATCGATAAAGCCATTAAAAGGCCAATATGAAGGCAAGAGTAAAGAAGGATTAATAAATATGTAATCAAAATAAATTAAGAGCCTGCTTTGGATTCAACAACAGCATGAATAAAAAATGAGATTTAATTGATCCCGTATCTATACTAATATCTTTGATGAAGCTTAATATCACAAATTATTCTGGATTATTTACCTATTTTCCACTGTAATAGTTGCTATGGATACCTTAAGGAACAATATATTGTTTGGCTGCATGCCTCTAGTTTTGTAATTCAATAAGAAATTGAACCACATAACAATAATTAAAGAATGAAACATAAAATACATTGAGTGGGCTACAATTTCTATTAAATTCTAGGATTACAGCATTCATTAGATTCAAAAGTTTGTACGGGGAAAATTAATGAGTATCTAATTCTGGCAATGTCTTTGAAAGGCTCTCGAAAAAATAATGCTGAATGAGACTAAATTCTGAAATTTCAGATCCAGGGGGCTAAACCTGAGAGCTCACGAAAACAGGCACGGGGATAGCATGGGATTAATCTACCTTGACACAGACCTCATGCTAGTCTTGGCTGCCTGTTAATTCTTGTCATTGCAGCAGGGAGATAATGATAGCTGGCCTGTCGACTGGCTGCAAAGCCCTCAGCAAAGGACCCAAGATTGTGAGAGGCTAGCACCAGATAAAGCCTGCCGGCGCCACTTAAAGGAAGGTTCACTGTGGCTGCAGCAGCTGGTGGAGGTTTTTTAAAATTCATTTGTGGGACATGGGCGTCGCTGGGGGGCCAGCATTTATTGCCCATCCCTACTTGCCTGAAGGCAGTTGAGAGTCAACCACATTGATGTGACTCTGGAGTCACATGTAGGCCAGACCAGGTAAGGATGGCAGATTTCCTTCCCTCAAGGGCATTAGTGAACCAGATGGGTTTTTCTGACAATCAACAATGGTTTCATGGTCATCAGTAGATTATTAATACCAGATTTTTTTTAATTGAGTTCAAATTCCACCATTTGCCTTGGTGGGAACCCGTTGTTGCGGAACGCTTGCGGACATGCAAAGAGATGTAACAAGATGAGAAAGTGTGGGCTCCAAGATTTTCTGCACTGCACATGAGACCTCGATGGAGGACTACCATGTATGCTAAACTAAAGAAGAAACATGTTATAGACAGTGCTAAACGATCCCACAACCAACAGATCAGATCAAAGTTCTGCAGTCCTGCCACACGCAGTCACGAATAATGGCGAACAATTAAACAACTAACCAGAGGGGGAGGCTCCACAAATATCCCCATCCTCAATGATGGGATAGCCCAGCACATCAGTGCAAATGACGAGGCTGAAGCATCAGCCGGAAGTGCTGAGTGGATGATTCATCTCAGCTTCCTCCTGAGGTCCCCACCATGAGGATTGCCAGACCTCCAGGAATGGATGGGAGTCCCCCGGCATCAGCCTCAGTTTCCCAGGGGCCAAGCAGGGCAATCCGGGAGCATTTCATTCCCAGCAACAGAGGTCAGGACCATCCACCAGCCAATCACAGCCCGGGCTTGGATACCACCTGACATCCGTCCCCTACATCAGGGTCCAACTGCCAGCCAGTCGTAGCCAGGCTCGGGGATCACCTGACTGTCCCTCTGTCTGGGACCTGCTGTCAGCCAATCACAGCCTGTATTCATGTACCACCTGACCTTCCCTATGTCAGGAATCTACTATCCCGCTGGTAGAAAAGCCAGACTCCATGTTCGCAGAGGCCACTTAACGGAAATATCTGAATGGCCTCTAGACCCCATGATTAGTGCTCCAAATAGATGAGGGGATGCCCAAGCAGGCTGCAGACCTAGAGGAAAGGGCATTGATTACGAGCCAAGGTTAGGCTCGGTTGAGACTGGCCAGATGCGTCATTAATTATTGTTGTTAATGTTATTAATTAATGTTGGATTGAATTGGTGGTGACTGGACAGACTGTGGTGTGAGGCGGAGAGTAACTGACAGGGGAAGGGATTATCCAGACTCAGGTAGTGGAATTTAGTGGAGACAGGTTCATTCCCTCTCACAGTCTCACAGTTCTTTTTTCTAGCTTCACCTGCTCTCACCATATCTCCGGCTTTCTTTGACTCCAGGAATAAGTCCAGCCAGAGTTGGCAGCTCTACCCACCATCTTAGATGCTGGACAATACAATTCACTCCACATGAATTCAGCTGAAGGCCCTCTGTGTTGTGAAGGCTATGGGCCCTGACAACATCCCAACTGTAGTTGGGCGCCATGGAGGCACAGTGGTTAGCACTGCTGCTTTACAGCGCCAGGGACTCGGGTTCGATTCCGGCCTTGAGTGACTGTCTGTGTACAGTTTGCATGTTCTCCCAGTGTTCCAGTGGGTTTTGTCCGGGTGCTCTGGTTTCCTCCCACACTCCAAAGATGTGCAGGTTAGGTGGATTGTCCATGATAAATTGCCCCTTAGTGCCAGGGTGGTGAAGAAGGTAAATACATGCGGTTACGGGGATAGGGCCTGGTTGGTGATGCAGGTTCGATGGGCCAAATGGACTCCTGCATTATAGGGATTCTATGATTCTACGATTGTAGTGTTGAAGACTTGTGCTCTATAACTTAGCCAAGCTGTTGTGATACAGCTACAACATAGGCATCTACTCGACAATGTGGAAAATTGTCCTGTCTATAAAAAGCAGAACAAATCCAATCTAGACTAATTAGCGCCCCATCAATCTACATTCAATCATCAGCAAAGTGATGAAGGTGTCATTGACAACACTATCAGGTGGCACTAATACAGCAATAACCTGCTCCCTGTTGCTCAGTTTGCATTCTATCAGCTTTTAAGGCAGCATTTGACTGAGTGTGGCATAAAGGAACCTGAGCAAAATTGAAGTCAATAGAAAACAAGGCAAAAACTTCCCACCAGCTGGACTCATGCCGAACACAAAGGAAAATGACAGTCTTTGTTGAAAGCTAATCATCTCAACCCCAGGACATGACTGCAGGAGTTGCCCAGGGTAATGTCTTAGGCCCAACCATCTGATACTGGCATATTTCACACATTCTAAGATAATGATAAAAAGCTTCAGACAATCAAAATCGTAGTTTCCTAGAATGTTGTATTTAGGGTCAGTAGGTGGAATTTACCCATCCTGCCTGCGGGCGGGCGGAACACGGACCATGCAAAGGTCCGTTGACCTTGGGTGGGAATTTCCGGCCTTGGGGCGAGTGTGGCCGGAAAATCCCACCCAGTATGTCACTTATCTTAGAAAGATTCTAAGATTGTGTTTGCATTTTATATAATTGATTCTATTTTAAAATGTGTCAGATTGAGAGCACTGTTATTTGGGAAAATCAGTGTTGCATCGTTAAGGTTAAATATAAAAAAAAGACTTGCATTTATATAAAGTCATGACCTCAGGACATTCCAAAGCATTTGTAATTAATAAAGTACTTTTGAAGTGTAATCACTGTTGCAATGTCGGAAACACAGCAGCCAATGTATGTTCAGCAAGTCCCCACAAACAGCAAAGAACGTAAGAACTTCCGAAGTAGGAGCAGGAGTAGATAACGTGGCCTCGAGGGGACTGAGCCTGCTTTGCCATTCAGTACAATCTTGGCTGATCTGCTACCCTGACTCCACCTCCTGCTCACTCCCCATATCCATCTTTTCCCAATCCAGAATTTATCTATCCATCCCAACCTTGAATATATCCGACAACAAGGCATCCAAAACTGTCTCGGATAGGGAATTCCAAAGAATCTGAACCCTCTGAAGGAAGCACGTTCTCCTGGTCCTAGCGCTAACTGACCAACCCTTTATTCTGACATAATGCTTACATGTTCTAGATTCCTCAGTCTCAGAGTCTTCAGAATCTTCAATGTTTCAATGAGATCCCCTCTCATTCTTCTCAATTTCAGAGAGTTTAGGACCAACTTACTCAGCCTCTTGTCATAGGACTACACTTTCATCCAGTCTAGTGAACCTTTCCTCCATGGCCTCCAAGAAATATATCCTTCCATAGATGTGGAGAACAAAACTGTGCACAGTATTCCAGGTGTGGTCTCACCAAAGCACTATACAATTGTAGCAAGACTATTGCTGTACTCCAGCCTCTAATAAAAACAACCATGTCATTTGATTTCCCAATTGTTAGTTATCTGCATGGTAACTTTCTGCAGTCCTTGTAGTACCCCCAAGTCTCAGTGAACATCAACACTTAAAGTTTTAAAGTGTCACAAGTAGGCTTACATTAACACTGCAATGATGTTACTGTGAAAATCCCCGAGTCGCCACACTCCGGCGCTTGTTCGGGTACACTGAGGGAGAATTTAGCATGGCCAATGCACCTAACCAACATGTCTTTTGGACTGTGGGAGGAAACCGGTGCACCCGGAGGAAACCCACGCAGACACGGGGAGAATGTGCAAACTCCACGCAGACAGTGACCCAAGCCGGGAATCGAACCCGGATCCCTGGCACTGTGAGGCAGCAGTGCTAACCACTGTGCCACTATGCTGCCCCCACTTAAAAGTGATAATGATCAGATAATTTTTTTGTGATGTTGATTGAGGAATTAATATTGGCCTTAACACCAGAGATAACTCTCCTTTGATCTGCTTAAAAATAGTGGTATTTGATCTTTTATGTTCATCTTTGAGGGATATGAGGGTCTGTTTTAATCTGTTAAATACATCACACTCCAACTGTACTTCCCCAGTACTCCAGTGGAGCGCTAGCCTAGTTTTTTGTACTTAGATCCCCAGAGTGGGCCTTAAGCTCAAATCTACTGACTCAGATGTTAGGATACTACAAACTGAGCCACATATGGCTGACATTAACTTGGTGGGGCTGTATTTGGAAGGAAATAAAGCAACACACTTACACATTCTTACAGACAGGGTTTAAAAACCTCTTATAGGATATTGCACAGAAACAAATCATAGAATCCCTACACTGCAGAAGGAAGCTATTCAACCCATTAAGTCTGCACGGACTCTTTGAAAGATATCTTACCCCTCCGCACCCCCACCTATCCCTGTAACCCCACGCATTTACCATGGCTAAACATCATATATGGGTAGGAATGGGGATTGTATCCTCCTTTGCTGCATTCTATAACGTCAGAGTCTAGCCAGTAGTTTTTGGACACCGAGACACTCTCATAAGTCCTTTGTTAGATGATGATGATACCAGCCTAGAAGGTGAACAATTAATCTCCCTACTGAACACTCATCCAAGGAAGCTATGGGAGAATTCTTTCATTCATTTGGTATCTCCACCTTAAATCTGCCTTCAGTTCCAGTTATGGCTTCATTCATGAACCCCTAGCTGCTGCCACAATAGGGTTCCTGCATGTCACAACTGTCTGCCCATATCAGAAATAGCATTAAAGAGGCAAGCACACATTAGCCCACAGCAAAGCCTCTCGGGAAGCTTTCTTGGCTGGAATGGAAAAACAGCTGGTGCAAATCTCAACCATGAAAGGTAATGCTTCAAAAAATTAAAAAATGCACGGTAACTTAAAATGCCAACAAGCAGTGATCTGAATGAGCAGCGCTTCATCCATGTGTTAGCCTTCTGTGCGCTAAGCTCTGACTCCCCCAGCAGATAGTTTCTCAGTTACATAGAGAGAATCTAACCATTGCCCCTTAACATTTAATGGCATTACCTAAGTTTAAGTTTAAGTTTATTGATTAGTGTCACAAGTAGGCTTAAATTAACGCTGCAATGAAGCTACTGTGAAAACCCCCTAGTCGCCACACTCCGGTGCCTGTTCGGGTTACACTGAGGGAGAATTTAGCATGGCCAATGGACCCAACCAGCACGTCTTTCGGACTGTGGGAGGAAACCGGAGCATTCAGAGGAAATCCACGCAGACACGGAGAGAACGTGCAGACTCCGCACAGACAGTGATCTAAGCTGGGAATCGAACCTGGGTCCCTGGAGCTGTGAGGCAGCAGTGCTAACCACTGTGCCACTATGCTGCCCCATCACTGAATCCCCACGTGAATGTAGCCCAGTCCATCATGCAAACTAGCCTCCCATCCATTAACTCCATCTACATTTCCCCCTGCCTAGGAAAAGCAGCCAACATAATCAAGGACCCCATGCACCCTAGACATACTCTCTTCCACCTTCTTCCATTGGGAAAAAGAATACAAAAGTCTGAGATCACATATCAACCGACTCAAGAACAGTTTCTTCCCTGCTGCCACCAGACTTTTGAATGGACCTACCATATATTAAGCTGATCTTTCTCTACACCCTAGCTATGACCGTAACACTACATTCTGCACCCTCTCCTTTCCTTCTCCCCTATGTACTCTATGAACACTATGTTTTGTCTGCATAACACACAACAAACTACTTTTCACTGTATCCCAATACAGGTGGTAATAATAAATCAAATCAAATCAGATAAAAACTATCAACATCCTGGGGATTACCATTGACCAGGAACTGAACTGTACTAGCCATATAAATACTGTGGCTACAAGAACTGGTCAGATGCTAGGAATCCTGTGACAAGTAACTCACCTCCTGACTCCCCAGAGCCTGTCCACCATCTACAAGGTGTGTGTCAGGAGTGTGATGGAATACTCTCCACTTGCCTGGATGAGTGCAGCTCCAACAACATTCAAGAAGCTCGACACCATCCATGACAAAGCAGCCCACTTGAGTGCTACCTCTTCCACAAACATTCAATCCCTTCACCATCAATGAACAGTGACAGCAGTGTGTACCATCAACAAGGATGAACTGCAGGAACTCACCAAGACTCCTTTAATAGCACCTTCCAAACCCACTACCATCTAGAAGGACAAGAGTAGCAGACACCTGGGAACGCCACTACCTGGAGGTTCCCTCCAAGCCACTTACCATCCTGATTTAGAAATACATCGCCACTCCTTCACTGTCACTGGGTCAAAATCCTGGAACTCCCTCCCTAACAGCATGGTGAGTGCACCTACATCATATGGACTGCAGTGGTTCAAGAAGGCAGCTCACCATCACCTTCTCAAGGGCCACTAGGGATGGACAATAAATGCTGGCCTAGCCAGCAGTGCCCATATCCCATAACTGAATTTAGAATAACAAAAATCTACGGGTGAATTCTTCCAGGCTGCCTGCAACAGGTTTGGTGGTGGGCGGGCACAGAAAATCTAGCAGGAACCAAAAAGTCAGAAACCCACCAGCATAAAATTGCGTTACAATTCTGCCAGGTGGGTAAAGTGTGGTTTATGTTTCCTGCTGGCAGGTGACACAAATGCCATTTGCATCTCATGAATGCTCATTAAAACAGCTGCCCGCCAGTATCCCATCAGGCCTTTTATGCTTGTGTCAGGCTAATGGGAAATCATGTCAGTCTGAAACCCAATTGCTAAAGAGTGGTGTGCATAAGATGGTCCTCAGTTCGCTAGAGGCTTCAAGGTGAGTGCAACAACCTTTCTGCCATAGTGCTGCACTGTTCCTGATGCACTGTTCACCACTCTGCCAGGGCAGAACAGTTCCTGTCTCCATCTTCATGCTGAGCTGGTCTTCATGGTCAGCACCATGCTGGTGGACCCATGGACCCTCCTGTGTCACGGTCTTGGTTCAGTACTGCCCCTGGGGTTGGGGAGTACAGGGGTCTCCTTCCCCTTGGTGCCACACACCCGTGTCTATCTGGACAGCACGGTGCTGCGGGACTCATGCAGCCACTGCAACAAAGTTTGACTGGGGGTGGAGTGCAAGATGAGGAGCGGGGCAGGGGATGGCCTGACACAGTCAAGGGGGATAATGTGGTAGGAGGGCTGTGTATGGTGGGGGGGGGAAGGACGAGGCCTCACAAAGACAAGGAGAGGGGCAAGGAGGTGGATGAAGAAGACAAACGATAGAAAGCCAAGGGAAGACCGAGGGGAGGGCAGCTGGACCCTGACATGGTAGCCTGGAAAGCTCACAAAGAAGGGGCTCAGAGCGATACCACATTGTTTATGGAAGGGGATGGATGAAGACTCCAGATGCAGTGGGTAGAGGTTCAAGTGGGGCAGGGGCACCTCGCGGGTGATGAAAGAATTTGTGATTGTGTGCATGCTCATTTGCTAGTGTGTGTGAACATGCGTGAGTGTGCGTGCGTGCACATGTACTCACATGTATGTATAGACGGCGCTGGTCTCTGCCACTGGTTGGAGAGCCATCAAGCCGTCAAGTCCAAAGATGTGCAGGTTGGGTGGATTGGGCATGGTAAATGCATGGGGTAACAAGGATAGGGTGGTGGAAGGAGGGAGGGGGGAATTTGGCTTGGATAAAACGCTCTTTCGGAGCGTGGTTGTTCCATTCAAGCACTGGACAGGACAGCGGCGGTGGCAGGAAGGCCAGCCATCAACCTTCCTGCCACAGATTTAATCAGGGTGGAACGTGGAGATAGGAAGATGGCAGTGTTTAGTTTTACATGCAATGGAAAGTACTCCAGGGGTTAATGAGCCAATGATCACATCGGTGAGAAATGAACTAAGCCGTCATTGTAGATGGTCTCTGTTTCCAGGCAATGAGGATTAACTAAATTAGGAAAGATTTTTGGTCTACCCAAAGATCTATGCAAAAGAATTCTCTTGGAAAAAAAGAGAGACATTCTCGGCTGTAACACACTGCTCATCAGTATATTTCATGTAAATAAATTGGTTTGTTGGTGTACAATCATGCCTTCTCTTACAGGCTGCTTTTTGGTTCATGTTCCACAAAGAATGGAAAACTGGGCTAGGGGTAGACTTTAGATTGTAATGGATTTAAGATTTGATTGCAGGAGTGCCCGGTGACACTGGGTACATGTTCAGGAAGTTTGTAATTGAGACCAAATCAGTCGACTATTATAGCTGGAAGGAATTATCTAGCTGTGAAGAGATTATGATGGACACAATTGCATTAACCATATGCAGAAAATTATGACCACCTCGAAGCAAATTCAATGTAGTAAGCACATTGAAAAACCAAACCGAAACCTAGCAGAGGTTCTAAAATGGAAATAGATGGTGAGTGAGTCAGAAGACGTGAAGGCACAACAAAAACTGCCTGCTATTTAAATCTAATTAAGTCAAGTCTTGCTGGCTAGTCTTTGTTTGATGCAGTGTTTACATCTGTGAGTTCCTTTTGTCACCACAGGAAGTATTTCAGACAACTTTGATCATTGTGAAGGATACCTTTTATGTTCCATTGTGCCTTCTTGAACATTAAAGAAAAACATGTAATCAAACTGGTGCCCCTTTTGTTCCTGTTTTCCTATTTAGTTGTGCTGCTCTATGGGGTTGAGGGCTAGTCTGGCTTTGTGGGGATTAATTCCTTGCGCGTAGCTATTTTTTAATAGCTTCTTTTAGATAACTGAAAAGAACTCTTAATGCTGTGGGATATTTTAGTGTTTGGATGAAATCTAATTAAGCATTGATATTTTTATCTGTTCTCAACTTGCTTTTTGAGTATGTTTTTGCCTTAATAAACAGTTCATTGGAAATATATATACAGTCAGAATGACATTTATCACTGTAATTGGAATGGTCAGAGTACCAGCTTCATTATCGACTTTACTGGAACAAATGCAAGTTGTTCACTCTGCAACACGCTGTCACATTAACATTACACATAAAGTCAAAACTGAGTACATCGGAGACATGCCTGACTACTGTTATGATGATGTGGAGATGCTGGCGTTGGACTGGGGTAAGCACAGTAAGAAGTCTCACAACACCAGGTTAAAGTCCAACAGGTTTATTTGGTAGCAAATACCATAAGCTTTCGGAGCGCTGCCCCTTGAAAAAAAGGAGCAGCGCTCCGAAAGCTTATGGTATTTGCTACCAAATAAACCTGTTGGACTTTAACCTGGTGTTGTGAGACTTCTTACTACTGTTATGATCCCAGTTTGTGTTACTACTGGACAAATCAGATCCTCGGGGGAAAACAGGCCTGATAGAGCCTCACTTTTATTTTTTATTTAGTAATGTGGAAAGCGGCTACTGAAGAGTCGCAAAGTCTGCTGATGAACTTTGAACAAAATAATATAACATTCTTTAAACAAGAAAAGATGAAGTATATTGAACCACTTCTTCACACACAACTATACCTTTACAGATACATTCACATTCATGAGGATAACTCAAGTTACACAATCTGTCTTACACCCTTAATATTCGTAGTAAGTTCACAGCCCAGTAAGCCAATAGGTGACTTGTGGTCAGGCATACCACACGCTGAAACCAAATGACAGACACCACCGCAAACAGCTGTTATGGATCTCTCATCAACTTCCCCTAGACACCTGCCACACTGTGAGGAAACTGGCCTCACAGGAACTCTGACTTTCACACCAAGATTTCCAATCTTAGTGCTCAAAGTACTTGCTTTGGAATCTTCTCTCAAACAATGCTTTTTATCGGATGCCTTCCACAAAGGTCCAGCTCCAGAGTTTCAATCTCTCCTTTTGGTGTTCCTCTCCCTTGTGTCACCATGTGCATTCGAGCTTTGCCTTTCACACACTCTCTCAGATATTCAGCCATACCAATAAAACACCAGCACTTAACAGGTCTTAGGAAGGAGCTACAGACCTTCGATCATCGCCTTGGATCTCTGGCTTCTAACAGGCTCATTTGCTTTAAGTCTGCTTCCTGCGGCTTTTTCACTTTAAACTTAAAGCCGTCTTCCGCTCCTCACTCTGAACTTCAATTAATAGAACCTTTTCCAGATTCCTATTCTTTTCCGTTGACTTAACCTAAAGGTCTTCTTGGGACCTTCCTCCATTTCCTTTAGGACTTATTCCCTTCAGCTCCCTCTCGCAGTAGACTACTGACTACTTAGTCCTTGAGATCCAGAACTCACCTGACATTCATTGTTACTTTAACTTTCGAGTAGTTAATCTAAAATTATTAGACTTATTTTCCTCAGCAATCTGCTAGTATGTCCAGTTAGAGATTTAAATACTCCCTTTGCCTGAGAGCATAATCACCAACTGAACTAAAAACCGCTGTTCTGTCTCTGTGGGTTCCCCCCTCTGGACCCCTGTTGCCAGGCAACAGCACAGTTTTTTTTTCTGTACTTCGTTGCTTTTTACTTCCCTAAACTGCTTCAAGGGGCTTAAAACCACATTAAAATTGCAAGTATATAAACAGCTCCATTCTAATATGAAACCAGCCTCTGGATTCACCTTTTTAACCCTCAAGTAAAGAATATACATTAAACGTATTCCTATTACCCAATTACAAATACAACTTACTTAACCATCTCTATTTCCTAACACTATGAAAGTTGATGATCTTCCCTTACTGAATTCATTCATTTACTAAGTAAGGCATTGTGTTGTGGGCTATTACATTGACATCCTTGATCAATTGGGCCAGTGTACTGACGAATGGCAGATGGAGTTTAATTTAGACAAATGTGAGGTGATGCATTTTGGTAGATTGAACCAGGGCAGGACTTACTCAGTTAATGGTAGGGCATTGGGGAGAGTTACAGAACAAAGAGATCTAGGGGTACATGTTCATAGCTCCTTGAAAATGGAGTCATGGGTGGACAGAGTAGTGAAGAAGACATTCGGCATGCTTGGTTTCATCGGTCAGAACATTGAATACAGGAGTTGGGACGTCTTGTTGAAGTTGTACAAGGCATTGGTAAGGCCACACTTGGAACGCTGTGTACAGTTCTGGTCACCCTATTATAGAAAGAATATTATTAAACTAGAAGGAGTGCAGACAAGATTTACTAAGATGCTACTGGAACTTGATGGATTGAATTATAAGGAGAGGCTGGATAGAGTGGGACTTTTTCTCTGGAGCGTAGGAGGCTGAGGGGTGATCTTACAGAGGTCCATAAAATAATGAGGGGCACAGATCAGCTAGATAGTCAATATCGTTTCCCAAAGGTAGGGGAGTCTAAAACTAGAGGGCATAGGTTTAAGGTGAGAGGGGAGAGATACAAAAGTGTCCAGAGGGGCACTTTTTTCACACAGAGGGTGGTGAGTGTCTGGAACAAGCTGCCAGAGGTAGTAGTAGAAGCGGTACAATTTTGTCTTTTAAAAAGCATTTAGATAGTTACATGGGTACGATGGGTATAGAGGGATATGGGCCAAATGCGGGCAATTGGGATTAGTTTAGGAGTTTTTAAAAAAAGGGTGGCATGGACAGGTTGGGCCGAAGGGCCTGTTTCCATGCTGTAAACCGCTATCCTGATTTTGATTGAATCCTAGCTCACAGATGAGCTTCCTCTAATCATACCCTTTGGGTGGAATTTTATGATTTTTTTTTGAAGTGTTGTCTCAGGCCAGAAAAATGAAGGGCAGTCCACCAGCTGCCTTTTCCTGCCAAATCTTCAAGCACTTTGAAAAAAAGAAAGGGGTGGGACTAACTACACGTGCTGGTAAGGCGGGCTCTGAATGAGTCCGCAGTGTCAGCAACCTCGTCCTGTGACAGATCGTGGCATCCTTTATCGGAAAAATAAAAAAGAATGGATTCCCCCCTACAGACATGGGAACCATCCCACCCTCAATCTCCCCAACAGAAGCCCCTCCCCAAGCAGAACCTCCTCAACAGAAGCTTCTTCAGGGACACAGACATGTACCCCCCCACCCCCAGAATCCCCTCCCCAAGCCGAACCTCCCCAACCAATGCCAATCCCCCCACGGTTCCCCAGCACCGCCCCCTGGCACTGCCCACAGGGAACAGTGTCCAGGCACTGCCAATGGCAAATCCCACTGGATTACCTGCCCGCCAAAAACAGGGGTGGAAATTCTCCCCCTTTAATTTCTCCCATAATGGCTCCATACACTTTCAGCCTCTGCACTGAGCAACCTCTGACCTTCCACATCACAATCCTTATTCCAGGGCTCCTTGCCATGACTTCTCTGTATTTACTGTCCTCCTGTCCTTCTTAACAAAACCTCTCGTGTGTGTGTGCGTGTCAGTGTGTGCATGTCAGTATGCGCAGGTCAGTGTGCGCGGGTCAGTGTGCGCAGGTCAGTGTGCGCGGGTCAGTGTGCGCGGGTCAGTGTGCGTGGGTCAGTGTGTGCGCGGGTCAGTGTGTGCGCGGGTCAGTGTGCGTGGGTCAGTGTGCGCGCGGGTCAGTGTGTGCGCGGGTCACTGTGTGCGCGGGTCAGTGTGCGTGGGTCAGTGTGCGCGGGTCAGTGTGCACGGGTCAGTGTGTGCGCGGGTCAGTGTGCGTGGGTCAGTGTGTGCGTGGGTCAGTGTGCGCAGGTCAGTGTGTGCGCGGGTCAGTATGTGCGCGGGTCAGTGTGCGTGGGTCAGTGTGTGCGCGGGTCAGTGTGCGTGGGACAGTGTGCGCAAGTCAGTGTGTGCGCGGGTCAGTGTGTGCGCGGGTCAGTGTGCGCGGGTCAGAGTGTGCGCGGGTCAGTGTGTGCGCGGGTCAGTGTGCGCGGGTCAGTGTGTGCGCGGGTCAGTGTGCACAGGTCAGTGTGCGCGGGACAGTGTGCGCGGGTTACTGTGTGCGCGGGTCAGTGTGTGCGCGGGTCAGTGTGCGCGGGTCAGTGTGTGCACGCGTCAGTGTGCGCAGGTCAGTGTGCGCGAGTCAGTGTGCACGGGTCAGTGTGTGCGCGGGTCAGTGGGCGTGGGTCAGTGTGTGCGGGTCAGTGTGCGCGGGTTGGTGTGTGCGCGGGTCAGTGTGCGTGTGCCAGTGTGTGCGGGTCAGTGTGCACAGGTTAGTGTGTGCGCGGGTCAGTGTGCGCAGGTCAGTGTGTGCACGGGTCAGTGTGTGCGCGGGTCAGTGTGCGCGGGTCAGTTTGTGCGGGTCAGTGTGCGCAGGTCAGTGGGTGCGCGGGTCAGTGTGCGCAGGTCAGTGTGTGCACGGGTCAGTGTGTGCGCGGGTCAGTGTGCGCGGGTCAGTGTGTGCGCGGGTCAGTGTGTGCGCGGGTCAGTGTGCGCAGGTCAGTGTGCGCGTGTCAGTGTGCACGGGTCAGTGTGTGCGCGTGTCAGTGTGCGTGGGTCTGTGTGCGCAGGTCAGTGTGCACGGGTCAGTGTGCGTGGGTCAGTGTGTGCGTGGGTCAGTGTGCGCAGGTCAATGTGTGCGGGTCAGTGTGTGCACACGTCAGTGTGCGCACGCGTCAGTGTGCGCAGGTCAGTGTGCGCGAGTCAGTGTGCACGGGTCAGTGTGTGCGCGGGTCAGTGTGCGCGGGTCAGTGTGCGTGGGTCAGTGTGTGCGGGTCAGTGTGTGCGGGTTAGTGTGTGCGCGGGTCAGTGTGCGTGGACCAGTGTGTGCGGGTCAGTGTGCGCAGGTTAGTGTGTGCGCGGGTCAGTGTGTGCGGGTCAGTGTGCGCAGGTCAGTGTGTGCGCGGTTCAGTGTGCGCGGGTCAGTGTGTGCGCGGGTCAGTGTGTGCGCGGGTCAGTGTGCGCGGGTCAATGTGTGCGCGGGTCAGTGTGCGCAGGTCAGTGTGCGCGTGTCAGTGTGCACGGGTCAGTGTGTGCGCGGGTCAGTGTGCACGGGTCAGTGTGTGCGCGGGTCAGTGTGCGTGGGTCAGTGTGTGCGTGGGTCAGTGTGCGCAGGTCAGTGTGTGCGCGGGTCAGTGTGTGCGCGGGTCAGTGTGCGCGGGTCAGTGTGCTCGGGTCTGTGTGCACGGGTCAGTGTTTTGTATCAGTGTGTGCATGTCTGTGTGTGCAGGTCTGTGAATGTGTGTATAAAATTAACTCTTCCCAAAATTTTAATTTTCAATCACAGTAACCGTTTCTTCTTTACTTCTATTTTGTTTTGTTGGGAAATATTTCTTGTGCTGTGATTCTCCAGCCGTTTTCTCATCTACAAAATCCTGACTTACCAAACACAAAATAGCACAACTTTAAAAATGTTTCAGCAAGTTATGAGGTGAATCATTAGTGCGACTCTATTTATATGTAGGAACTCTATTTTGATGATCACGTACAATGAATGGTTAATTTTATTTTTGTGTTATTTAGTCACCAAATTCATCAGTTACAATTGCTGAAGACTGTCGGGTAACTGTTGTTAATAAATCTGACTGATTTAATTTAAATGTTAATGCTCTTCTTTACAATCCATTGAGCCCAAATTTTATATGCCTGGTGTCTCATTAGTACACAAGTCTTCTTTTGTGCCTAATTATCCAGGAAGTATGGAAAAGTTTTCATTTAGAGAACTGTGCCACAGCAAGCAATAGTTTTCAACATTGTTTTTGTGTGTCAGCCGTGACTTGGTTGGGAGAATTCTTGCCTTTGAGTCAGAAAGCTGATGGTTCAAGTTCCATTCCAGAAGTTGAGCACACAAATCTAGGCCAACACTCCAGTACAGTACTGAGTACCATATTGTTAGAGATGCTATCCTTCAGATGCAACTTTAAACGAAGGCCCCTTTACTGACTTGGGTGGGTGTAAAGGATCCCATGGCACTATTTTTTTAAAAAGTGGGGTTTAGCTTAAGGAATAAGGAATAAGGGCGGCACGGTAGCAGTGGTTAGCACTGCTGCTTCACAGCTCCAGGGACCCGGCTTGGGTCACTGTCTGTGTGGAGTTTGCACATTCTCCTCGTGCCTGCGTGGGTTTCCTCCGGGTGCTCTGGTTTCTTCCCACAGTAAGAAGTCTTACAACACCAGGTTAAAGTCCAACAGGTTTATTTGGTAGCAAAAGCCACGAGCTTTCGGAACAGGCTGTCCCTTCGTCAGGTGGGTGGGAGTTCTGATTACAAACAAGACACAAACTCAATTTACATGAATAATTCAACCAAATAAACCTGTTGGACTTTAACCTGGTGCTGTTAGACTTCTTACTGTGTTTACCCCAGTCCAACGCTGGCATCTCCACATCATTCCTCCCACAGTCCAAAGATGTGCGGGTTAGGTTGATTGGCCATGCTAAAATTGCCTCTTAGTGTCCTGAGATGCGTAGGTTAGAGGGATTAGTGGGTAAATGTGTAGGGATATGGGAGTAGGGCCTGGGTGGGATTGTGGTCGGTGCAGACTCGATGGGCCAGATGGCCTCTCTCTGCACTGTAGGGTTTCTATGATTATATGATCCCTGTTGTTCTGGCCAATATTTATCCCTCAAATGAACACCACAAATACATTATCTGGTCATTATATCATTGCTGTTTGTGCAAGATTGCTGTGTGCAAATTGGCTGCCACTTTCCTACATTTCAACAGTGATCACACTTCAAAAATGTACCTCACTGGCTGAAAAGTGCTTTGAAATGTCTGGTGATCAAGAGGAAAAGATCCATGAGAGGTGAAAGTTTATCAGTAGGATTTACAATAGACTTTGCAATTCAACACAATTAACATATATTTGCTCAAATGTTTCCAAGAATGGTCCCAGGGTGAGAAATTTCAATTATGAGGATAGATTGGAGACGTTTTTAAAAATTCATTCATGGAGCATGGGCGTCACTGGCTGGCCAGCATTTATTGCCCATCCCTAGTTGCCCTTGAGAAGATGGTGATACTTCTTGGTACGCTACAGTCCAGGTGATGTGGGTTGACCCACAGTGCTGTTACAGAGGGAAGTCCAGGATTTTGACCCAGCAACTGCAAAGGAACGGCAATATATCTCCAAGCCAGGATGGTGAGTAGCTTGGAGGGGAACTTGCAGGTGGTGGTGTTCCCATGTATCTTCTGCCCTTGTCCTTCTAGATGGAAGATTTTGTGGGTTTGGAAAGCGCTGAGCAAGGATCTTCGGTGAATTTCTGCAGTGCATCTTGTAGACAGTATGCACGGCTGCTACTGAGCGTTGGTGGTGGAGAGAGTGGATGTTGGGATTGTTTTCCTTGGTGAGAGAGGAGATTTGATAGGGATGTTCGAAATCAATGAGTGGCTGGACAGAGTTGATGGAGAGAACTCTTCCCACTCAAAAGGATCAAGAATGAGAAAGTACAGATTTAAAGTGGTTTCAAAAGCAGCAAATGTGATGTGAGATAAAGCTTTTGCAAACCACTTTAAAAACCTTTCCTCACATACTTGGAAATGTATGAGTATCACTGAAACTGTGAAGTTTAGATTTAATATCCTTAAGATCGCATTGTAAAATTTTCATTCTTCATGAAAATGGGCTGTTTAACAAATTATGAGCTGAAACCATCTTTTCAATGTGTAGCATCATCCAGTATTGAAGCCCTCTTACTCCACAGAGGAGAAGAGAATATGGTTCATTCACATCACCTTCAATCCACCATGTTTTTGTCAACAGTCCATGATCAGACTATGATAATCTCCCATCATGCAACCCTTAAGAGTTCTGGCCCCTTAACTACACCTAAATTTGGTAGTCTCCAAAATATCTCATTGTAGACTATTTTATTTATTTAACAGTGTCACAAAGTAGGCTTACATTAACACTGCAATGAAGTTACTGTGAAAGTCCCCTAGTTGCCACACTCCAGCACCAGTTCGGGTACACTGAGAGAGAATTTAGCATGGCCAATGCACCTAACCAGCACATCTTTCGGACTGTGGGAGGAAACCGGAGCACCCAGAGGAAACCCACGCAGACACGGGGAGAATATGAGGACTCCGCATAGACAGCGACCAGGCTGGAATTGAACCCGTGTTGCTGCTGTTGTGAGGTAGCAGTGCTAACCACTGTGCCAACATTTAAAAGAAAAACTGGAAGATCAGCACAGTAGTTATCACCTCTAAAGCCGCACCTGAGATTCCAAATGCAATTTGGCATTTTCTGTGAGTTAATTGCCAAGTCACAAACTGCTGCATTATAATCTGTGCTGATCGAGGCCGGCGATGTTGCAATCTGGAATACGCAAGGTACCAAAGGTAATTTAGAATTGCAGCTGCTGCAAGGATCAACTGAGACTGACGGCACTGAGGAGATTCTAGCTCTAAAAATTTAAGTAATGATTACTGCATCCAGGAATATTGTTTGGCAGTATTTACCTTTTTGTATTTTGCCGTCAAAGCTTTGGAATTACTTTTGATTACTTCTAGGACTGTGAAACCCATTGCACCCCAAGCCATAGTGAGGGCTTCTAAGGGGAGAGAAGTATTCACTTACCCTGGAGAGGGAGGAGAAGCTGGAGGGAATGAAGGAAAGGAGGGTGAGGTAGCATTTAAGGAGAAAGCATCCGACTTTGACCCCCCCCCCCGCCCCCCAACTGCCCCACCCCCCCCAGTAGGACATTTAGTAACCACAGGTTCGATGAGGACCTTGGGAAAGGGGTGTGTATAAGAAGAGTTTGGGTTCACTGAAGAGGCAACATGAGAGGTCTGCCATCTACTGCGAAAGGACTACCAACCAAGGTAAGCTCCATTGACCCTTCTCTCACTGGCTATGAAGGTGACCACCACCTTCAACCTTGATGCCACCGGGTAATTTTGAGCAGTCACTGTGGATCTCCGCAAAATCAGGCGGGTTGGACTCATCAGACGACTGAAGCACTTTATAGCTGGGGAATCTCAAGACTTTGGTATCATAGCAAAGGCATTAGTAAGGTTAGGACCATGATGAGATTGCTAACTTGCATATACGTCCAGGGTATAGTAGATAGCATTAAAATAAAAGCAAAATACTGCCCGTGCTGAAAATCTGACATTAAAACAGAAAATGCTGGAAAGACTTAGCAGGTCTGGCAGCAGCTGTGGAGAGCGAAACAGATGTTTCGAGTCTGTATGACTCTTCTTTAGAGTTGAAGAGGAGTAGAGATGTGATGGATTATATAGATGGTGAAGCAGAATAAAAGGTCAAGAATAAGTGGGAGCTCAGGAGAGATTGACAAAAATGTCATGGGCACAAGACAAATGGAGTGATAATGGTACATATGAACATGGGATCAATGAGCTGGAGTATACCATTTGGCCCCTCGAGCCTGCTCCACCATTTAATAAGATTGTGGTTGTTCTGATAGTAACCTCAAATCTGCACTCTACCTACCCCCAATTACCTTTCACCACCTTGTTTACTAAGAATCTATCCACCTCTGACTTAAAAAATTCAGACTCTCCTTCCACCTCAGGAAGAGACTTAGGACGCAGACTAGGTGATCACTTTGCGGAACACCTTTGCTCAGTATGACCCCGACCTTCCCATCTTGCTCACATTTCCATCCGGGGCCTGCTGCAATGTTCCAGTAAAACCCCAGGCAAATTTGAGGGACGACACCTCAACTGGTGACCATGTGGAGTTTGCACATCCTCCCTGTGTCTGCGTGGGCTTCCTCCCACAAGATACGCAGCTTAGGTTGATTGGCAATGCAAAGTTGCCCCTTAGGGTCAGGGGGAATAGCAGGGTAAATATGTGGGATTACAGGAATAAGGCCTGGTTGGGACTGTTGTTGGTGCAGGCTCAATGGGCCCAATAACCTCCTTCTGCACTGTAGGGATTCTATGAACTTCCAATTAGACAATTTACAGTCTTCCGGACTCAACATTGAGTTCAACAATTTCAGACCATGTACTCTCTCCTCCATTTTGATTTTATTTCCCAACCCTCTCCCCCACAGGGCCACCTATAAATTGTTTTGTTTTCGCAGAGTGCTGACCTTGTTCTTCTATCTGCTACTTTCCCTTCACACCATTATTAGCACCTTCTTTAGTCTTTAATATTACTATTAACACTCCATTTGTCTTGTGTTCATGACACCTTTGTTAGTATCTCTTGAGCTCCTGCCTAACCCTAACCTTCTATTCTGTTCCACCTTTTCCACCCCCTCTCCATTTACTTAATCCACTACATTTCTGCCCCTCTGCAGCCCTTAAGAGTCGTACAGACTCGAAATGTTAACTCCGTTTCTCTCTCCACAGATTATGCCAGATTTGCTGAGTTTTTCCTGCACTTTCTGTTTTTAATATAGTAGATGACATCCATGTCACTTTGCAAGCTCCTCCAATCAATGGCTTGTACTCTGGGGGCTTCCGCTGTCTGACTGCACAATATGAGGGCTGGTATTGCCAGCTGGTTTGACACTGTTGTGGCAGCTTAGTAGCGGGCATTGTTATTTCACTGGCTCTTGGGTCTGTGTCACAGTTGCTCAATGGGCTCTGGTTGACTTCATGTCTACTATTTGATCTTCAAAGCCCTGAGAGGTAGTAGCCCAGGTCTGGAAGTTGTTACACAGGTATGTTATATTCCGTCATCACTACCACTATGGAATCATCAGTCTACTTTTCCATGGAAGTGTTTCTTCATTGGGAATTTGCCACAGATTCCAATGATGCCACCACATGCTCCATTGAGGTCTATAATAATGAGAAAGCTTCTCTGATACTCCTCCAAATAGAAATATGTTACAGCAGAAAAGGAGACCATTCAACTCGTCAGTTCTGTGTCAACCAAAAGAAAGGTATGCAGTCGAATCATAGAATCCCTACAGCGCAGAAAGAGGCCACTTGACCCATTGAGCCTGCACTGACAACAATCCCAACCAGGCCCTAAGCCTGTAACCTCATGCATTTACTCTGCTAATCCCCCCTGACACTAAGGAGCAATTTAGCATGGCCAATCGACCTAAGCCGCACATCTTTGGACTGTGGGGGGGAACCGGAGCACCCGGAGGAAACCCACGCAGACATGGGGAGAATGTGCAAACTCCACACAGACAGTAGTGACCCAAGGCTGGAATTGTATTCAGGTCCTTGGTGCTGTGAGGCAGCAGTGCTAACCACTGTGCCACCGTTCTGCCCTCAGTTTTCAACTTTTTTCCGTCGCCCCATAGGTCACGGCACCTCAAGTGTATATCCAAGTGCTTTTCAAATGTGATGCAACCTTTTGCCTCGACCACCCTTTCAGGCAGTGATATTCCAGACCATTGCCACCCTCTGGGTGAAATAAAAGCCTCAACTCCCCTGTCATCTTCTATCAATTACTTTAAATACCCTTGGTTAATGACTCTATAGTCTATAGCCCCCTAGGAATAATTTTGTGCACCTCAGTTAAATGTTCCCTCAGCCTCTTGTGTTCCAAAGATGACAACACCAGCTTATCGAAATCTTCCTGCTAGCTAAAATTCTTCATTCCTAGCAGCGTCTTGGTAAATTTCCTCTGTGCCCTCTCTGTGGCGATCACATCCCTCCTGTAATGCAATAACCTGAATCCTGTGCAATATTCTAGCTGCTTTCCAACTAGTGTTTTATTTAATTCCAGTTTAACCTCCCTACTCTTGCACTCTAGGCCTTGACCAAATAAAGGAAAGTAATCCATATGCCTTCTGAACCACTTTATCCAACTGTTCTGTATCTTTCAGAATTTGTGGATATTCACTCCTCTGTTCTCCATGTTTCTCAGAACTCTACACTTTCCAGAATCCTGCCATTCATCGTATATTCCCACATACCTCTCTGGGTGAATTCCATTCGTCACTTTGCTGCCCACCTGAACAGCCCATTGCTATCGTTCAGTCGGCTACAGCTTTCTTCCTCACTATCAACAACATGGCTAATTTTCATATTATCCACAAACTTCTTAATTATACCCTCTCCACCTGAGTCTAGATCATCAATATACACCACATACCGCAAGAGACCTAGGACTGAGCCCTGTGGAATGCAACAGGGGACAATGTTCCAATTAGCAACAGCTACTGGCCATAATACATAATGCTTCCTGCCTCAAAGCTAATTTTGGATCCTAATTGCCAACTTCCCTTGGATTCCATATATTTTTAATCTTTTAAAATACATTTTGCCAGATGTGGGGGTCCCTGTCTAGGGATAGCCCATCCCGAGTTACCCTTCAGAGGGTGGAGGTAAACTGCCTTCTCAAACCACTGAAGTCTCTAGGATGTAGGTACATCCACAATGCTTTTAGGGAGGGAACTCCAGGATTTTGATCCAGGGACAGTGAAGGAACGGCGATATATTTCCAAGTCAGGATGGTGAGTGACTGGGAGGGGAACTTCCAGGCGGTGGTTTTCCAAGGTATCTGCTGCACTTAGTCCTTCTAGATGGTAGTGGTTGTGGGCTTCGAAGCTTCTGACTCAGGAACCTTGGTGAGTTCCTGCAGTGTATCTTGTAGATGGTACACATGGCTGACACTGTTCTTTGGTGGTGGAGGGATTGAAATTTTGTGGAAGGGCTAGCCCAGTTTAGATTCTGGTCAATGGTAACCCTCAGGGCGGCACGGTAGCACAGTGGTTAGCACTGCTGCTTCACAGTTCCAGGGACGTGGGTTCGATTCCCGGCTTGGGTCACTGTCTGTGTGGACTTTGCACATTCTCCTCGTGTCTGCGTGGGTTTCCTCCGGGTGCTCCGGTTTCCTCCCACAGTCCAAAGATGTGCGGGTTAGGTTGATTGGCCATGCTAAAAGTGCCCTTAGTGTCCTGGGATGTGTAGGTTAGAGGGTAAATATGCAGGGATATGGGGGTAGGGCTGGGTGGGATTGTGGTCGGTGCAGACTCGATGGGCCGAATGGCCTCTTTCTGTGCTGTAGGGTTTCTAAGATTTCTAAGATTTCTAAGGATGTTGATAATGGGAGATTCAGAATGGTAATCCCATTGGATGTCAAGGGTCACTGATCAATACATGGGAGTGTGTCAAAAGCCTTGTTAAATTCCACGTAGACTCCATTCAGCATGCTGCCCTCATTAACCTTTATCTCCTCTTCAAAAATTTTATCTAGTTAGTCAGGCATTACTTACCCTTTACAAGTTCACACTTAATGAACCTATGGCTCTCTAAATGACAATTTATATTGGGCTGAAAAAAAGGAATTAAGATTGTGGTGGATTGAAAGTGGATTGAGCTTGCCAACGGCAAACAGTGGGAACCTATTTCTAATGCATTAGTATGTCATGCACACTCATTAAAACATCACATCATCAGATGAAATGGTACCTTTGCAATTAACTCTGCAGCAAATGAGAATCATGACTGATTAAAGCTGGTGTGAAGCAGATAAGGATGTAGACTGAGTAGGAGCTGCGTTTCTTTCATGGGGAGCTTTGTGGGAGAGGTGACACTGGTGCATTGAGACTGGGGAGCAACTATGAAAAGGGATCTGGGAATGGCTGACTGAGGGAGCAAGGGTGAGTCATGGCAGACCAATGAGGACTCATGAGGGACAGAGCGAGGAAGCTGGACGACACAGGGAAGGTCAACATCTGAGGAGGTGAAGCAAGATAGTGAGGAGATCTAGGATTATAGAGGTGAGATCAATGTTGAGATCCTGAGAGCTGAGGTAACAGAGGCAATTCAGGAGTGATGTTCAATGATGACAGTTAACATGTCAAAGAGGGGGCAGGTCCAGGGAGGTAGGCTATGGATCAATAGTGATGAGGGTACAGCCCAATGACAAATTAAATTTGAGCAAGGGTGAGCAGCTCGAGGCTCATGAAGGCAGGGTAAGGGTGATGGAGTGAGGGACAGAGGTGACTGAGTGGGCAGGGTGATTGCTTCCAGCTCCAAGGTCAATGTGGCAATGTCCAGGGACATAGCTATGACAACACAAAGAGGTCTCTGGAATACAGATCAATGATGGCCACTGAGGTGTGTTTGATGAAAGGTACAGGGCTCCCTCAGGTCAGGAGGGAGGACCATAAAAGCAATACTTCTTTTCCTCCCTTATACTCAGGCCAGCTCAGACAGACAAAATGGGTGAAGAACACCCAGAGCTTCTGCTAGCTTGGTGCTTCTGGAGAAGAACCAGCAGTGAGTTCAGGGCCAGGGGCAACAACAACAAGGAACGGCAGGGTGGCACAGTGGTCAGCACTGCTGCCTCACAGCACCAGAGACCCGGGTTCAATTCCTGGGTTGGGTGACTGTGTGGAGTTTGCACATTCTCCCCGTTTCTGCGTGGGGTTTCCTCCGTGTGCTACGGTTTCCTCCCACAGTCCAAAGATGTGCAGATTAGGTGAATTGGCCATGCTAAATTGTCCCTTAGTGTCCAAAGATGTGTAGGTTAGGTGGATTAGCCATGGCAAATGTGTGGGGTTATAGGGATGGGGCGGAGGGGAGTGCCTGGATAAGATACTTTTTTGGAAGAGCCTTTTTCTGCAATGTAGGGATCCTATGGTTCTACCATCAGCAAAGGGCACCAGCAGTGGGTTAGGCAGCTCAGGATGATGGCAACCAGGAGCCAGTGAGATGCCAAGCGTTGGCGTAAGATAGAATATACCACAGGTGAATGCATTGAGTTGTTAGCAAGGCATTGCCAGCATTTGGAACCTGTATGACTGCGTGTGTGATGTGTGACTTCCTTCTAAATCACAAACACTTGTGACTTTGACAAAAACTTGCTCATGCCAAGAACCAGCAGCCTTTTTCCTTCCGGGTGCCAGAGGTCACTGGAATATAGGTTGGTCTGGAAGCAATGTTGTTGTATCTTTCCAATTCAGATACTTCAACCAGCTTCTTAATCAAAGTTTTACCCAGGTGCCTTTATTTATGAGAAGAACAAAGTACGGACACGGATATATAATGCAACAAACTTTATTAAATATAGTTAACCTGTAAATTATCCACTATATATACAAGAAACACCCAGGATTTGGCTATACCGCCTATAAAGATGGCTTGGTAGGCTGTAGATCCGATCTGTGAATCCCTCTAGTTCGTCTTCGCGAAGGTGATTCTCACTGGCCATTTCTTCCTTGCTTGCTTGCTTCCTTCTCTGGTCCGTTCCGGTCTCGGTCGTCCCCCGTCTCGAGGTTTTGCTCCCAAGGTGTCCGTAATGCCTACTTTATCCCCCTGTGGCCTGCCACCTGCCTTTGGGCTTCTGCCAATGGGGCCCGGCGGTGTGGGGGGGGGGGGGGGGGGCGGGTGTGCTTAGCACCCAATGCTCTAGTTGATGACCTGTTGACAGGACACCTGAGCCCACCCTGGGTGCCTTGGTGTCTGGTCCCATCTCGGCTGCGGACAATAGGCCAGTGCATGTCAAATAGGAGCGATGATCACTAGATGGGTTATCGATAAGACGGATCCAGACATACCCCGACAGCCTGACTGAGTTCTGTATATTCGAGCTCTGGCCAGGTCCGATTTTCTGCAGGCTAGTTGCTGGAACTGACTGTAGTTTAATTTAGAGCGCCCAATTCTTTAATTCTAAATGTCCAATTTTATTTTGGGCTCAGCACCACAATGTGCTGGAACTGCTGACATTAATTGAGGGGGAGATCAAGATATCTCACAGCGGGTATCTCACATCCTCTATCTGGAATTGGGTTACAATGAGGGTGTCACAGGCCTGTCTGGTGTATGCTCCATTGCCCTGGCATGTGTAGCTGTCGCTGCACCAAGCACTCCCTCAGGATCATCAGGCTGTTCCCTTTCTTCCTTATCTGCGGATGAATCCAGCTCCTCCATCTCCTCATCTGGCAATTCCTCGCCCCTTTGCTGTGTGAGGTTGTGTAGGGTAGAGGAGACCACAATGGTTCTGGAGATTCTCTCTGTTGTGTACCGCTGTGCTCCGCCTTACCAGTCCAGCCAGCAGAACTTCATCTTCTGTTCTACCATTACCCTTGTTGAGGCAGGGAAGGCTATATATCTCTCCTCTGCTGAGCTTTGTGTGTTCTACACATGAGCCAGGTCTTCACAGGATATATATACCCTGTCCTTCAAGAGCCACTCTTGCAGTTGGAGACGGGGAGCAAACATTTGTGGCACCTGAGAATGAGTGAGGATGTAAGAGTCACGAGAACTCCCTGGGAAGTGAGGACACCCCTTTGGGATTCATTTGTGGTTGTCACACAGCAGCTGCACATTGAAAGAGTCAAAGCCCTTTTGGTTGATGGAAGCGGCTGATGATCACGGTGACCCCATAGATCAACACGTGTGCAATCAATTGATGCTTGTACACTTGGCAATCCAGTAATGGTGCCATATCTCACAGCTCTGGCTGCCAGGCTCCCAGGCTCTGTGGTGAATCCCATCACTAGCTACTCTGAACAGAGCATTAGTGATCTCCCTGATGCATTTGTGAATGATAACTTTGAAATACAGAATCACAGAATTGTTACGGTGAAGAAGGAGGCCAGTTGGCCCATCATTCTGCACTTGCTCTCCTAATGAGAAATTCAACTAGTGTCATTCTCCCCGCTTTCTCCCCATAATTCTGTACATTCTTCCTTTTCCAGTCTCAGTTTAAGTCCCTTCTGAATGCTTCAATTGAACCTACCTCCGCCAGACTCTCAGGCAGTGCATTCCAGACCCGAACCACTCACTGCATGAAAAAGATTTTCCTCATTTCACTTTTGCTTCTTTGACCAATTATTTAAATCTCTCCCCTCTCCTCCTCGACCCTTTTACAAGTGGGAACAATTTCTCCTGATCTACTCTGTCCGGTCCCTTCATGATTTTGAATAACTGTCAAATCTCCTCTTGGTCTTCTTTTCTCTGAGGAAAACAATCCCAACTTCTCCAATCTCTCTTCATAACTGATCTTGCTCATTCTCGTGATTATTTTCTGCACTTTCTCTCTAAGGCATTCACATCTTTCCTAAAGTCTGGCGCCCAAAACTGGATGCAATACTCCAGCTGATGCCAAACTAGTAATTTATACAAGCTCATCAAAACCGCCTTGCTCTTGTACTCATTGTCCTTATTAATAAATCATAGCATTCTGTATGCTTTATTAACTGCTCCCTCGACTTGTCCTGCCACATTCAATAATTTATGTACACTTACATCCTGGTCCCTCTGCTCCTGCACCCACTTTGGAGTTGTACTGTTAGGAAAACACAGGTAGTTTTAAGGGATTTATATTTGTATCGGTAGAAACAAGGTATAATTTTAAGTGTTTAATGTTTCTGAACCTGTAAGGATAAAACCTATAGTTAGATTCATATGTGTGTGGGCGTTGGTTTCAATTCCAACTATGATTCTATTGTGCTTAGAGAGGGTTACAACATGAAGAATAAATAGTAGTAGCAGGGGTTGCTTAGCGACTGGGGGCCCTTGTAAGATAGGAAAGTTATTATGTTTTAGTTTTAGCTGAATATATCGCAGTTGGAAACAGGACGCCAAGGAGTGATCATCTGCCAGGGGAAGCTGAACAGTATAAGGGAGTTTCAAAGATGCAAACTTCCTAAGGAACAAGGTACAGTCCAGAGAACCAGGGAATTGGGACAGAAATAATGTCTTAAGATGACTGAAGTTAAGAGAACAGAGACCGAGGCCGGAATTATCTGGCCGTTCTCGCCAGCTGGATTCTATGGTCCTGCCAGCAGCTCACCCCCACCCGCGGGTTTCACGGGAAATCCCATTGACAGCGGCGGGACCAGAGAATCCCACCGCTAACAAACACCATGCTGCCTTCCACCACTGGGAGACACGCAGCTGGGAGGCCGGAGAATCCTGCCCCAAGGCATTGTTCAGAAGAATTCAAGGAAGAAGAAACAAAGTATTCTGAGTTAAAGAAACAATTCCAGTCACCAGATTTAAAATGGGACATCATACTTCAGAGGTAAATCAAATGGTTGATGCCATTTTACTAGAGTCTGGGAATGGAAAGTTAAAGCAATTGTGAATGGTTTGTATAGCAGTCAAAGCAAAGAAATCTTAAAGGTGTTGGTATAAAACCTGGACTGGATTTTCTGTTAAAACTGGAGTAGAAGCTTTGTTTAAAAGAATCATCTGGACTGGATTTTGGAATGCAAACTGCTAACAGAAGGTATTATTGTAAGAGGAGATTTTAAAACGTGTTTTTGGGAATGGAGTTTGGACACTTTAATGTGACAATAATCTGAGGGATTCTGAGGAGAAATCCACTGACACTAACTTGGGTTCAGAGCGGAGTGTATGTATTTGACCACAGTCAATCTGTGTGCTTAAAGGGACTTGGTGTTAATAAGGCCATTGTAGTTTAAGATGTACTTTGTAATCTGTGTTAATCTTAAAATCTGTGTGTAATTGTTAAGGTAAGGGGGAGTAAAGAAGTATTGTATCATAATCCAATTTTTTCATGTTTAATGAATTTTTTTTGTTAAAACTAATTAACAAATTAACAAATGTGACTCTGATCCTCCACGTTTTATGTAAAAAAATGTAAATGTTACGGTCTTTTGAGCCAGAGTTCTATTCTGAGATGTTCCGGTCTAATTATAACGTCAAATGGGATTGTAAAAGTACCCTTTATTTTATAGTGTCGCTCCATGTTCTTCCTACCAAATTGAATCACTTCACGTTTAGCTGCATTGAACTTCATCTGCCACCTGAAGTTAGAAAGCTCCAGGCACTGTTTAGACAACAGCTTCTGATGGAGGATGAGGGGGTGAGCACCACATGCTGGTTTACCAGCCAGCATCCAAACTCCCAAACTTACAAAGACTGCCTAAAATAGCAATTTGCACATGTCCAGAGATGCCACTACTGCCTAGGCCACACAATAAATGGTGTTTCCAAGGCCCACATCACCCATCATTGATCATGCATGAAGTTTCACACCCTTAAATGCATCCGCCAGTTTGTACAATTCGCAACATAATGACCAGTCAACACACATGAATTAAGTGATCCAAACCACAAGTTTACACAGGACTTATAATATCTATAGAATAAATAGACACATTGGAAGGTTTTTCACTTATGTTTTCTAAAATATGCCTTGGTACAATGCTGGCATTTGCAGCAGAGCTGGATGCAGTCTGCTGAGTTCTATGCCCCATGTCCTGAGATGACGTTGGTGACCACCCTCTGGTGGCTTGAGGGCTAGAGGGCTCAGGCCTGCTGAGGATTTCCTGTACCCTCTTCAGCCTGACCTGTGGAGGCACTGGGGTCACTGGCAGAGGGAAGGAGCATTGGTACCTCACCTCTGGAGCGCCCTAAGTTGACGTCTGTGGGGCAGTTTACTGGCACCCCTTTTCCCTATCAGTGCGTAATGGCACCTCTCTGACTCCAGGAGGAGAAGGAGCCCCTGGAGGGAAGTCGAGATGCCTTGTCCCCTCTCACCAGCCAACACTGTATAGAACCCATGGACAGAGTGACAGAATGCAGGTTTGAGCTTATATCTGGCAGCAAGTGACTACTTTACTATACTTAGCTCACTATGGCAGCTGCCAAACTCTCCATGGAGGAAGCCAGAGCTATAATGACCTTGGATGGCCTCCTTTACCTTTCGCTCAATGCTGTACATGTCCTCTGGCATCACCGCCACATGTTCCCCTGTCTGTCTCTGCATCCCCATCAAGTTTCTTTTGACCATTTCCTTATACAGGTCATCTGCATGGGGATCAGCATTGTCCTGGTGTCCAGCAGTCCCCCCACTATCAGGGCCCAAGGTTCCTGCCTCCTCCATCAGTTGTTGGGACATGTGTGTGATGCGCTCATCAGATTGTGACCCTGAGTCTAAGCGAGAAAGCATAACCACTGAGGTGAAAGCGTAACTATCGATGATGGACAGTGTGGGGGAATGATGTGATGGTGCATTCTCTGACTGACCCTTCTCATCACTTGTCAAGGTGGAGATCTGCTGCAGGGTGCTTTCACCGTCTGTCATGACCGTGTGTACCTGCAGTGGAGAATGCAAAAAATTAGCTGACGTTAACTCACATTTCCTTTCCCCATCAATTCCCCCTCTTTGCCCATTCCCTGGTGTTATGAACTCTTTTGTCCTGCAAGTGGAAAGGAGGATTGAGTGCCATTTCAATGGGCTCCTGACCCATCAATGAGCATGCAGGTCTCTGATATTAACTGTAGTTAGTGTGTAATATACACACTGGAGGCGATTCTCCCAAAAGTGCTGAATTGGTGGGAAAACTGTTCTAAATCCCAACTGTTTTGTCAGTTCAGCTTCTCACCTGAATCTCCGCACTCTGTGCACTGCAGAGGTCCCAGTTCGTGAATCTCATTAAAACACAGAGGGCCGGGGCCTTTTCACGCTGACGTTTGACAATTCTGGAACTCTGCACATGCGCAGTGGCCCCAAACTGTTAACCTCCCGTTTGCTGGCCAGCTCGATCGCTGGCCAGCCCGGGACCATTGCAGTACTGCCCCTCCTGAAATTAATTGACCTGAAAGGTCCCGATAATTAACTAATATGCATATTTAAAACAGATTAAAAACAGATTTAAATTACTTATCTGCCTTCCCACCGGTTTCCAGCGTGGTCCGACCGGCTCTGGGAGATGCGCATGCGTTCCCCGCGCATGCACAAATCCCCGTTCAAAGCCGCAGACACGCGTCTCCCACCGTGACCCGACAGAAACATTGCGGGTCACAATGGGAGAATCGCGGTCACTATCCTGCAACTGGCACACATTTCACAGCATGAACTGGCTCCACACATTAGTCCACATGTTCCATCTGGTACTGAGGCCAACAACTCAAGCTCCTTGCTGGCTACTTGCACATATACATTTTTTGATGCCTTTATGAATATCACATTGTAGTGACCACACCGAGCCACATACTCTTTTTCTGCACTGGATTCAGTTTCACTCGTGGACCCCATAGCTGCTAACCTCCGCTGTGACCTCTGTCCAGACTACCTCGGTCAGGTGAGAGAGCCTCTTGCTGCAACCCCTGAGAAACAGAGCCTCCAAGATGGCCTGGAGGAAAACCTGCTGCAAGCCATCACTGAAATGTGGAGCCACTTGTTGTCTTCTCTGAGAAATCACTCCAGAATAGCAGAAGTTAATGTTATCCCCGGGGGCGGGGTGGGGGTGGGGGGGGGGGGGGGGTGGCGGGCGGTTGTGCTGAGGAGAGATCAGAAAATTCCAGGAACAGCATCCATTCACACAGCCTGACTGATGCTGCTGAATTGCTGGGAATGTTTGCCTGTCCGGGTGTCCTCCAGCGACTGTTCCACCATGACACCCAGGTCACGTCGCACTTCCTCTTTTCCTAAACTGCCACCATTCAGATAACAATCTCCCTCCCTGTTTTTGCCACCAAAGTGGATAACCTTACATTTATCCACATTATATTGCATTTGCCAAGTATTTGCCTACTCAGCCAACCTGTCCAAGTCACCCTGCAGCCTCTTAGCATTCTCCTCACAGCACACACTGCCACCCACCTTAGTGTTGTCTGCAAATTTGGAGATATTGCATTCAATTCCTTCATCCAAATCATTAATGGACATTGTGAATAGCTGGGGTCCCAGCACTGAACCCTGCGGTACCCCATTAGTCACTGCCTGTCATTCTGAAAAGGACCCGTTTATTCCCACTCTCTGCTTCCTGTCTGCCAACCAGTTCTCTATCCATGTCAATACATTACCCCCAATATCTTGAGCTTTAATTTTGCTCACTAATCTCTTGTGTGGGACCTTGTCAAAAGCCCTTTGAAAGTCCAAATACACAGCATCCACTGTCCACCCTTGTCCACTCTATTGGTCACATCGTCAGAAATTTCCAGAAGATTTGTCAAGCACGATTTCCCTTCAGTGAATCCATGCTGACTTGGACCGATCCTGTCACCCCTTTCAAAATGCTCAGTTATTGCATCCTTAATAATTGACTCCAGCATTTTTCCCCACCACCGATGTCAGGCTAACCGGTCAAGAATTCCCAGTTTTCTTCTCCCTCCTTTTTGTAAAAATGGGGTTCCATTAGTTACCTCGAAACATTAACTCTGCTTTCTCTCCTGCCGAGGTTTTCCTGCTTCCTCTGTTCCTGTTTCAGATTCCAGCATCTGCGGTATTTTGCTTATTATCACATTAGGACTTGTTTACTTTGTTGTGCCAGCAGGTATACAGAGCACTGCCTACTGGTCTCAGCATGTGCATGTCTCTTTATGGTTACCATGAACCACAACTTGCTGAGTCCAGCTTATTTAAAATCAGTGTCTGTTAAGGCCGCATTAGTGGTAATAGGATGGTACATCCAGACTGAAACTTGGAGAGTTTGGCCCCTCAGGCCTGTGTGATAGACACAGCTTGCTGTCCTGAGCCATTTACTTTAAATACAAACTCATTTGCAGGATGTAGGCCTCGCTGACTAGGCCAGTATTTATTGCCCATCCCTAACTGCCCTTGGGAAGGTGGTGATGAGCTGCCTTCCTGAACCGCTACAGTCCACGTGGTTTAGGTACTCCCCACGGTGCTGTTGCTATGCCTCGCAAGTGAAAATCCAACACCTAGGATCTATACAGCATTGACAGCTACTTTCGGTTCAGGGAGTTGGTGACTGACCCAGGCTCCAAGTAATGATCAGTCTCGGAATTGACAAGATGTTTGTCGCTTGCAATATTTTTGCTCTTTTGCCAACTAACACACAGAGAAATCCATTATTAGCAATCTTATCTAACATATTCGAAAGAGGACTGGAATCATATCAATCGTCAAACCACTTTTATAGAGAGACTGTAGTTTAATGCCTCATTTGTTGCATCATCTGCCACTGAATGTTTGCACAGATGTTTGGAGATCACAATAAAGCATCGAGAACAGCCTTTTTTGTATGCGCAGCAGAGGATTTACAAAACACAAATGTGGATCAGAGAGACATCTAATTTTGATCTTAAACTCGGTAATAATGACAGATTTTTTTGTTTCTTCACCTGAAGTCTTATTAAAAGCTTGAGATTTTTGCATGATTTGAAAAACATAAAGATTCCCATCACACAACAACATGTGCTGACCTGACGCAATAATGCTGAAAGAACACAGCAGGAAGCAAGAAATATTGAAAAAGAAGTCCCAATGAATAAGCCTTCCAAATTAAACTCATGTTGGAATTGGTATGTTAGAGGGGACATTCAAATTTCCAAAAGATTAGCGTCATCCTTCCCCAGAGTTTTACAGTAACACATATGGAGAACATTATTATCGGGGCAAATTTTCCCGCCCCTCACCCCCTTTTCTTCATTCACCATGCTCCATCCCCTTTTGCCGAGCTGACATTAATTGGACAGCAGCAGTTGCAATGTCAGTGCACTCTCCAATACCTGCTACACAATTCTGGTAAGTCATTCTGACTTAGCCTAAGGGATTGTATTTGGCTTATTGCTGGCTACATGTCAGTCTGGGTTGGCTCAGTGCGAGCTCTTTGGAGCGCCATGCATTGGGTGCCAGGAGAAGGACTGGTACAAGTGAGATTCTGCACCTCTTGAATGATTACTGTGACTTGGAAGGTGAAGTAGGGTGGGGGTTAAAATAGATGCTTTAAGTGAAACCTAAGCTTTCTGCTGCCCACACGTACCTTCAACAACAATCTTCTCATGAGTTCCTCCTCCACCATCAATGGCACAGTGCTGCATTATGCTTCACAGTTAGAAAAGAACTCTCAGCACAATGTACCAATCTAGTGCAAACAATATATTAAATCAACTGAATGCAGTGTGAATAATGTCAGTACATTTCACCAGTGTATTTTTCCTTTGTGCGGGTGTTTCTTTGTGTGGTAGCAAATAACTGATGTACAAAATCTTTTAAGTGGATCTCTGGAGGCAAGATTAAATGTGATGGCTGAGTGACAGGATGCTGGAATTCTGGTGGTCCTCACTTTCTTGGAGACCCTACATATAATATCTATATTATATACACCAGTCAACTGCATCTGAGATTGTGATTGGTAACTGTCCAATCTAAATTAAGGGACCTCCTAATTATTATTTTTTAATTTGTTCTTGGGATATGGGGGAATTTGTTGCCTTCCCTAATTGCCGAGCAGAAGTTGTGGCTAGCTGCCTTCCTCAACATTGCAGTCTAGGTGGTGTGCGTACACCCACAGTACAGTTAGGAAGGAAGTTCCAGGATTTTGACCCAGCAACAGTGAAGGGATGGCAGTACGTGGATAAATACATAGGGTTACAGGGATAGGGCCTGGGTGGGATTGATGGGCTGAATGGCCTCCTTCTGCACTATAGGGATTCTATGATTCTATGAATATAATGTAGTATAATGTTAAATATGTAAATGGGTTTTCCAGCTCCCCCGCGGCATGTTTTCCAGCAGCGGAGATGGCTCACCATTGGCCGCCGATGGGATCTTTTGGTTCTTCAAATGTCTACTGCATTTTGCGCGGCTCACCTGTCCCACCCACAAGGGCCCCCCATCATGGGAATGGTCTGGAAAATCCCACTGGAGGGAAGGGCTGGAAAATCCCACCCTATGTCATCAATGATGTAAAATTACTGGATCAAATGGGAACTATTGGAGCGTAGAACATTATGGTCAATGGACATAAAACAATCTTCAAATTAGACATTGGAGGTGTTTCAAATCTTTCAGAGACAGAACAGCAGTTAAAGCGAGACTTTCTCCAGCCATCGACCAGGAAACTCAACAGTCCAGGACACATTCGACTGACACTCAGGGGGTAGCTTACTGCTACATCTCAACACAAAGGAGGAGAAATCACAGAAACTTTGTATGTTATCCAAATCCCAGAGTTTTCACTATTAAGTTGAAAAGCTTCTGCAGATCTGCAACTCATCTATAATGTAATTAAACTATGATGTGGAGATGCTGGCGTTGGATTGGGGTGGGCGTGGTAAGAAGTCTCACAACACCAGCTTAAAGTCCAACAGGTTTATTTGGAGTCACGAGCTTTTGGAGCGCTGCTCCTTCGTCAGGTGAGTGGAGAGGTAGGTGTTTGTGAACCTACCTCTCACTCACCTGACGAAGGAGCAGCGCTCTGAAAGCTCGTGATTCCAAATAGACCTGTTGGACTTTAACCTGGTGTTGTGAGACATTTTACTATAGTTGAACTAGGAAGCCAAGAAAAGCCGACGGAACTCAGGGCGGAATTTCCAAACTTACTCAGAAGTCTGGAGAAGCTGAAAACAGCCTATTACATCGCATTGAGACCAGACACAAAACCAATGTGCTTGTTCACACCAAGGAAGCTTCCACACCCACTTTTACAGGAGGCGAATCTAGAAATTGAGTCAATGCTACATCAGGAAGTCATCTCACCTGCAGCCAAACCTACAAGTTGGTGTTCAGGCCTGGTTGTTGTACCGAAACCAAAAAGCTCGCTGTGAACCTGGGTTGACCTCACACAGTTAAACAAAACAGTGGAAATGGAAATCCATCCAATGGTGACTGTGGACAACAAAGTCTGACAAAGTTCATAGAAAGCACAATTTTTACAAAATTGGATTCAAACAGTGGTTTCTTTGGATGAGAAATCCAAACTACTGACTGCGTTTATCAAACCATCTGGGAAATATTGGCTGGAATTTTACACCCCACTCGCCACGGGAATCGGGGCGGACCATGGAAAGGTCCATTGGCCTTGGGTGACATTTTACGGTTTTGGGACAAGCAAGGCTGTAAAATCCCGTCCATTGTTTCAATTGACTGTCCTTTGGAATTACATTGACATCAGCGACATCTCAGAGAATGATGACAGACATTTTAGAGGGATTAGAAGGGGTCATCTGCCACAGGGGTGACATCTTGATCCACGAGTCCACCTCACTGAAGCATGGTAAAAGAGGGAGAGCAGTATTGCAATGCTTGGAAGGAGTAGAACTATCGCTCAGCATACACTACTGTCATGTGACCTTACATCACTGATGATACAGACTATTTACATATTTAACATCAACCCTTTATGCTACATATAGTTACAAGTCAGAATGGTGTATGGCTTGGAGGAGATTTGCAGATGGTGATGTTCCCATACACATGTTGCCCTGATTATTCTAGGGAGTTGAGGTTGCGGGTCTGAAAGGTTTTGTTAAAAGAACCTTGGCAGATTTCTCCAATGATCTTATATGGTACATATTGCTGCCGCTCTGCACCAGTGGTGAACTGAGTACATGTTTAAGGTGGTTTATTAAGTTCTGATAAAGCAGCCAGCTTTGTCCTGGATGGTGTCGAGTTTCTTGAGTGTTTTTGGACCTGCACTCATCCAGACAAATGGAGAGTTTTTCATCACACTCCAGACTTATCCCATGTAAATGGTGGACAGGCTTGGGGAGTCAGGAGGTGAGTTGCTCACCACTAATTCCCAACCTCTGGCCACCTTGTGTAGCCACAGTATTTAAATGGCTGGTCCAATCCAGTTTCTGGTCAATGATAACACCCAGGATATCGATGGTGAGGGATTCAATGATGGTAATGTCATTGAATATTAAGGGGGGATGATTAGATTCTCTCTTGTTGTAGATGGTCATTTGCCATGTAAGCGCCCCACATCAGCACAAGCCTGAATGTTATCCAGGTCTTGCTGCATAAGGACATGGACTGATTCAGTAGCTGAGGAGTTATGAAAGGTACTAAGCATTCTGCAATTATTAGTGAGCATTCCCACTTCTGACCTTACGATGGAGAGAAGATCATTGATGATGCAGTCAAATATTACCTTGATGTCAAGGCCTGTGATTCTCACTTGAGCTCTTGAATTCAGCTCTTTATCCATGTTTGGTCCAAGGCTGTAATGAGGTCAGGAGCTGAGTTGATCTGGCAGAACCAAAACTGAGCGTCAGTGAGCAGGTTAGTGCTGAGTAATGCCGCTTGATAACACTGTTGATGACATCTCTCATCACTTTATTGATGATTGAAAGTAGACTGATGTGGTAGTAATGAGCCAGATTGGATTTGTCCTGCTTTTTGTGGGAAGGACATACTGGGGCAATGTTCCACATTGTTGGGTAGATGCCAGCGTTGTAGCTGCACTGGAACAGCTTGGCTGGGGGTGTCACTCAGGAGCACACTACAGCCAGGATGTTGTCAGGGCCCATAGTGTTTGCTGCATCGAGTGCTTTCCACTGTTTTCTTTATGCTACATATAGTTCCAAGTCAGAATGGTGTATGGCTTGGAGGAGATTTGCAGATGGTGATGTTCCCATACACATGTTGCCCTGATTATTCTAGGGAGTTGAGGTTGCGGGTCTGAAAGGTCTTGTCAAAGGAACCTTGGCAGATTTCTCCAATGCATCTTATATGGTACATATTGCTGCCGCTCTGCACCAGTGGTGAACTGAGTACATGTTTAAGGCGGTTTATTAAGTTCTGACAAAACACTCCAGACAGTGTTTTCTGTCACTGCCTGGAGTGAATCAAATTGACTGAAGCATCTATGATCATGGGGACTTCATGAGGAGGCTGAGATGGATGTTTAACTTTGCACTTCCAGTTAAAGAAGCTTGCAAATTCTTCAGCCTTGTCTTATGCACTGATGTGTTATCCCCCCCCAACCCCCCTCAACCCCCCACCCCATATCATTGAGGATGTGAATATTGTTGATGCCTCCTCCTCCAGTAAGTTGTTTAATTGTCCACCACCCTTCATGATTAGATGTAGCAGGACTACAGAGCTTTGATCTGCTCTGTTGGCTGTGGGATTGCTTGGATCTGTCTATAGCATGCTGCTTTCATTAATCAGCAAAGATGTGGTCCCGTGTGGTACCTTTACCAGATTGACACCTCATTTTTAGGGGATCTACTGCTCCTGACATGCTCTCCTGCGCTGCTCCTGGAGCCCTTATTGGTCCCCTGGTGGAGTGAAGTAGCAGATTATGATTGAATACAATTCAAGAATACCTCCTCGACCTGATTCTTTGTAGACGTGTTTGCATCTCCTGACCTGTGCAATTAGCTTTCCTCATTCGCTAAACAATTTACCTTCCCAGGGTGATCCAAGTTGCTAAGCTGCCCCTGATTTGCAGTTCCCAGCTGTTTTATAGGATTGGCGATGCTCATTATGTACGTACATTTTGTACAAATTACTAAAGAAATCAAACTGTGATTATCAGCAGGAATAAATTCTCCCAGATATTCTTAGTGTCATAACTAATATCCTGGATAGCAAAAACTCGATTACATACACATTACGTGTGGTATACTCATTACATTTTGTACTGATAGAGATCTGTGCTAACTAAGTTACTGCACAATAAAATGGACCTGCTATAAATGGCATCATGTGCCCCATGATGGCACAGAGAACGCACAGCAATTCATTACAATTGATTTACCCTGTCTCAATTTGCAAGACTCTAATGGCTCACTTGTAACCCTTCAATTCAGTCACTTCATTCTGTGGGTTATATAAAAATCATAGCTAAAAGAAATGCGAACATAAAGTCACTTCATACATGGTGAGTCTTCCCTATCTTAACGGTGATACTATTTTCAGTTCAAGTTATATGGGTTTACCACTGGGAATTGGGATATGTGATATACATATATATTACATATAGTGTGTTGGGGTTTGGGGTGTGGACTGCCCCTTTATGAGTATGGGTCAGGTGACTCCTGAGCTAATAGCTCTGCCCAGTGTGGGACCCTGTGGGCTAAGACCTGACTGTGAATGAGTGCACACCTTCATTAAAAAGCTCCCAGTATTGAAATATTCAAGCCTGCCTAATGATTCTTTATGCCCCTTAGTCTACAAGGGCAGACATAATAGGATACAAGGGGAGCTGGCGTTGAGAATTGAATCTGGGAAGGTGGGCTGTCATTAGGGTCAGTTTAAAAACATTGTGACTCCCAAATGCCTGTCACTGATTGCTTTACCAGCAACGTCAGCCAGCTGTGTGAATCTGGCCTCCTTTCAAGGGACTCCCACTCAGAGTGGAAATTCAGGATTCACTTTTTGTTTCAACTTCCTCCTATGCAAGGCTGTTTGTGTTTCTTAACAGAGCTTTTACAGGCTCGGTAATCTAATCAGAGCCTTTAGGGCAGCCCAGTGCAACAGTGATTAGCACTGCTGCGTCCCAGTGCCAGGGACCTGGGTTCGATTCCTGGCTTGGGTCACTATCTGTGGGGAGCCTGCACGTTCTCCCTGTGCCCGTGTGGGTTTCCTCCGGGTGCTCCAGTTTTCTCCCACAATCTGAAAGATGTGCTGGTTAGGTGCCATGCTAAATTCTTCCTCAGTGTACCCAAACAGGCGCCGGAGTGTGGCAACAAAGGGAATTCACAGTAACTTCATTGCAGTGTTAATGTAAGCCTACTTATGACACTAATAAATAAACTTTAAAACTTACAAGTTCTTAACAAACAGCTTTAACAGGCTGTCTTTTAGTTTCTTTTTGTTACTTCCTCGTGCACATCCTAGGCTGTAAACAAAGTTGAGTAACTTGCAGTGTTGAAAGAAAAGGTTATGACCCACTATACTCACTTGCAGAATCACATTAGTCTTTTGGTATGATTAGGACTCAGAGCCAAAAAGTATCACTTATGAACTTGTTTGGACAACAACCTCCAGCCCACCTTTCCTGTTTAGAGAATGCTAGTTGCAACATGATTCTATTTAAATCAGGGGTTTTTTTGTTTCCAGTATCGGATGAGTGAACTAGCTGTTAAAATAACACCCAAGTACAAACGCAAGTCCTGGATTTTCCTTCTGGAAGTATGTCCATCCCAAAATATTGCTGTTAGGAAAATGGGTTAAAGAGGTTTACCAACACAGCCAGTCTCTAAAAACAACAAATATTTCCCTATCTGCACCCACGCCCCCCCCCCCCCCCATCATTTGTGCCAGCTGTGACTCGGTTGGTAACACATTTACTCTGATTCACTCAAGTCCTGTTCCAGGATTTGAGCACAAGCAACTAGGCTGACAGTCCAGTGTCGGACTGAGGGAGTACTGCACTGTCAGAGGTGCCAACCTGCAGATGAGACATTACAGAGACGCTGTCTGTCCCTCTCAGGTGAATGTAAAAGATTCCATGGCACTATTTTAAGGAGGACATGGGAGGTCTCACTAGTGCCTGACCAATATTTATCCTTCAGTCAACATAACAAAAAAAACAGACTATGTGGTTGTGCTGTGAGCAAATGGGTTCCTGTGTTTTTAAAAATGATTTCATGGGATGTGGGCACTGCTGACAAGGTCAGCATTTACTACCCATCTGAGACAATAAATATTATTTTGTCTCATTTGACATCCTCAGTAGAAAATTTAAAGTTTATTTCACTCGTCTCACGTTAAAATGGATGTTGTCAAATGGTCTTTTGCAAACCTTGGCTTGACACTGCTATAGATCAGCAATACTAAACGCAAATGTCAATGCCAATCATATCCACCTTTTCCTCACCAAGGTTTATGAGCTGGAATGGCTCAGATGCAGTAAGGGGCTGGTGACTACATAAAATAATAACATTTTTACAAATACTTTAAAACATCGATTTTCATACTTGTATGTTGATCTATACTGTGCAAACCTTAATAATTATATATCACATGTTACTATGCAACGTTGTTGCTGTTTTGTTTTGAAGGCACCTGGGGTCATGCTAATTTTCAAGTGTTAAATTGGGGTCACATTGAAAAATAATTTGGGTAGTATTGTGATAGGTAAAGTGAATCCTGAAAGCAATAATACGACATCAATTTGGCCATCTTTTCATTTCATATCATCCCAAAATTGCCACTTTTGTTAATATTAGCATTCAGAGCAGAAGTAGTCAATCAAAGCTATACTTAACCATGCAGCACACTTATGGGCATCTAATCCTTTTAAATGTGGACCTGCCCAATTCCAGGATTATTGCAAGAATACTGCATTTTCCTCCACAGCAGTGGCAAATTATCTTTGTAGATTAGAAATACAATTGAGGGTGGCACGGTAGCACAGTGGTTAGCACTGCTGCTTCACAGCTCCAGGGTCCCGGGTTCGATTCCCGGCTCGGGTCACTGTCTGTGTGGAGTTTGCACATTCTCCTCGTGTCTGCGTGGTTTTCCTCCGGGTGCTCCGGTTTCCTCCCACAGTCCAAAGATATGCGGGTTAGGTTGATTGGCCAGGTTAAAAATTGCCCCTTAGAGTCCTGAGATGTGTAGGTGATGCGCTATTCAGACACGAGGCTTGAAGCTCAGTAAATGAAAGGCTTTTATTTACTGTTAACGAAGCTACCAGAACTTATATACACTATCCCAGACTGAAGGGGTCCCGGCCAGAGCAGGGACTCTTATACCTCTCCCAGGAGGCAGAGCCCGACTGGGATGTGCCACAACACTACAGTACAAAGGCGTAACAACCCCACCCTATCCCAACAGCAACAATAGCACAATCCAACAGTAACATATGTACATCCTTGTAGTACTGGCCAGCCCCTGGCTCAGCACTATCCAGTGGGAACCAACGATGGTTCACCACAGTAGGTTAGCGGGATTAGCGGGTAAAATATGTGGAGGTAGGGCCTGGGTGGGATTGTGGTCAGTGTAGACTCGATGGGCCGAATGGCCTCCTTCTGCACTGTAGGGTTTCTATGATTCTATGATTTCTATGATAGGGTCTGCACTGCAGATTTAATAAACCCAACCCAGTAAAATTGGTCAGATTTGTGGTGAGGTCTGGTCAATACGCAGAAGTCCTCCAATGGCTCACTTCCATTGCTGATACTACCCTGGCACCGAGTCCAGGCTTGTGAGACTGCACATGACTGGATGGATCTCCAGTATATTAAAAATCACGAGGAATATTTTATCCTTGCAATTCAAGGATAACGTGATGGGTTGGGCTAAGATGAAGTAATCAAATATTTTGAGACCTTAGTGTCTTTGCCATTACATGTTATTGACTAAGGACTATAATCAACTGAACACGTTAGAACTAGCATTTTAAGACTGTTGCCTAAAAGCCTTCTCATCTCTGGTACACGGAAGGCTTTTGTGCACATTCAATGTGCATAATTAAGTATTGTCCCTGAAGCAGAAATGATGAAGGTTTGTATTTATACACACTAATTACAAAGCAGTCATGTTAGCTGCAAACCATCAGTTGGCCCTAATCATCTGTGAAATGATTAAAATAACATAGCAAGATATTTTATGACTTACCTACTTCAATGGGTTATGGTTGTAGCCACATGGCTATTTCTGCAAAAAAAAACCTCTTTTTATTGTGAACAGGGACCCAAACTCAATCTGTGCAGTGGTTCAAGTAAAACTTTATTGATGTTGGATATAACCCTGCAGCCACCACCTGATTAAAAATTTGCAGGCACTCCCCACATGTGGGTACATTGACACAGACAACTGCAAGCGTATTCGAGAATATTTTCTTTCAGCGATACCTGGATACAGAAGTGTTTCTTTGCTAAGCATCTGCCTATGTTTGCAGTACATTTTTATCTGATGTGTGCAAAAGCCTCTCAGTTGGGTGGAAGAGAGGGAACACGGAAGGTTCAAAGCCTCAGCATTTACATCAGCAACGACATGCCCAATGAGCACTAGAGTAATCAAAGGAGCTGAAATATAAGTTGCTGCTGCTAATAACCAGTCATGTGTGTGGAAACTGACTCCTTGAAAATGTCATTGCATTTCAGTGCCTGTACTGCTTACATGGGGCTAATTTGCCAATTTTGGAAAACTTAACGCCAAATAAATTAGAAGAATCACAGAGCAGAAGAAGGCCATTGGGCCCATCAAGCCTGCACCAACAACAATCCACCCAGGCCCTATCCCCTTAACCCCATGTATTTACCTCGCTAGTCCCCCTGTCACTAAGGGACAATTTATCATGGACAATCCACCTAACCTGCACATCTTTGGAGTGTGGGAGGAAATCGGAGCACCGGGACGAAACCCACACAGACGCGGGGGAGAACATACAAACACCATACAGATAGTCAGCCAAGGCCGGGATTGAACCTGGGTCCCTGGCGCTATGAGGCAGCATTGCTAACTGGCATTAACCCAGGAAAGCTGTACACTTGATGTGTCATTTAGAGAATATGTATTTCCACATCTCAGCATCTAGGATTAGTAGATTCTTCATGACGTTATGTTCTGTGTTCCCTATGTTTTCTTGCGACATCAGACCATTATTTACCCCTTATTATTTTCATTTTGGGGTTCGGAAGAGGGACCAAGTGCTAGAAATCCAAAACAAAATGCTGGAAATTCAGTCTCCACCTGAAAACGATTAACTTTCTGGATTAGACCTTTTATAACATTTCGCAGCATATTTTTATTTCTCGTGCCAATGAGGCAGAGAGAGAGATTTAACCAAGTGATACACAAATAATCAATGTTCTCAGAATTGTGAATGAGGTACCTCTGGGGAGTATATGATGTATAGACGTTTCCAAATTGCTTTGCTTAATACATTCTGCAAACAAGGAACTAATTAATTCGATTAATTTTATTCACTGGTCCATAGTTCGCACCTTTCAGGGGCGATTCTCCCAAAAAAGTTCGACGTGCTGAATTCGTGGGAAAACTGATGTAAATCACGCCAGTTTTTTCAGTGCAACTTCACACTCGAATCTCCCACACTCTGTGCAATGCAGAGGTCACAATCGTGAATATAATTAAAAGCATTGGGGGGGGGGGGAGGAGGGGAGGGGGCGTGGGGCCTATTCACGCATATGCAGTGCCCCCGAATTGTCAGCCTGCAGTTTGGCCATTTCTGGTGTGGAGCTAATGTCGCCGGAAATTTGGCGACCGGAGACATGCGGGGGCCGTGGTGCCTAGCGGGAAGCCCACTACACGGCCTCCGCTTATGTCTCCTGGCCAGCTGCACTGCTAGCGTATCATGGCGGCTGGGAGGATTGCCTCCAAAGACTTTAGACCTTAACCTGATCCCCAAACCACCCACTTCCACTCTCAAGAGGCAGATCGGTCAGCAAAAGCTTTTAAAAAGCTTGAGCGCTTTCAATTGAACTGGATTTTAACTTCCTAAACTACGGAGCCAAGCCGGGTTTTCTGGAGCTCACCAGCAGGTAGTCGGGTGGGAAACCTGCTGAGGAATTTCAAAGATGTCCTGTGATTTATTTCAGCAGAAGATCCAGGAAAGCAGTATTTCTGGCATTCCTGTCTGGAAATCTTCCCCCACCTGGCTCTTTAAAGGACCCGAATGAACATTGTGGTCGTTGTCTCCAGAGAGTTTATTCATGCAATTGTCACCGCGATAAGTCAGAATCTTTTTCCCAGAGTTGAAATGCCTAATGCTAGGGGGCATGCACTTAAGGTGAGAGGGGGAAAGTTCAAAAGAGATGTGAGGGGTAGGCTTTTTACACAGAGAGTGGTAGGTATCTGGAATGCGTTGCCACGGGTGGTGGAGGCAGATACAATAGGGGCTGTACTGTACTGTACTGTTCTATGTTCTATGATAACTAAAACAATTGTGTACATTTTAGGAGCATTACAGTGGGGGGGGGGTTGGGGGGGGAGGTGGTGAGGATCCTTGATCTCGAGCTGTGTCGAGTTCGGTTTGCAGTGACTGGCTGCATGCAATGTTGTTTCAGGTGAAGACTGATCATGCCAAAGACATAAAATTCACTCCAAGCTGGGAAGCCTGATTCCCTTTTGCTGCGGATTTTGGAAAAAATAGCCCAGGAACGCGCCAGAACTTTTTAACATCTGCCCAACATCCAAATTATTGAATTTGTTTGTCATGATTCCATGTCATTTACATTTCATTCCAGTAAGATAATTGCGCCAGACTAAATAACATCAATACCCAAGATACAGCAGGGTGATGTTTATCACTCTTGTACAAGAAGCCTAGCTTGAGCTGCCCTCTGAAAAGAGTTTACAAAGCAGCAATGTTTTTGGAATTGAAAGCAGAAAAGTCACTTGTTTGGAATAGCATATATTTTTCATTACTTTTGACAATTTGATACATGTGGTTACATAAATGAATTAGCAGCTGGAAAAAAGTACTTTTTTTAGCCAAAGTTACAACAGTGAAAATCAATTTACAACGTCTATGTAAAAAAGTGGTATTTTATTCTTTCAGAGCAGAAAAAAATGGCAAAATAGAGTTATCAAGGATGAAATCCACAATTCCAATTTCACTGCTCTACACTTCAAATTTCGTTTTTACTTTTCTTGGTACCACTCCATAATGATGGTACCATAATGAGGGAAAACATTCTCACTCAGAGGGTGGTTGGTGTCTCAAATTCACTGCCTAAGTTCAACTCATTTACTCGGATCTGCATCTGAATTGCTGCATCCTGCAAGACTGAGGACCAAGTGCCTGAAAGTGGGATTTAAATGAACAACTATTTTTTTCTCTTTCTTGGCTGGCACAGACACGATGGGCTGAATGACCTCGTCCTGTGCCGTATCTTTTCTATGGTTCTATTCCTGCCACATAGCCCTCATTGACCAAGAGAATGGGCAAGGAATCCATAATTAGTCACCCGAAGGCGCTTGCAAGCTGCTCCTTCACCATCAGCTGGTCTCTACTTTTCTAAGAGAAATTGTTTATCTCAACTTGGAAGTATCCTTAAGACTGGTTATTTATGTGGAGAATTGTAGCACTACATATGGGAATCTTCAATCTTCCAAGCAGTTAGTGGGGGCTGGGAAATTCCCTGGCTTGGCAAGCTGCCACAGAGGAAAGTGCCTGTAAAGGTGAGATTTTCATTGGAGGGTATGGTGGGGGTCGGGGGGAGTGGGGGAGGGGGGGGTGGTGGCGGGGGAGGTGGTTGCGCTGGGGGGGGGCGGGGGGGCGGCTGCACATGGGTGCTGACTAGAGTCAGACCTGCTATCCCTGGGAAAGAGTTTGGAGGCAGCCAGAGGGGATGCTGGGTGCAGAGCAGGCTGATAAATGGCCAACCTTGGCATTTCAGTTACAAGACAAACAATAAAACAAAGGAACCATCCTCCAACCCGCACCCCTTCAACCTCCTCAACCCAAACAAACCCATGACTCCCTTACCTCCATCTCAACCAATGCTTCCTACCCACTCACTTCCCATGGCCCCTCAGACTCTCCCTGCCAAACCATGGCACTTCCATGCCTATTCACCCAGCGAGATTCATGACTTCTGGTTTTCTTACAATATTGCGCCCCTACCGGCAAACCCATCCATAGAGAGTGTGGGCTCACAATCCCACGCATAGCGTTTATATTTTCTGGGCAAGTTTGTGAATAAATAGTCTTCTTTATTTTAAACCCCCAAAAGTTCACTGCTGGTTCTTTAAATTAACCATATGCTAAAGAGCTCTTAGAAACACCCAAATCTACCTTTACAAAGCAACCACACTGATTGCAGACAGTAAGAGAATTGAGAGTTTTAGTTTATTTCTCCTATCTTGTCTGTAACAGTAAGAAAACAGTGGAAAATATATTTTTCTGGGGGAATCTTGGCTATTATTGGAATAACGTGCCTGGAAAACTGAAAAATTCTCACTCCAAAATGTTAATGTGCAAGGCCAATGGAATCTTTAAAATGATGCTGTTAAACATGAACAGCATCATATGGTCACATAAACACAGCAAATTAATTTTTAAAAAAATGTTTACTCTGTTCTCAAAGTTACAAAGCTAATGCTCAGAGTGGACCGGGCGGACCCAAATCCATTCCTTGCTTGCTCTAAAAAACAAATTCAAATTCCAATTGAATCCGATTCAAGGTCCCCTCAAGAGACAAACAAGATCCAAGCTGACAAAGATGAGGCTATGCATCCCATCTTGAACTTGGTCTGACGCTTGATCTTAGCCAAGATTGAGCACATCAAATGATTTACATTCAGACGAGCTAAAGAATATTCCATAGAATGTTCAATCACCGTCAGATCGCCACTCGTTCTTATTTCCTACCTTAGACTGAAGTTCCACATTTCACACTTGGACTTCTGACCCAGGCCTGGTGAGAAATGTGGTGTAGCTGCTCATGGAGGCCTTCAGTGCAATGTAAGAGTGTCGGGAGAAAGAAAACTGTGCCTCCTTTTCACAGCACTAATTGCCGTATACGGTAAGTTTAAATGTCCCAGCCACTTTGACAAGCTAAGTGTATAATGTGGGCAGGTAGGATGGGTTGAGGTGGGGTGGGTGGGACTGGGGGTGGCAGGTGGTCAAGAGGGTTGATCAAGTGGGCAGGGATGTCGGTGTAATTAGGGGGTCGGGAGGTTGAGGGTTAGTCAGGAGATGGACAATTATTTGAGTGGTCAGGGGAATTGGGGGCTGGTCAGGGGTAATCCGAGGGGGGTATAGTTAGGAGGTGGGGGGTTAGTTGGGGGTGGGGAGGTAACAAGGAAGGTTAGTCAGGGGAGTTAAGGGGATAGTCAGGTTGCCCAGAGAGTTAGACGGGAGATTAGGCGTTGTACTTGGGGAGAGGGGGAGTAGTCAGTGGGTGTTTGGTGGGGGAAGTCCAAAGTGGAGGGAGCCAGGGATGGGGATCAGTAATATAGTTATCAAGGAGGTAGAATTGGTTTTAATTCTTCTAACCATTCCTGGGTAACTATTCTGCCAATTGAGGCAGAAGCATCTGAAGTCTCTGGGTGCAATCTTACCAGACATTCACGCCACACTTCCACTGCCAGCCAAATCTCCATTCACTGCGGCGGGATGGGAAAATCCCGCTGGCATGAACAGTGGTAAGATTCCGGCCTCTGACTTTAAATCAGAGTTTTGGAGAGTTCAGAGGCAGGGTAATTGCCCAACTGAAGTTGAAACTTCCCAGGCAATTCCTGTGCAGTCTTTACGTAGGGATGGACCTCTAAGGAGTCCCCCAGCATATCTTCCAGTGTATCTCTGAGTACAACCCTCCAGAGAATGGAGGATCTGGGCCAATATATTAAACAAGATGACTTAAAGAACAAAGTATTGAATAATTGCTGGCACTGAAAGCATGTGACAAAACGTTTTGTACTTTAGCCAGACTTTAATCTATTTAAACATAAGGAAATCTATTGCTGCATAAGCATCAAAAAGGATTAAAGCACAAAGTGAGACTATAAATTGTGCCAATTACTTTCAGCAATTTGAGTTTCCATGCTGCTGGAAGACTGGGCCGAGATATTAGTGCTGCACACACAGCCAATGACGATCCACACATGCTGAAAAAACTTGGAAAAAAAGGTAGGAGAAATAAACTTCTTTCTTTGTGTCTTCACCTTTACTTCTCCCCTTCGGCTGTGTCCCTTGACAGGCAGTTTGGCAATGTGATGGTGTTCTGCATAAATATTCCTGACAGATGGTGCTTGTGTGCTTATTTGTTTAAATAACATGCATTGGCCACTCAAATGGCAAATTTAATCTGGCATGATGTCCTACTTATGACCATTTTATCATTAAAAAAATGACCCAGCTTTGGTCTACAAGCTAACTTGCATTTTAAATGTTAATCCTCTGGATGAGATTTGAGGCAAAGGGGAATGGCCCACTAAACATGGGCTCTGACGCAAGCTGAGTTGGCAAATAAAGATGAGTTAAATTGTTCCAGAAGCTTTACCGAGACTGAAATGGGCAGTGATAATTGTTTGATATTTTGTGCACAGGATCAATCGCCTGGTTAATGCAGTGGTACCATCCTAATATTCACAAAATCCTGAAATAAAGGTCTTCCATAACGCTGGCTATTTAACTAGGTTAGAAATTATGCTACATCAGAGAGAAGTTTGCGTTATACAATGCAATGAAGTCAATTGCTTTCTTTCTCTTTACTCCACCAACGTTAAGTTATTTACCCCCCATTTTTGAAGATCTCATTCCCTCTATTTTGCCGCTTGTGATTTTTTATCTAAAAAGTCAGGAAGGTGACTATCTCTCAGATCTCTTATCAAAGATACTCCTGAACCACAAAGACCATGGAAATGTGGGTACATCATTTACTTTTTGATATGCTCAGTGGCGGTTAATTTTAAAGGGGAAAGTAGGTGCAATAATTTAGCACTTTGTCTTTTCAACATACGCTTGCATTTATAGCAGTTACTGATGGCAGGAAGGATTGCTTATTGGGGAATTGGAATAATTCACACTGAGGCAGGCGAGAGTACCCTCTGAAGTTAACATTAAACCAAAGCTCCATTTGCTCTCTCAGGCACTATTTGAAAATGCTGGGGATTTCTCCAGGTGTCATTGCCAATATTTATTAACCTTTATCCTTTGATGGAACGTGGCTGTCACCAGCAAGGCCAGCTTTTGCTGCCCACCCCTCATTGCCCTGGAAGTGAATGACTCTCTAAGGCATTTCAGAGTCAACCACATTGCTCTGGGTCTGGAGTCACTTGTAGGCCAGATCAACTAATGATGGCAGATTTTAAACAAAGAACAAAGAACAGTACTGCACAGGAACAGGCCCTTCAGCCCTCCAAGCCCGTGCCGATCATGATGCCTGAACTAAGCTACAAAAAAAACCTTCTGCTCTTACTTGGTCCATATCCTTCTATTTCCTCCCTATTCATGTACCCAGCCAGATGCCTCCTAAATGTTGCTAATGTGCCTGCTTCCACCACCTCCTCTGGCAGCGTGTTCCAGGCGCCCACAATTCTCTGCGTGAAAATCTTCCCCCGCACATCTCCCTTAAACTTTCCCCCTCTCACCTTGAACCTGTGCTCCCTTGTAGCTGACACTTTTGCCCTGCGAAAAAGCCTCTGACTATCCAGCCTGTCTCTGCCTCTCATAATTTTGTAGACCTCTATCAGGGTCCCCTCAGCCTTTGTCTTTCCAGTGAAAACAATCCTAGTTTATTCAACCTCTCCTCATAGCCATCGCCCTCGAGACCAGGCAACATCCTGGTGAACATTCTTTGCTCTCTCTCCAAAGCTTCCATGACCTTCTGGTAGTGTGGTGAAAGTTCCCTAAAGGGACATTATAGCGAACAGTTGGGTTTTTGTGACAATCAATGATAGTTCTATGGTCACCATTCCTGAGACTAGCTTCAAATTCCACTTTGTTAGTTGATATTAAACTCTTCCAACTACCAGGGTGGGATGTGAACCCACATCCCAAGAGCATTAGCCTGGGCCTCTGAATTGCAAGTCCTGTGACGTTACCACTACGCTACAATCTCCCACTTGTAAATAGTGGCCAGAATTCTCTGGTCCCGTACACCCTGCTACCGCTGCCAGCGAGGATGGAGAATTTGGCACTCAACCAAATCTCCATTCACTGCAGTGGAACGGGAGAATCCCAGCTGCAGGCGAGGTTGGAGAACTCCAGCCAGTGTCATTCAATAAATATGGACCATCTTGCTACGTATCTCATTGATGTTTGTAAGATATTAATGTGCATAAACTGGCTGCAGTTTTTCTCAGTATTACAAAAATACCAATGTTTCAAAACATATTTAATTGTCTGTCAAGTGCTCTGGAACTTCCTGAGCTTGTAAAAGGTACTGGGTAAATGAAAATTATTTTACTTTATTTTCCTTCATTCAATGCAATGAAAATCAGATGAGTTCTACAATGGCTGTCAGAGCCATACCACCATCTTACCACCCAGGCAGTGAAGGCAGAAACCACCCCACGTGGCTTGGGGCAGGCTATGAACAGAACGTGACCCTACTTAATTCTTAGAACAATAGAACCACAGAATCCCTCCAGTCCAAAAGGAGGCCATTTGGCTCATCGAGTCTGCACCGACTCTCCAAAACAGCATCTTACCTAATGGAAGTTGAAACTTCCTGGGCAATTCTCCCAGCTTAATCATTTAAATTTATGCATTAAGGGAATTACTCCAGCCACCCTGGCTTCACAGAGATGGTGTTCCCTGATCTCTGCACTGACAGCCAGGTCGCCCTTCACGCCCTCCCCCCAACTCACCCCACCCCACAATGGACATGGCGACTCATGCTGACAAGGGGAGCATTCCCAACCCTCAGCACAGAGGAACAACCTCCCCCCACCACTGAAACCTCCCCTTACACTACGCAGGCATGAGGGTAACCTGACCTTGTGAACCTTCTCTGCACTCTTTCAACCTTATTTACATCCTTCCTGTAACTAGGTGACCCCCAAAACTGTACAAAACTGTACACAATACTCTAAATTCGGCCTCACCAATGCCTTATATAACCTTACCATAACACTCCAACTTTTATACTCGATACTCCAATTTATAAAGGCCAATGTACCAAAGGCACTCTTTACGACCCTATCCACCTGTGACGTCACTTTTAGGGAATTCTGTACCTGTATTCCCAGATCCCTCTGTTCAACTGCACTCTTCAGGGTCCTACCATTTACCCTGTACGTTCTACTTTGGTTTGTCCTTCCAAAGTGCAATATCTCACACTTGTCTGCGTTAAATTCCATTTGCCATTTTTCAGCCCATTTTTCTAGTTGGTCCAAATCCTTGTGCAAGCTTTGAAAACTTTCCTCACTGTCCACTACACCTCCAACCTTTGTATCATCAGCAAATTTGCTGATCCAATTTACCACATTATCATCCAGATCATTGATATAGATGATAAACAACAATGGACCCAACACCGATCCCTGCGGCACACCACTAGTCACAGGCCTCCACTCAGAGAAGCAATCCTCCACAACCACTCTCTGGCTTCTTCCATTGAGCCAGTGTCTAATCCAATTTACTATCTCTCCATGTATACCCAGCGACTGAACCTTCCTAACTAACCTCCCATGAGGGACCTTGTCAAAGGCCTTGCCGAAATCCAGGTAGACAACATCCACCGCCTTCCCTTCATCCACTTTCCTGGTAACCTCCTCGAAAAACTCTAATAGATTGGTCAAACATGACCTACCACGCACAAAGCCATGTTGACTCTCCCTAATAAGTCCCTGTCTATCCAAATATTTGTAGATCCTATCCCTTATCACACCTTCCAATAACTTGCCCACCACCGACATCAAACTTACTGGCCTATAATTTCCCGGATTTCTTTTGGAACCTTTTTTAAACAACGGAATAACATGAGCCATCCTCCAATCATCCGGCACCTCCCCCGTGAATACTGACATTTTAAATATGTCTGCCAGGGCCCCTGCAAGTTCATCACTAGCTTCCCTCAAGGTCCGTGGGAATACCCTGTCCGGTCCTGGGGATTTATCCACTCTGATTTGCCTCAAGACAGCAAGCACCTCCTCCCCTTTAATCTATAAAGGTTCCAATGACCTCCCTACCTGTTTGCCCTATTTCCGTAGACTCCATGCCCGTTTCCTCAGTAAATACGGATGCAAAAAAACCATTTAGTATCTCCCCCATCTCTTTTGGTTCCATACACAGTCTACCACACTGATCTTCAAGAGGACCAATTTTATCCCTCACTATCCTTTTGCTCCTAACATACCTATTGAAGCTCTTTGGATTTTCCTTCACTCTGTCTGCCAAAGCAACCTCATGTCTTCTTTTAGCCCTCCTGATTTCCCTCTTAAGTAGCTTCTTGCACTTTTTATACTCCTCGAGCATCTGATCTGTTCCTTGCTGCCTATACATTCATTCAACTTTAGAGGATTTACAACTTTCATAGCACTTTAGAGGAGTTTCACAGCAGCTGTGTGCTCTGAGAGAAAGCAAGGGGATCTCCCAGGTAATCCTGACTGGTCATTTTTTAAGAGCACTTTAAAGGGGGCTTTTTAACACCTGGTGTTATGTTGCGCTACAGGTTTCAGCCCAGGGATTGCTGTAAGACCTGACCAGGTCAGGAAAGGTAAGTAATGTTATACATTCACCAAAAACCTGTTGGACACATCACCTCATACCCTCACCCTACACCCCTACCGTTACAAGCCTACTTCATCACTTAATGCCTTACACCCTCTTGACGTGTTCTTTTACCTCCTACCTCCATCTATCTATCAATGCCACTTGCCATGGTCCCTAAGCAATTTCATGCCTCACCATGATAGACTTCCCCACCAAATGCACTGCATCCATCAGGTGAACACAAGGCAATACATTCACTCATGGCTCTGTTTTTTCCACAGCATGCACTGGAGGTGGTCCTCCATAGATTTCTCAGTTGACAGGAAGCCATGGTGATCAATGGAATTTTCTTCCAGATGGGGAGATTGGGACCTCACAACTTCCTGGTGCTGGAATTAAATATCAATGATCTCCATGCTATAGCATGCTCAATAATATTGACTTGATTTCGGCAGCGAGTGAAAGATGGTCATCTTCATCACACTAAAGAACAAAGAACAAAGAAAATTATAGCACAGGAACAGGCCCTTCGGCCCTCCAAGCCTGCACCGACCATGCTGCCTGACTGAAGTAAAACCCCCTACCCTTCTGGGGACCAGATCCCTCTATTCCCATCCTATTCACTTAGTTGCAACATTCTTCCCTTGCCAATGCTAATTCTTATCTTTTCCCTTCTCCAGGACCTTTATGTGTACAACAGTGGTTTGTGGACGATGAATCCTCAGAGCTGTTGTTTCCTTCTGAGTGTGCACCATCATAGGACTCATGCCCATGATGCATCAGCACAGATACTCACAATGATGGACCCAGCTCATCAGTTCACCATCTAACTCACATTTCACAAATGAGCAAGAGCAGGTGGTGGTGGCAAAGATAACCATGGTGAGTCTGGGTCGGAGGGTTCAGCCATCTCCAAGCTCTACTCAGCTGCATACAGATGCTGTACCCCGGGGTTCATTGTTAAACAGGATAATCATTGGAGGGCTGAAGAGTCAACCTCCTGGCCCACAAGCAGTGCTGTAAAGGCACTCAACTTTTCAATGAAGATGCGCAACCTCCCTTTAGCTGTCAGGTTTCCTCAAGAACTGGAAATGCTGGTTGGCCAAGGCTAAACCTAGAAGGTAAGTTAAGTCTGAGGCACACAGCCTCAACATAATATTCAGAGGCCAAACCATGTCTCTTGGAAGCAAGTTAGTCTATTACCCCTGAACCTAAAATCGGAAATGTGCATGTTGGGGTTGGGTTGACAATTTTTATATTCCACCTGACCAAAACTCACCTGTCTTTGGGGGGAATAAATTTCTCCCCAAGTTTTATTCCTGGGATCGAAGAGTTTATATCCGAGCTGGATGTGAAAATCACAATCCGGTTTGTCAAGTAACTCAGTTCTAATCCCTGCCATGAGCAAGCAAAGATGCCAGGTGTTAACTCACCATACTGACTGCTGATTAAAGAAGGTTTTTCGAGATGAACCTAATGACTTGAGGGATTTGTGATCAAAGTCATGAATATTTGATATTTGCAAAGCTGAATCTTTCATTAAGAAGCTATAATATTGAATGCTTGAAATCATTGAGATAAGTTTCTTTTAAATCGAGGTCTTTCAACACTGTAACATTCTAATATTGGACATGACAGCCCAGGATCCATGATGAGTAACATTTCCCTCCCTAACTCACACTTCACAGATTGTCTACACCCTGCACTGGGTTTAATTACAATCATCGGACGGCTGGCTGAGCTCTTCATTTATGAGTCAGGGATTGCAAGTATTGCAAGTGCAACTCAAGTATTGCACTTGAGTTGTTTTAAGTTTTCCCCAGATTATGTCTCGGTGTTTTTATTTTTGTTAATTTATTTAGAATACTCAAATGTTTTTCCTTTTTCCTCTTTTTGTAAACCAGTATAGAAATTTAGATCGAAATCCCCTGATCGTGTTAGTTTTTATTTTTATCTTCCCCAGTTTCCCTCCCTTTCAAGGCTACTCATTACCTCACGTCCTTCAGCTGGAGGGTGGGATAGTTTGGGCCACATAACTTTCCATCACTACTAATAGCACTGCTTTATGATCAGCCAGCGGGAAAGAAGCTCAAACAGATTGAGTCAGGAGATGATAGCTTGCCAAGTCTGAATAATTTGCCCCCACATGCCACTAAACCAAGAAAAACTGAAACTCACCCAAGTGCTGCTCTGAATCTCAGCTTTTAACATTGAGACACACCTTCTGCCCCAGGAAATTCCTTTTACTAATTTGTCTATTCAAAATATATGCAGTATCATCAACTAAAGTGGATCCTTTTGGTAAAAGTCAGTGCTTGTTGGCTGGTGATGAAGTGTAAGAATGCATGCCACCACAAAGTAAGATGCAACCATATGTCCATTGTTCAAAGAATGGTTGGCATTTCAACTGAATGCTATAAAAGAACAGATTAAATCTAATCATACATTTTGAAATAATAATTAGTGCAGTGCTAATGTTCCTCTACTAGATGTGATTAGAACATTGAACTTATTTACAAGGCACGTAACTAAACAAGAACATTTAGTAAATAAGAGTCTAGGTCGGAGGGTCCAGCTATCTCCAAGCTCTACTCAGCTGCATACCCTGGGAGCCATTGTTGAATAGAATAATCATTGGAGGGCTGAAGAGTCATCCTCCTGACCCACAAGCAGTGCTGCAAAGACACTTAACTTTCCGATGAAGATGTTCACACCTTCCTTCAGTTGTTTCCTCAAGACCCGGAAATGCCAGTTCGCTAAAGCTAAAACATATTAAAATATCCTAAGGTACTGCAGAAGACCATGTAAAACCCTGAGCCACATAAGAAAATATTGGGACAGGTGGTCAAAGTCTTGGTCAAACAGATAGGTTATAAGGAGTGTCTTAAAAGGGGGGGGTGGAGATTGAGAGGGGCAAAAAGGTTTAGGGAGGAAATTGCAGAGCTGAGAACTCAGATGACTGAAGGAACAACAACCAATTAGGATGTTTAAGGAGCAAGAATTGGAGGGTTGTAACAGGTTACAATCGTAGGGAGAGGTGAGGCCATGGAGAGATTTGCAAATAAAATAATGGAGGCACTGCTAGACTGGGAGCTGACATAGGTCAGTATCAGCACTTAAGGCACATTGGGCTATGGGCAGCCAGGTTTTAGATGAGTTGAAGTGTATTGGGGATGGAAGTTGGTAGGCTGACTAGAGGAGCATTAGAATAGTCAATGATCAGGGTTTGTGTGGCAGATGAGGTGAGGTGAGGCAGGAGCAGAGATGGGCGATGTCATGGAAATGGAAGCAGGCAGCCTTGATTATGCAGCAGATATGTGTTTGGAAGCTGATCTCATGATCAAATAGAATGGCAAGGTTGTGAACAGTCTAGTTCAGCCCCAAGGACAAAACATTCTTACAAATCATTCTTTCTCATGTTATGCATTTTTAAACACAATATTAGAAACCTGAAAATTGACATTTCAGTCAGAAAATGTGAAGTAAGAGATAACATTGAACCCAGCTGGAGTTCAGATGAATGAGGGGAGAATCTCATAGAGACTTATAAAATTCTAACAGGACTAGACAGGATAGAAGCAGGGAGGATGTTCCCGATGGTGGGTGTGACAAGAAACAGGAGTCACAGTCCAAAGGTTATGGGGAGAAAGCAGGATTAGGCTATTGAGTTGGATGATCAGCCATGATCGTGATGAATGGTGGAGCAGGCTCGAAGGGCCAAATGGCCTCCTCCTGCTCCAATCTTCTATGTTTCTATATAATTTTCATTGTGTTGAACTCTTCTCAATTGCATTTATTTCTTGCCAAATGCAACTGTGGCACCCCTTTAAAAGTAATTCATTGGTTATGAAGTGTTTGGAATGTCTTGAGGACATAAAGATGGTCAGTTCTTCCTTTCCCAAAGTGCCTGGCCATGGTGAAGATTCAGCCTCAATTCTGAGGAAATGCTATATCGAGAACATGTGAATGGCATCTTCCTGTTTTCTACTGTCCCATAGTGGAACGAGAGCCACATTTTTCTTACCAGAAACAATGGTTGTGTCAAAAAAATGGAAATTACAAGCTGTGCATAATAGAATATTTGACAATTAACTTGCTCCCTCTGTTCATCTCGGGAGTTCCCAAATGTTTGTGATTAACATAAAACCTGTGACCTGTGATTCATCTGGCTGTACAATTGCCCAGCTGTGAGCAGAAATTACAACATGCACTCGTAATTAGGTCACTTTTTTCCAGACCATCAAACTACATAAACCTATTATTATTAAGTGTAATCTTATTCAACAGCTCCTTGTGGTGAAAAAAACATAATGCTCAAGTATACATTAAAATATCTTTTAATAAGTTGCAATATGTCATCATATGTGCTTTTCATCAAAATAGGCCCTTAATTAATAACAAACTAGATTCTTTTTAATGACCCTCTTGAATAACACCCTTTCTGAGTATTCCTTTCCCATTAACATTGCTGAAATATTTCCCTTCCTCTCTGTCTGTCTGTCAGTCTGTGCGCTTTCAGAGATTTTTCTTTGGATGTTTCAAAAACACCTCTGTTGGTATTTGCATTCCTACATTAAACACACTAGATTCAGTAAAACACACGACCCAGTGATGTGCAGTGATGGCAGCACAGTGGCACAGTGGGTTAGCACTGCTGCCTCACAGCGCCAGGGACCCGGGTTTGATTCCCAGCTTGGGTCACTGTTTGCGCGGAGTTTGCACTTTTTCCCTGTGTCTACGTAGGTTTCCTCCGGGTGCTCCGGTTTCCTCCCAAACTCCAAAGGTGTGCGGGTTAGGTGGATTGGCCACGCTAAATTGCCCCTCAGTGTCATGGGGACCAGCTAGGGTAAATGCATGGGATTATGGGGATGGAGCCTGCGTGGGATTGTGGTCAGTGCAGAATTGATGGGCCGAATGGCCTCCTTCTGCACTGTAGGGATTCTATACTACACAAACCTCACAATTTTTTAATGCAGTAGGATGACTTTTCTTTACTCGCATCAGCTATCTTTATGATCTCCTTAACAAAGTCTGACAGCTGGTGGTGAATTGCGAACAGTTTTGTTCTGTAGACTTGATGGGAACTGGTTAAACATTTCATTTATAATTCTTGCAGCTTTAGAAATCATCCCATTGGGCAAGGCCGTATTCAAACTCAGCTTCCAATGATGAAATCACCGTGTTGCAGCCCAGTGGGACACTGTTTCCCTCCCTTCAGATGTTTCCTGGCAATATGTTAAGGATGATCTGATTGCTGATTTATAACTATGTTAATGGCGCAGAGGGAAGAATCCTTTTTTCAAACCGCATTGAAGTTTTCAACTCTGAAACAACATCAACCAATCCTATTAGATAGCCCCAAATAACTCACAACACTCTTTTACTAAAGCCATTTGGTCAATTTCTTTATACGTAAATAACTCATAAAAACTTCAGAAATTGTTGTACCAGTTTCCAGGATCTATTAAAATGCAACATTTGACAATATGAGGTTTGTCTTTTGGGACTTTAGGAGGGATTTTACAGCTCGCTCACCCCAATGTTGGAAAATCCCACCCTTTGCATGGTCCATGTCCTGCCTGCTACGAATCCCGTGGCGGGCAGGACGGGAAAATTCCACTCTTTGTCTATAATATACGGTAAGATGATGAAGTCATGTGACCTGTTCTGAGGTCTGCCTGACGATGGGTCTGGCTGGTTTGATTGTTAGAGATTAAAGGGGGTCCAAATTATTTTGCTGGGAAGAAGGCACAAGCTTTTTACACCTGGAGACAGAAAGAAGTCTCACAATAACCAGGTTAAAGTCCAACAGTTTTATTTGGAATCACGAGCTTTTGGCGTGCTGTTCCTTCATCAGGTGAGTGGACTTCACAGACATATTTTATGCTGTTCCTTAAGTGGTCATTCAATTCTCCTAGAACCAGTCCAAGGTGATTCTTAGTTCCCGTCACTCACCTGATGAACAGCAGCGCTCCTAAAGCTCATGATTCCAAATAAACCTATTGGACTTTAACCTGGTGTTGTGACACTTCTTATTGTGCCCACCCCAGTCCAATGCTGGCATCTCCACATCATGGCTTCGTCTGGAGACAATGATAGCAGCTTGTTGCCAACAGTGGATAGACTAAGTTTCCAAAGTCCTTGAAAGTGTTGAGAATGTTAGGTTTTGAATAGTTGTGCTATAAACTGTCCATTTACTTCCAAGATATAAGAGAGGTGCAATCTCAAGGATAGTTCACCAACATTTCCATCTGCATACAAGGCCTGTGGTTCGCCTTGCCATAAAGTTGGACTTTGAATGGAGAAGGGTCTATGATACTCCTGAATATTCACAAGAGAAGGTTAGACTGCCAGGGTCCAGGTATAGTGGGAGCTGGTGCTCAAATTGGAATAACTGAATTCACGAGGAGTTAACGTGAGTCTGGAGGAGTTATCAAACAAGGGAAGAACATCTGGGAGGGGTGGGGGGGAGTAAATCACTGTGAAAGACAGTTCTGAGATTAAAAGCGCCTATGCTGAGCGAGGCAAAATGTAGAAATAAACCTACAGGAACTAAAAATCACCTTAGACTGGTTCCAGAAAAACTGAATGCCCATTTAAAGGGACAGCATAAAATATGTTTGTGAAGTGTGTCTTTGGTTGTGCTAGAAGAGAAGGAAAATGTTTGGTTTTGTGGTTTGAAGTTTAAGCTGCCTTCAAAGATGGTGTTTAGTCAGTAGTGCTTTCAGTCTTTGTTACAGTAAAAGTCTTAAAATGTGAAATCTTGTCATGACATCATTTCAGCTATTAATCAGAAGTTTAATTTTCTTTTTAATAAATTATCGGTCTCTATGGGGATTGTGACAAATAATGTCAGGAACAACAGCAACCTTTTTAATATCCCTAATGATAGGGATTTACCTCATTAAACAAAATTATTTCTTTGGATTATAGACTTAGCATTGAAGTAAAGCTCTTTGGCTTTGTACCAATGCTACTGGTTTTGTTTAAATGCAGCTTGGATTCAGCATCAGGGCTGGGCCTGACACTGGGGAGAAGCTGAATACATAAGAACATAAGAACATAAGAAATAGAAGCAGGAGTAGGCCATCTGGCCCCTCGAGCCTGCCCCGCCATTCAATAAGATCATGGCTGATCTGATGTGGATCAGTACCACTTACCCGCCTGATCCCCATAACCCTTAATTCCCTTACCGATCAGGAATCCATCCATCCGCGCTTTAAACATATTCAGCGAGGTAGCCTCCACCACCTCAGTGGGCAGAGAATTCCAGAAATTCACCACCCTCTGGGAGAAGAAGTTCCTCCTCAACTCTGTCTTAAACCGACCCCCCTTTATTTTGAGGCTGTGTCCTCTAGTTTTAACTTCCTTACTAAGTGGAAAGAATCTCTCCGCCTCCACCCTATCCAGCCCCCGCATTATCTTATAAGTCTCCATAAGATCCCCCCTCATCCTTCTAAACTCCAACGAGTACAAACCCAATCTCCTCAGCCTCTCCTCATAATCCAAACCCCTCATCTCCGGTATCAACCTGGTGAACCTTCTCTGCACTCCCTCCAATGCCAATATATCCTTCCTCATATAAGGGGACCAATACTGCACACAGTATTCCAGCTGCGGCCTCACCAATGCCCTGTACAGGTGCATCAAGACATCCCTGCTTTTATATTCTATCCCCCTCGCGATATAGGCCAACATCCCATTTGCCTTCTTGATCACCTGTTGTACCTGCAGACTGGGCTTTTGCGTCTCATGCACAAGGACCCCCAGGTCCCTTTGCACGGTAGCATGTTTTAATTTGTTTCCATTGAGATAGTAATCCCATTTGTTATTATTTCCTCCAAAGTGTATAACCTCGCATTTATCAACGTTATACTCCATTTGCCATATCCTCGCCCACTCACTCAGCCTGTCCAAATCTCTCTGCAGATCTTCTCCGTCCTCCACACGATTCACTTTTCCACTTATCTTTGTGTCGTCTGCAAACTTCGTTACCCTACACTCCGTCCCCTCCTCCAGATCATCTATATAAATGGTAAATAGTTGCAGCCCGAGTACCGATCCCTGCGGCACGCCACTAGTTACCTTCCTCCAACCGGAAAAACACCCATTTATTCCGACTCTTTGCTTCCTGTCGGATAGCCAGTCCCCAATCCACTTTAACACACTACCCCCAACTCCATGTGCCCTAATCTTCTTCAGCAGCCTTTTATGGGGCACCTTATCAAACGCCTTTTGGAAATCCAAAAACACCGCATCCACCGGTTCTCCTCCATCAACCGCCCTAGTCACATCTTCATAAAAATCCAACATGTTCGTCAAGCACGACTTTCCCCTCATGAATCCATGCTGCGTCTGATTGATCGAACCATTTCTATCCAGATGCCCTGCTATCTCCTCTTTAATAATGGATTCCAGCATTTTCCCTACTACAGATGTTAAGCTGACCGGCCTATAGTTACCCGCCTTTTGTCTCCTTCCTTTTTTAAACAGCAGCGTAACATTAGCCGTTTTCCAATCAACCGGCACTACCCCAGAATGCAACGAGTTTTGATAAATAATCACTAACGCATCCACTATTACCTCTGACATTTCTTTCAATACCCTGGGATGCATTCCATCCGGACCCGGGGACTTGTCCACCTTCAGTCCCATTAGTCTACCCAGCACTGCCTCTCTGGTAACATTAATTGTATTAAGTATTTCTCCTGCTGCCAACCCTCTATCGTTAATATTTGGCAAACTATTTGTGTCCTCCACCGTGAAGACCGACACAAAAAACTTATTTAAAGACTCAGCCATATCCTCATTTCCCACTATTAACTCCCCCCTCTCGTCCTCCAAGGGTCCAACATTCACTCTAGCCACTCTATTCCTTATTATATATTTATAAAAACTTTTACTATCATTTTTTATATTAATTAATGAGACTCCCTGTTATAGTTTATTGTCTTGGTCCCTTATTTACATTGCAAGTTTAGCATCACTAAGCAGTGATTTTGGCTTTCCATTTACGCTAAAGTTTTGGGTACTGAAATTTCTGGACCTGCGTGTGACAGGGCATACATTGACGGGATGGGAGGATACAAATTTAAAGTAGAGTCCTTTTCAGTTGGGTCACTGCCCCTTTGTTAAAAATATCACAATGTGAATTCCGATGAGAAGTAATGAGCACTTCTTCTGTATGGTTCCCCCTGCCACCACGCTGAGAGCAGATGATAGTGGGATGATGCCACTAACCAGAAATGCTGCCAGCTCCATCTCTTCTGCCCCATACAACAAGCATGGCCCCATGGTGTATGTCAGAAAATGACCCAGGCAGAGGTGAGGCACAGAATGTTGATGTGTTAACCTCAAAGTCACGTGACTTGAAGCTGACTCTCAAAGACTGCAGTTTAAAATATCCAGAACAAAATAAATCCAGCAGAGAAACACTTGAAGCACCAAAGATATCTGAAACAGCTGAACCGTCATAGTTGAGAATCTTCTAATGCAGCCAAAATACTGTTCCAGCGTCCATATCTACCTGAGAACCAGTCTCCTGGGGTATTTGTTTACAAGAGGCTTTGCAGTTTCATAAGAATCCCTTGTTTCTGAAGGAGCTTCACTCCAACTAAAGCATTGACTCAACTAAGATGCCATGCAAGCCTGTATTGACTTAGAGAATGAATTATAAGTTCCATGTTATACATATGGCTTTAACTTCATTTGTGTCTAATCTTTGCGTGTGTAATAATAGTGAGTGGAGACAAGTGATTGGGATGTTGGGTTTCAAACATCCGGGGCAAGTATCTGATAATAAATAACCTTCTTTATTTTTAAAATCACCAAAAAGCCTGCCGTTGGAATTTTAAATGAGGAAAGCTCGCTCTGAGATTAAGGAAATGCACACACGTACGACCATCCTGATTACAGACTGGAAGAGACAGCCAAACTCAGTCCATAACAGTTACTTGGGACAGAAAAGCAATAAAATTATGAATTAGACGGACCATTATCTGTTCTGTATAGTGTATCTTGAACAATGCTAAAGATATCTCGCAAATGAACTCTGTCCAGTGTGAAAGCAAATGGCTGTCACTTTGAATTACTTCTGGTGATTTTGCATTTGATGTGAAAATCTTTAGGGAGGCATGGGAAGAATCATAGAATCCCTTCAGTGCAGAAGGAGGCCATTCAGCCCATCAAGCCTGCACCGACAACAATCCCACCCAGGCCCTATCCCCATAACCCCACGTATTTACCTCCTAATCCCCCTGACACTAAGGGGAATTTATCATGGCCAATCAACCTAATCCGCACATCTTTGGTGTGTGAGAGGAAACCAGAGATCATTTAGTTAAGAGTTTAAGTTGAAACAGACATAAACTTGATTTATTAAATCATCATATAAGCAAACCTCATAACAAGCTGCTGAGGCTGTTTCGAAGTCTGCTACAAATGGGTGGAGCGGGTGTTGCATTTATGTGCCAATGAGGTCCTAGTTTCAACCACTGAAACTGGTGAGAGCCTAGCTCCATCTGAGGACCCTTGCTGAGGTGGCATCCAGAACTCTTGTTTAATAAGGCTGCAAATGACCCAACACCATTTTCATTCCACTACCTCCGTCTACACAAAGTAGAACGAGTTACAGTCAGCCATCCTCCTCGTGTCATGAAAAGCACATGCGTGAAGACTTGCTTCTAATTTTGGAGCCCTGGACCATGTATTCTCTGCCTTTCTTGTGTTATTTTATTGACTGAAATTTTATTTAACTGTTCCTGAGACACAAGTAAACATCCTCTGACAGGACATTTGTGGTGGGGATTAAATGATTGTGGAAAATAAACACTGAAGTTTAACTGAACCTCCCCCAGTTTCCAATTCCCCCCAAAATCCTCCACAATCTCTTACTCACCTGGCATCTGTTTTCTTACTCAACAGGCAGCTAGCCTGTCTGTCTGACAACCTGTCAATCAGACCACCTGTTTGTCCGACCGCCTGTCAATCAGACTGCCTGTCTGTCCGACCGCCTGTCAATCAGACTGCCTGTCTGTCTGACTGCTTGTCAATCAGACCACCTGTCTGTTTGACCGCCTGTCAGACTGCCTGTCTGTCTGACTGCCTGTCAATCAGACTGCCTGTCTGCCCAAATGCCTGACAATGAGACCACCTGTCTGTCCAACCACCTGTCAATCAGACTGTCTGTCTATCTGACTGCCTGTCAATCAGACTGCCTGTCTGTCCGACTGCCTGTCAATCAGACTGCCTGTCTATCTGACTGCCTGTCAATTAGACTGCCTGTCTGTCCGACCGCCTGTCAATCAGACTGCCTGTCTGCCCGACTGCCTGTCAATCAGACTGCCTGTCTGCCCGACTGCCTGTCAATCAGACCACCTGTCTGTCCAACCATCTGTCAATCAGACCGCCTGTCAATAAGACCGCCTGTCAATCAGACCGCCTGTCAATCAGACCGCCTGTCAATCAGACCGCTTGTCAATCAAACCGCCTTTTTAAAAAAATGGATTCTTTATACATAAAATATCTAAAAAAACATTACAAACATTTCAAAATTGCTATCACACAAAGTGCAATAATATTCAGGTTATCTACATACAACATGTATATTGAATACAGTCAAAAAGACATGACAGACATTTCAAAATGGTTGTTACAAATGGTTTAAAGGTATTTAAGTTGTCTACTTAGAGCAAGTTGCAATCTGAGGTGCTTCAGTACAGTTGTGATATATGTAATATTCACTGTGTACGTTCAATGTTAGTCATATACAACTTGAGGGGTTCTATACAATTCCATTGCCCTCAGATCACTATGGCTGAAAGATCTTAGACAGTGACCTTCCCCATTGCGCCTCTGTGTTGGTTGCCGCAAGCTTTAGTGAGTCCCTCAGCACATAGTCCTGGGCTTTGTAATGTGTCAGTCTGCAACAGTCAGTCAGGGACAGCTCCTTGTACTGGAAAACTAGCAAGTTTCAGGCAATCCAAGAATCTTTCACGGATGGTCCAGATGGTCCTCCAGCAGCAGGTAATGTCTGTCCCGGAGTGTGTCCCTGGGAACAACCCGTAGAGCACAGAGTCCTGATAAACGCAGCTGCTTGGGTTGAACTGTGAGAAAAACCACCTAATCTCTGTCCAGACCTTCTTTGCAAAGGCACATCCCATAAGGATCCTCACAACAGCCACCCCTCAGGCAATGTGTGGACGGGGTGAGACTCTGGGCTTGTAGGAAGGATCTGGGCTTTGCCCATCGCCAGCCAAGCTAGGCTTTGGTGCTGGTGATGAGGCATTCTGCCAAAGGACTTTGACAACCTGCACAGAGAACCATCTGACAGGATCAAGCATCTCCTCTTCCCGTAGAGGCTCTGGGATGTTACGGGCAGACCATTACCCGATGGATTGGTGGTCAAAAGCGTTTCTCTGCATATATTTTGCCACAAGGGGCAGGTTGTACAGCAAGGTCCAACTACTTGCGACCTTCCCCAGCAGCATGGCTGGGCCCATCCTCCACAACACTGGGATGTATTGGCACTTTGTCCAACCGCCTGCCTGTCAGACAACCTGTCAATCAGGCTGCCTGCCTCTCAATCAGACTGTCCGTCAAGAGGGAAACCTGCTGAAAACATTTATGAAGATATCCTGAGGTTAATCACAGCAGGAAGTTTGGGAATTTCCTACTTCTGGGTTTCCCATCTGGAAATCCATTTTCCTGCGTGCTTCATGGCCCCAGTAAATATTTGAACACACAAATGTAGTTGGGCCAGAAATGCAGAAAAGAAATTCTGAATCGTTTACTTCAAACTAATTGTTCATTTTCCGAGGAGATTCCATCATAATCCTAAAAAAAACAAATATCCAACAGTTGTAAGATAATGTACTGTCCTTCTAAGATATGAAAGTCGTTTAAATTATATAGTACTGGTGCATGATTGGTTGTACTGTTATCTACATAGGTGTCAGAAGATAAACCAAACTAATCAGTCAGGCCTGAGGGTTGTAGCCATTGCCTGAATACACAAAAAGCGAATAGTGACACTGGCTCGATATTAACAGGGAAGTGGGAGGGAGGAGGAGCTATCAGGTAAAGCCAGCACAATGGTGACCTGGGTTACCATTTCTAGACTCTGTTTCCTGACTGTGGCCAGGAAGCAGAGATACAGAGGGAGGGAACGGGATGCCAGAGGGGCATTGGTGGGGAGGTATGGGAGAGATCATGGGTCAAGGGGACATCATTTTTATTCCCATCCAGACCCCAACCCACTTGTTTTCATGAGCTAAAGTTTCATCCCCTGCCAACAAGCATCCCCATGAAGCAAACTATGCCCAGCAGAGAACATCAATATTTGCACAAGTTCAGTTCATCTAATCTCATTCCTGTTAAATACTATTTGCAAGCCAAGTGTTTAGGATATGAGAAAGTACTGATATGACCCCAGGAATTTAGTAATTATGATATTAAGGATAAGACTCCTCATGTGCTAACTTTTATTGTGCCTGAAAATGGTTTCGCTGCAGATTTATCTATTTGTATTTATATGCCCAGACATTTGTTCCTTTACGTTTTAAAGCTCCTGTTTTGTTTTCAGTGTCTATGACTGATTCAGTGGGATCTTGAAATGTTCACTCATTCTTTCAAGCAAAGTGATCTCTCTGACTTCTGGAATTTGACACGGTCGAGGTTTGTTTCCAATCCATTAGTATTTGGAAGGTGCCTGCGCCAGAGACAATCATAGAATAGAATCCCTACAGTGCATAGGGAGGCCATTCAGCCCATCGAATCTGCACTGACAACAATCCCAAGCAGGCCCTATCCCCTTAACTCCACGTCCCCCCAACACTGAGGGGCAATTTATCATGGCCAATCAACCTAACCCGCACATCTTTGGGGTATGGGAGGAAACCGGAGCACCCGGAGGAAACCCACCATGATGAGAAGAAACACCCTAACAAGCCAGTGCTTGGTCAACAAGCAGATAGTTTATTTAGATGTACAGATCCCAACCATTTCAGCAAAGCCTTTGACAAGGTCCCACAGGGGTACAGGGTAATTTGAGGAGATGGATTCAGAATTGGTTTAGTTGTAGGAGACAGAAAGTGATGACAGAAGATGATGACAGAAGGCTACTTTAGTGACTGGAAGCCAGTGTCTAATGGTGTACCACAGGCTTCTGTGCTGGGTCCCCTATTATTCATCATTTATATAAATGACATTGATGACTATGTGGGTAAGTTTGACACAAAGATTGGCCGGGTGGTTAACTGTGAGGCGGAGTGTGCCAGGCTGCAAGAAGGTATAGACAGGATGGCCAAATGGGCAGATAAGTGGCAGATGGAAGTTAACCCTGAAAAGTGTGCAGTGATACACCTTGGAAGGAGTAGTTTGACAAGGAAGTATTCGATGAATGGCATGACACTAGGAAGTTCTGAGGAACAAAGGGACCTTAGCGTGTTTGTCCACAGATCTCTGAAGGCAGAAGGGCAGGTTAGTGGAGGGATGAAAAAGGGATATGGGACAATTGCCTTTATGAATTGAGCATAGATTACAAAAGCAGGGAGGTCATGTTGGAGTTGTATAGAACTTTGGTTCAGCCACAGCTAGAGCACTATGTATAGTTCTGGTCCCCAAATTATAGGAAGGATGTGATTGCACTGGAGGGGGTGCAGAGGAGATTCACCAGGATGCTGCCTGGGATGGAACATTTAAGTTATGAAGAGACTTGGATAGACTTGGGTTGTTTCCATTGGAGCAGAGAAGACTGAGGGGCGAGGTGTACAAGATTATGAGGGGCATGGACAGGGTGAATAGGGAGCAGTTGTTCCCCTTAGTTGAGGGGTAGGTCATGATGGGACACAAGTTCAAGTTTCGGGGGGATGTGAGGAAAACGTTTTTACTCAGAGGGTGGTGACAGTCTAGAATGTGCTGCCTGGGAAGGTGTTGGAGGCCGGTTGCCTCACATTCTTTAAAAAGTGCCTGGATGAGCACTGGGCATGTCATAGCATTCAAGGTTATGAGCCAAGTGCTGGTAAGTGGGATTGGGTACGTAGGTTAGGTCGTTCTCACGTGTCGGTGCAGACTCGATGGGCTAAACTGCCTCTTCGGCACTGTCTGATTCTGTAATTCCAATATTAACATGCAGGATTCTGAGGATGGATGAGCTACCCCGTTAAAACAGACCTCATAAGCATACACAGATTTAACTGCGGCCTAAGCAGGGAAATCGCAGTGACTTTCCCTCCAGGCAGCATAGGTTGTGCAGCTGATCTGTCAATCAAAGAGGCCCTTCTGACAAGTCTATAACGTTCCTCTTTGCGAGTTAAAATCTTGGCCTTCCCTTTCCCTGAAGTGCCTCCTCCCACTTCCTTCACAACATCAAAATAGTCTCTCTGGTGCCCAAACTTCACCTGCCTTGCACCCGCTTCATGCCCAGGTTCAGCAAACCAGACAGATAAAGGGAGATGTGAAAATACCTTCACCAACACTCTTCACAAACCAGGAGGAGCAGAAAGGCTTTATGTTGACTTAAACTTTCTGGAGGTACCTCCACATGGGAGAAGCTTCAAAAGGTGCACGTCCCAGAATAAAGAAATCTGGGTTCCACAGTTGAAACTAAATTAAGGGAGAACCACCCTTCTTTTTGATAACTTCCATCCCAAAGCACTCTTCTTGAACTTTGGGTGGAAATGCTACAGCCAGTTCTTCCACATTTTCCTCCCAATCCCTAGAGTTTTTCCCTACCATCAGCAGCAGATCAGGATACAACTTTGACTAATTTCCCATCATTTGTAATGTTTTGTAGCCAATTTAAAAGAATATGGAAGTCATTTTCAAGTGAATCTATTTCTGTGCCAGGCTTTTGCTGAAACTAGTGGATGCCAGAGTAACAGAGTGGTGACAAAACACCTCTGAACATTTTATTTACTGAAGACGAGGCTTAGGAGATCGCCCAATGTTGAATAAAAATACATTCCGAAAACAACCACTTCACACAAAGAGATAAAACTCCTGGAAGGTGGGCTTTGTGTGAATTGCTCATGAACAAATTGTTTCACTAAGATTTGATTCTAGATTGAATAAAGCCTGTCGGAATATTCTTCTTGGCTTGGTAATAATCGTTGAGTAACAATCTCTCTATTCTCTGGCCAGTTTTATTTAACAGGGTCATTGAAAACACATGAGCAAGGTAGTCGATGCTGTGCTCTCTGCATTTCCCTATTCTCTCAGGGCCTTGCAAGCTAGAGGGTGGCATTTAATGAGAATTGTTTTTATAGGAAGACATGAGTTTCCACCACAAGAATTTCAATTTGTTACTGTATGTTTACAGTGGCAGAGAAGATTAAAACTGCACTTGTTTACCGAGTATTGAGATACCAGCCGTTTTTAGAACACTCGGCTTCTAATGAATCCAGAGACTTCAATCAGCCTTATCTCCCTGTGGTTTCAGCATCCTCTTATTGGGTTTACATTAGTTTGTTTCTGTTGACAAAGCTTTCTGCGATTCCTCCACATGGACGAAGCTGCTTACACTCAACACCGCAGTACATAGCACATAAATATTCACTCCGCTGCTGAAAATAAAACTAGGGAAGATCAGCAAAGTAGCCACCGCAGCCTTTGTCTTTATTCCTTTTCGTTAGCTCGCGTTCAATGTCGTTTCTGGAGCTCCTGTTGAGCTTTGAAAGGAAGCCTTGTAGCCAGTTCAGCATTTTTAAAAATTTCTGCTTGTGAAGGTTTCCAGAGAACAGCATGCACTTCCGCAGGGGGGTCTCAGCTTTTCAAACAGTGTTTCATTAACAACAAACAGCACTTAAACTAATACAGGTGTTTATGACTCATAATCCCGTTCAATCGAGGGACCCCCATCAGTTACTCGAAGCACTAACTACCCCCAGCTGCTTTATTGTTTCTCAATTGATACCTGTGCTAATATGCTGAACAGCAAAAGAGCTTAAGCGGTGAGTGGAATGATACACTCGCTGGGTAATTCTGTCTTCAGGTTTGGGCGGCACGGTGGCACAACAGTTAGCACTGCTGCCTCACAGTTACAGGGGCCTGCTGTGCTCAATTCCGGCCTTGGGTCACTGTCTGTGTGGAGTTTGCACGTTCTCCCTGTGTCTGCGTGGGTTTCCTCCGGGTGCTCCAGTTCCCTCCCACAGTCCAAAGATGTGCGGGTTAGGTTGTTTGGCCATGGCAAATTGCCCCTTAGTGTCAGGGGGATTAGCAGGATAGATAAGTGGGGTACGGAGATAGGGCCTGGGTGGGATTGTGGTCAGTGTAGGCTTGATGGGCCGAATGGCCTCCTTCTGCACTGTAGGGATTCTATGATTTTGAATGATTCCTCAATGTTTTCTCCTCTGAACATAAGTGTAAATGACTCACCAGTTTAAAATAAACCACGCAGGGACGTGCAAATTCAATGTCACAGCTGACATTTTTTCTGTCATGTTTTGTGACTGGGGAAGCTTTCTTTGAACAACATACCTTATCCTTGCAGGTGTTCCAAAGCACTTTATGAATTACAATATATTTTGAAGTGCAGTCACTATTATTATTTAGCTCGCTGCAGCAAGTTGTGATCACAAGGTCCCAAAAAGGTCAAATTTGTGAATGACCAGATTACCATTGTGTTGTTGGCAGAAGGAATATTGTTCAGGACTGGGATGGGTGGAGCGCTCTGCTCTTTTTAAATAATGCAATGGGATTTCATTTTTTTTTTACAGCTGGCATCTCTGACACTGCAGCACTTTCTCTGCACTGCACAGGAGTGTCAGCCCACACCTGAGACCCACACCCTGCCATGTCCAATACCATGAGTCATGGGCCTGGAAATGAGTTTGTGTCTGTGAAAGAACCTGGATGGGTAGGCCCAAGGCTCCACCAGAGAGTTGGCCTCAGGCCTTGTTTAAATGAGACCAAGCGGGTTACGGACACATGCTGGGCATTTCCCGAAGTTTGTTGGTAAAGGGGTTTGGAATTTCTGGCTGCCATGTTCCTAACAACACCTTAAAGGGAAGAGAAGGCGGAGGTGGAAATCTGGAATAGTAAACCTATGAAAAATGCAAATTCAGCTCCACTAACTCCATGCCTGTTTGACAGTGGTGGCCAAATTAACCTCATTGCTGTCATTGTACCTGGTCCAAAAAAAGCATGGAAGCTGGCAGAAACTAAGAGGGTAACCTTACCAAAAACATTCTAAGTGCCAAACGAGGGTGCAAATGGGAGACAATCGTGCTCATTTTTTGGGCGAACTCCCAAATACAATCGTACAGCACTTAGAAAAAAAAGAGGCAAGCTGTGATTCTCGGCAGCAGAGGGAATGGGTGGAAACTATTCACACCAGGAAGTCGGCTGCTGAGATCTAGGGGCGCCATTGCGCTGGCAGCCTGATCTTGTACACAGTGCACTAGGAGATCGATTACTTCCGCCCACTCCCCCAGGCATAATCACCTCTCCCAATTACCAGTCGATCACCCCCTCCCTGGATATTGCCCCCCCCTCGCCCGATCGCCGCCCTGGCCAATCGCCACCCCTGATTTCCCCTTCCCGGCCAATCACTACAATGACATCCCCCCCAGCCGATCCCCAGGCCCCCCCGATGAAGAGTACCCCCCCTACGGAGTTCCACCCTGCCTCCCCATCATGGCCCTGCCCCTATCATGGGCCTGCCTCTTCAGTTCCTACCCCTTCAGACTCTGCCCCCTCCCCTTAGGCCCTGCCACTAGGCACTGCCTATGCCAGGGTGCCAGGCTGGGGGTGCCAGAATGCCAGGCTGACAGTGCCAGGGTGCCAAGCTGGCAGTGTCAGGTTAGCACTGCTCAAGGGGAACTGCCCACTCCTGTCCCCAACCACCCGAGGGCCTCAATGGCCTCCAGTCCAACCAACGAGGCCATCACATCAGGTCCCCGTTATTGGGGACCACACGTGATCCTCACTGATGAGGACTTTCAATGGCAAGCATTCAAGTGAGCCCAGGCGATAGTGTCCAAGACTGACTAGTCACATTTAAAATCAAAATGGGATGGTAACATTGCAAGAGATGAGAAACCAGGCGCGAGCTGATTTTTCACCTCTCGCCCGATCTTACTGGCTTGCCAAGCTGATCGACTGGCGGGTCGAGCCGGTAAGATCACCCCCTAAGATTTTCAAATACATTGTTGTAATAATATAATTTTCAAAATTGGTAATCTCAAACGCGAAGTGGGAAAGATAACTCTTTTTTTTAAAAAGAGGATGGCATCAACTTTGTTTTTATATTGTTAGAACTTTTGGAGATTAACAAACATTAAATTATTTTGTGTTGTTGTTCATGAATCAAGAATACGTAAAGTTGATGCAAAGTAAGATTTAAAATTTTTGTGGTGCATTCTTACCATTCAAAGTTTAAAAAAAAAAATTATTTCTTTTTGCAAATCTTGGAACCAGAATTGTCACATGAAGTTTGCTTTATTGGAAAGTTTTAGTCAATTCCCCACGTTACAGTGCCACAGGAGAACACATCAGGAGTGAAAGCTTAGTGACTGGGTCAGAACAATAGTCACTGCACGCATTCATTAAAATGGCTCCCCTTGGGTAGAGAGAATTGTGATTGCTTTGGTTTGAACTCTTTACCGTCTAACATACCTCCTAATTCTTCTGTGACAGTGATATTCAACCAATCCAGGCAGCTACAGCCATCATGAGAAAATGATTTTACTGTGATTTTTTTTCTGTAATTTTTCTGACTGTACTGGTCAGCTGACTGGGTGACTGTGGAGTTTGCACATTCTCCCCATGTCTGCGTGGGTTTCCTCCGGGTGCTCCGGTTTCCTCCCACAGTCCAAAGATGTGTGGGTTAGATTGATTGGTCATGCCAAATTTTCCCTTAGTGTCAAGGTGATTAGCAGGATAAATATGTGGGTTACGAGGATAGGGCCTGGATAGGATTGTTGTCGGTGCAGGCCTGATGGGCCGAATGGCCTCCTTCTGCACTCTAGGAATTCTCTATATGACACTCATAGTGAAATATGCATGCATTTTATAATTTCGATGTTACTTAGGTAACAATAACTAAAAAATATAGAATTAGAATTAAGAGAATCTTTTTCACTCTTTTGCTGTGACAGCTGTGTCCATGATGCCTAGTTTAAAAATTGAAAATGAGAAAACACAAATTCTGAAATGTGTCATGTTTAAAACAGTCTTTTTTCAGTGGATACATGGTCCAGCTGGAAAATATTAAGACTTTACTTTTTGCAGTTCTCTTGGCCCCATCACCTCTTCCCACTAAATTGGCCTGGCAGGAAAGTCACAACTGCTTCCCGCTCAGGTCCATGGTCCCAGTCACATCATTGGTCTCTACATATTCAGGGAAAGACTCCACCCATTTCTGGTGGGCATCTTTTCTTGCTAGCTTAAAATAGCAGGTTAAAACAGAAAGCTGCTGGAAGACAGCAGATTTTAACTGCCCACCACAACAGAATCATCTCAATGATGTTGAAATGATGCGCTTATGGCCAAATTTAATATCAAAGGTGGGAATTGAGAGAAGGGATAATCCAGCAGTCACAATCCCATCTCTGTCTCTAAATTACTGGCAGGTGGGATCTTCCAGGGATCCAATCCCAAGTGGCCTGGAGGCAGGGCATGCAATAGGTTGAGTCCAGAGTTGGCAGGTTAAAGGCCCACCTCCATGCCCAAAAACTTCAGTCTGGTGCTTCTGGAGCATTTTACCTTTATACAGTTGAACATTCTGAACACTTTACATACATCCCCTCACAATCACCTCTCCTCACTTTCTCACCCTTTATCCACTTTATGAACAGAACTCACAATGCCTATTGCAACAGTTGGAAGCAATTAAATAGCCCATAAATCTCCCTAACTAAACATGCAAACTCTTCAAAGCAACTGCAAAAATCATGTTTAAGTTTAAGTTTATTTATTCGTGTCACAGGTAGGCTTACATTAACACTGCAATGAAGTTACTGTGAAAACCCCATGGACACCACACTCCGGCGCCAGTTTGGGTACAATGAGGGAGAATTTAGCATGACCAATGCACCTAACCAGGTGCATTTCAGACTGTGGGAGGAAACCGGAGCACCCGGAAGAAATCCATGCAGACAAGGGGAGAACGTGCAGACTTCACACAGACAGTGACCCAAGCCAGGAATCGAACCCAGGTCCCTGGCACTGTGATTGTAAAACTATTAGGCAGTTGGATTGCAGCCAAAGTCTCACAAAACTCCTTCAGTAAACAAATGGACTCCAAAACTGCTATCTCAACAGATGTCTAAACTGAAAACATAAAAAAGATGGCAACGGATTAAACATTTACACTTGGTTAAGATACGAGGCGAGTCGTATGAAAGGTACTCTTCCATCAAATGACCTTTTTTTAACTAATCTGAAGACTGTTTCATGTTTACGACATTAGTTTATTTGACAGCTTGTCAGTTGGCAGAAGTGACAAGCTGGCGAGGAGATTGTTTCAGGGATAGATACATCTTCCAATCACAGCACTGTCATAACTCAGTTTACTGAACACAGTCACAACTCATGCCACAGCTTTTATTGATGAACTGTAAAAGGAGGAAAAATAAATTTCACTTACCTTATAAACCCTTCCTCCTTCCCATCCATAGGTCATGGCTTCACACAGCTGATGTAGCTGATTAAATCCGGCCACCTCCATTCAAATTCAATAACTTACTGGAATGGCTTCTCACTGAGCCCACAATGCTGCCACTCGCCCCCTTCACAGGAATGAGCGGGTTTCAGGATCCTCTCCCTCCCCTTCCATCACAAAAATTGCCGACAGTGGGAATGGTGGTGGGATTCCCCCCCCCCCCGCCCCTCCTCCCCCCCGGCCCCTCCTCCCCCCCGGCCCCTCCTCCCCCCCGGCCCCTCCTCCCCCCCCAGCCCCTAGCTGTCCCGCTTGGTAGCCCTTATTATTCCAGTTTTACCTCCTTTTGGTCCATAATGAAACAATTAAAAAAATTATTCATTCGTGGGATATGGGCATCACTGGCTGGCCAGCATTTATTGCCCATCCGTAGTTACCCTTGGAGGGCAGTTGAGAGTCAACCACATTGCTGTGGATCTGGAGTCACATGTAGGCCAGACCAGGCAAGGATGGTAGATTTCCTTCCCTAAAGGACATTAGTGAACCAGATGGGGTTTTTTCCCCCCGTCACGATTGACTATGATTTCATGCTTATCAGTAGACTCTTAATTCCAGATATTTTTTATTGAATTCAAATTCCACCATCTGCCGTGGTGGGATTCGAACCCGGGTCCCCAGAACATTAGCTGAGTTTCTGGATTAATAGTCCAGCGATAATACCACTAGGCCATCACCTCCCCTGAGTCTTGTCATTTGATAATGCTGCTTTGTTCTAAAGATCCCCGAGTTCTTTAATAAGATTATTTTCATGTTACAAAGGGAAATATAAATCTGAGTAATTAGCCTTGAAGTCACTACGATCAGGACTCACAACATGCCATTGGTATTAAACTGCCAACGCATTGGCCAGATACATATTTGCTGCAAACCTCTCTCGTCACACCGAAACATGGAACAAAACAGTTTTCTTTCACTAATAAATGACACATACTTTTGTTGTATGCCTTACTAGAAGGGAGCTTTGGCAAAGCAATCTTTTGTATGGATGCTGACAATCTTTCAAACATCAGTGTTGCATCATTTGTGTTAGGGGGAAAAGTGCCTCTCAAGTTGAACTGGGCCAAATCCAATATCCTGCGAACAATGTGAAAAGTGAGGCTGCTCAGTTTGGACCTGATGCACCCTAGCACAAATGTACAAGAATAAGATAATATCAGTGTAATTAGTACAGCAGCGTACTTGTTTATCAACAGAGCAGTTTTGTGTTGTCCAACCTTCTGGAATGCTTCATTGCATTAACGCGGGATAAAGGATGAAAATAGTGGACTTTAAAGTGATAATTAAATTGTGAAAAATGGTAAAGGAAGTTCAGTAACCAATTTACATTAGCGAATCAAACATAAACATGATGCATATCCAATAACAATGGGTATGCAGATGCTAGGAATTTGAGACTGGATAAAATGTTTAACACTTGAATGAGGAAAAATGTCAATAGCTTTACAATTTGTTTATTCAGCAGATTAGAGCAAGATAAACTAAAACAACTAGAACATAGAATCCTACAGTGCAGAAAGAGAACATTCAGCCCATTGAGTCTGCACCAACCCCGCCCAGGTCCTATCCCCATAACCCCATGCATTTACCCTATCTAGTCCCCCTGACACTAAGGGTCAATTTAGCATGGCCAATCCACCTAACCCACACATCTTTGGATTGTGGGAGGAAACCGGAGCACCCAGGGGAAACCCACACGGACACAGGAAAAATGTACAAACTTTGGAGGAATATAAGAAATAGAGCGGGAGTAGTCCATTCAGCCCCCTCAAGTCTGCTCTGCCATTCAATAAGATTTTGTTTTATTCATTAGTGGGACATGGACATCACTGGCTGGCCAGCATTTATTGCCCATCCCTAGTTACTCTTGGAGGGTCAATGAGAGTCAGTCACGTTGCTGTGGCTCTGGAGTGACATGTAGGCCAGACCAGGTAAGGGTAGCAGATTTCCTTTCGTAAAGGACATTAGTGAACCAGATGGGGTTTTTTCCTAACAATTGACAATGGTTTCATGGTCATCAGTAGATTCTTAATTCCAGATTTTTAAAAATTGAATTCAAATTTCACCATCTGCCGTGGTTCCCCAGAACATTAGTTGAGTTTCTGGATCAATAATCTTGCGATAATACCACTTGGCCATCAGCTCCCCTATTACGTGGCTGATCTGGCTGTAACCTTAACTCCACTTTCCTGTCTGTCACCCATAATCCTTGACTCCCTTATCAATCAAAAATCTGTGAAACTCAGTCTTGAATAAATTCAATGACCAAGCCTTCAACTGCTCATTGGGGAACATAATTCCAAACTGTAAATGTTCTCAAATTTGTGCTTCAGTTCTGAGTAGTTAATGCAGTTGAGTGCTTTTAAGGCACTAAAGTTAGGTGACAATTTTGAAAATCTTCCCTATAAAAGTAGCATATTTTCCCTGAATTAGTTTGCACTTTGGTTCTTTTGTCCTCTTCTGCCAAGTCAAAAGTTCAAAGAATCATTTTCTTCAAAGTTTACTCTTGTTTTTTTGTACAATCCTAGAAATCATATTTAAAGACAATCTTTTCTTACCCTCATAATAGCTAGAATTGTTGAAAAAATTGATAATAGTTACAATGAATTAGATTGAAAGAAGGACTTGCATTTCTATGAAATAAGAGCAAAAATTACTGGAAATACTCATCAGGTGAGGCAGCATCTGTGGAAAGCGAAGCAGAGTTAACGTTTCAGGTCAATAACCCTTCATCAGAACGGAAGAAAGGAGTGTAAGACTCTTTAAGCCAATGGAAGGGGGAAGGAGACAGCAGAACAAAAAGGAAGGTCTAATAGGATGGGGGAAATTAAATAACAAAGATTTATTGATGCAGAAGCCAAAGAGAGTGGCAATGGGCATCGTAACGGAACAAAGGTTCTGTCCAGATGAGATGTGAATGGTTATATAGCAACCATGAAGGGAAAAAGAAACAAGCCAGCAAAATTAAAAAACAATCAAAATGGAGGAAGAGGTTATGATCTAAACTTGTTGAACTAAATATTGAATATGGAAGGCTGTGTTGAGGTGAAAGATGAGATGTTGTTGATTGAGCTGAGCTCTTACATTTCAATCTTCTTCAGTTCTGGTGAGAGGCCAGTGACCTGAAATATTAACTGTTTCTCTCTATCAGCTGCCTCATCTACTGAGTAGTTCCAGCATTCAGTTTTTATTTCAGATTCCCAGCATCTGCAGCATTTTGTTTTGTATGTATCTATCCCTTTTCATGGCCTCAGTATCTTCCAAAACACCTTACAGCCAATGAAAATGTGGGAAACAAGGCAGTCAATTTTCACACAGCAAACTCCACAAACAGCTGGGGTGATGATCAGATAATCTGTTTTATTGACGTTGGCTGAGGAATAAGTATTGGGCAGGACACTAGGAGTGACTCCCCTGCTCATCTTCAAAATAGTCCTAAGGGATCTTTAATGTCCCCTGAGAGGGTGGAGGGGGCTTCAGTTTAATGTCTCAGCTGAAAGGCAGCATCTCTGACAGAGTTCCTGTTGTCGTGTGCTCAATTTGCTGATGTTATCTGCAGATTGGTTTAGCTCACGGGGTTTGTTCTTTTGATTTCATGACATAACTGGGAGGAAAGTCAAAATTCCTCGTGCCTCTATAGTGGCTGGGCTTTTATGTCTTAAGAGTGAAGGTTTTGGTTTTGTTTAAAGGGAACATTATTGATTGCGGCTTTATTTCTGAGATGGAATCAAACCTCCCGCATTTGAGTGAGGCCGTTCCTTTGTGGACTGCTTCATCCAATGGTGTGGGATTCCTGTGTCTACAAGACTGTCCTGCACAATGTCCAGGGAGAACAGCACAACTGTACTATGAGAAAATTGCAAAAGGGACAATAAAACATTCTTCTATACGTCATTATCTGTTCATTTGTAGCTGAAATATAAATATTTATTCACAACACAATAACACAGTGATATGGAATATTTGTGATATTGTTTCATTCAGGAGCAAGGTTTTGCATTGAATTTTCTCAGATGTTGTGAAGTCCTCCACCTGGGGCAGAAAGTGGGTGCCAACCCAATGTGGGTGGAACCCAGAGGTGGCATTTTGCTGGGAGGTGCCAACTATGAGCCTGCTGCCAGGACCTCCTGTCCAATTGAAGATGGCTGCCAACTCAATCAGAGGGCTGGCTGCATGGCAGTGCCACCATGAGGGGTAGCCATTGCTGATGGCTGAAGCATGAAGGAAAGGCTGCCTCAAGGCAACTCCGAGGATGAGATAAGTCTTGTTGAACAAGCCAAAGCCTTGGCAAATTGGTGTAGGTGAATACATATTGCAGCAGTGGTCCCTAAGCTTTGGTGGTTTTATTATGGCTGCTCCCCCCCCCCTCCCCCGGGCCATGAAGCAGCCATAAAAAAGGGCATCCTAGAGCATGCTGGGAGTCTGCCATGGCTTGCCTGGCACTCACCCAGCCTGGCAGCAGGTCCTCCCAATGCAGGGAAATTGCCAGCAGGATTGGGAAGTGGCCCTTCATTGGACATTTAAGTGGATCAGCTGGATGTCTGGTCCTTCCACTGAGGTTCACAACACTGGTAATATGGCACGGTGACAAGATGTTGGGTTCCCTGCCCTGTCGTATTACCAGGCCTCCGTGAAAGTGTACACTAGATGATATAAAAGAAGAAGCTTAGTAACAAAGGACGTTCTTTGTGAGTGTAACCACGGTACATTTTCATTCCTTAACTTCACTGCAACCTTTAACACCATCGAAAGGAAATCTGCCGCCCTTACCTGGTCTGGCCTACATGTCACTCCAGAGCCACAGCAACGTGACTGACTCTCATTGACCCTCCAAGAATAACTAGGAATGGGCAATAAATCCACCTGCATTTCACTTCCATTAGCCAACTCTGTGGGACAGCCTCAGGGTCCAAATCTCACTTAGCCAAGCGCAGCAAGAGAATTTCTAACAGCGTTTCCACCCAAACCCAACCCGTCTATTCTGGAATCCCATGCACAGATTCTTTGCCCTCTCCTTTTCCTCACTGGGATCAGTATATAGGCCAGTTCTGTAAAGGTAAATTGTTGCTTACAGCGGGAGAGGTTGTAAGGGGGGGGCAGAAGGTGATCATTCTGAGCCACCAGCACAGCACAGTTGAGTTAATGATTATTCACGGAGCAATGTGTTTATGGTTCAGGACTGTTCACTCACTGCTGGGTGGCCAGCATGCGGCTAACTGATGAGAAATGACAAATGCTGCATTAGGGGCACAACATCAAGGGCTGAGAACTGTTGTGTTGAAAGCTGCCATTCAACTTACACAAACAGCCTTATTTTCCTTGCTGGCTGTGTTTGTATAAGGGACACTGACAGAATTCCAAGGCAGAAGCCAGCTGCAGACTCTCTCGAAAGTGGCCTGTTATATCTGAGCAGGGATGTTCATTTTTTACCACTCTGAGTGAGAGGGAGAAAGAAGCTGGGTTAACTATCTGATTTCAAGATCATAAACAATCCATAGGTACTGAGCAAATGTTATGTTCCAACTGCCTCACATATCAGTGTCTTCGGAGACTCCATTGTTGCTATGACTACCGCAACAGATAAGAAGGTTTCCTCCCACAGGCCCAACACAATAGATTATGTTGTTTTCAGAGTCTACTTTCCCCGTTTTGAGGAAATAGCATCAGGGTTGGTATCCTTAGCTAGGCTTTACTAATGATCTATAAAAATAACCACACATCTCCTTCAATGTGCTCTGGTGAGACTTAGCTTTTAACCACTTCATAGGCATAAATCTATCGAGACAACTGGAGATGAAAACTTACCTTTTTGTTTTTTTTAAGAAGGATCCCTTTTTCCACTCATCTGAGTGCTGAATTTCTAATCTGATATGATTGGTTATAAATATGCAGTAGATGTCTGAGACACAACTTATAGCTGTGGAATGCTATTTGATCCAATGTAATCTACTCATCCGGATGAAGTTATGTTCCCCCATTACAGCTTCTAGCTGCTTCTTGAACTAAACAATCTGGACAAAATGCCAGCAGTGTGGCCTGAAACGCCACTTCTCCCACCTGATGTGGAACTCCCTCCCAGACCGGCTGGTTTCCTGGAATTTCTCCCCCTTTTACAGAACCTGTCAAACACAAGAGTCAATCATCGTGTGATGAAGCATTTCTTGCTCCAGCATACATTTGGTTTACGGCAAATCATTAGACTTGATGGGTGGGATTTTCCGGCTCCGCTCACCCCAAGACTGGAAAATCCCACCCAAGGTCAACGGACCGTTGCATTGTCCATGTCCTGCCCGCTACGATTCCCATGGTGGGCGGGCGGGACGGGGAAATTCGCCCGATGACTGTAGCCCACCATATAAATTCTCCAACTCTTTCTGCACTTGACAACCAGCAGACTTGAATTCATAAAACATCTGTGCTTGTTATCGTTATCTTTTTGCAGTGAGCTGCACAACATATACCGAGTGGCAGCAATCTGTCTTAAAAAATTAATCAGTTCTGTGCAAGTTACATTTTTGCATCAGTGCCTTCTACTGTCTTTGCTTGTATGCAATTGCTGAATGATCGAATGGGATGAAGTATAATAATTTCATTGTTCTGGGAGGAACAATGCAGCGAGGATTCAATGGAAATCATTGCACCTTTATTTCCATAGTCTGTGAAAAGCATTTAAAATCATTCTTCCTCAGTACAAGACTCTTAAGAAACCACCTTCACATATAGCTGTTATTTTTATATTATATATTGTTTATGAAGCCATTATACCTGGAGGTGTCCATTCACATGTATATTTTATGAAGCTAAGCATAATTAGGTGTACATTCACATACAAATGTTATGAAAATGTGCATGTAGATATATATCTCATGAATCACTCATACATTTTCATTCCACCATGCTCATGGGGGACTGATTCATAAGTCTGTTATATATTAAAGAAATATTGAAAAACTCTGTGGGAAGAATTCTGTTTTATTAGTATTTTCAGTTCTTAAATGTAGTGAGACATATTTGAATCATGCTTTCCTCAGAAGTAAATGCCATTAAGCATGAATCAGAGGAATGTCATACCCTGAACTAACCCATCATGTTCTGAACTTCAAACTAGTTTTGAAAACTGGGCACAACAAAGGTCGGAAAAATGGCTGCCCAAGGTCACATGACTTCTTTTGTGGATGAGAATGGCTCCCCTTTTTCAAATGAGAACAAACAGAACATTTCAGACTGATGTGAGTTGATGCATTTCCCTGAAACCAGTCAGAAGGGTGTTATCTGATTTGACTGGGTCATTCGAAAACAAAGGGTGAAATCTTATGAAAAAATGGTAGTGTTGATTCCAGTAAGGAAAACAGCATGTTTCTCTCCAGATGATGAGCTCGGGGTCAACAATGCCCCCAAAGCTACTAATTCTAAGTTCTGAATGAGCATGAAAACAGAAGAGTTTCAGATCCGTTTTTTGGTCAAGTTTGAAAATGCAATCTTATGCCACTTTATGCAAAAACTGATGCACAATCTGATTCCCGCCAGTAGGGGGAGGGGGTGGAGCCTAAGCTTGCCAGAAAGCCAGCTGCTCACAGTAGAGGGTGCAATTGTGCTGGCTCAGATGTGTCAGGTACCTCTCCTTGGATATTGCATGCCCCCACGCCCTGCCCCTTGCCTCTCGATCGCTGGCCTCCCTGGCCGATTGCTCTCGGCCCAGTTGATCGTCACCTGAACCCATCCCTCCTCAGCCTGCCAATCGCCAATTGTAGACTGCACAGCTCCCCTCCCCACCTCTCCTTAGGCCCGGCCCCCTCAGGTTCACCCCTTGGAACTGCCTGGTGCCTGGTGGGCAGTGCCAGGCTGGGGTGCCAGGCTGGCAGTGCCTCCCTGCTCCTGACCTCCAGGAGGCCTTCAATGGCTTCCAGTACTACCAGCGAGACCACCACCTCAGGTCCCCGTTGATGGGGGCCACATGCGATCTTTGCCAGTGAGGACCTTCATCGGCAAGGCCTCGAAGGCAAGTGAGTCCGGACAATAGCGTCCCCGGCTCACTAATAGTATTTAAATTAGATTTAAATATTTAAATCAGCCTCGTGCATCTTCCCAGTCACGAGGCTGATCACGCCAGATATCCGGGGCCAGTAAGATCGCGAGAAGTGAGAAATCGGGCGCAAACCCGACATTTCGCGCGACCTTACCAGCTCGCCCCGCCCATCGACCAGTGGGACAAGAAGATAAGATCGCCCCCACTGACTGTGTCAAAACTCAGAGCTGTTAACCCACATAACACCAGTTGTGTAATCAGCATAAAAAAACACCCCTTTATTTGGAAAAGGAATTTGTTTGGAATTGGTGGAAAGTCACATGGTAAGACAGCCATGTTTTTTGTCGGTTTTTAAAAATCAGCCGAGAGAGGCAGTTCCACCAAAGCCATCAAACCATCAGTTCAGCCAATCTGTGAACCAGATGTGGAAATAAGCTGCAAGGGATCAAGCAGCCAGACTACGTAATCTGTTCCAGTCACCATTCACCTGAGAAACTGCCTCCGAGAAATTCGACTGCAAGAAAACTCACAACCTGCTGTGAACCCCTCCCTTTATAAGACCCTCCCTTTAACTTTAATGCTTCAAAACCATCCAAGAAACTCCAGATCTGCCACGCAGGAGACCGGAGATTGTAAACCAGAGACTGAGATAACTAAAATCTGTAAGCGTTTAATTCAGGCTGGGTGTGTGTGAATAAATAACCTTTTTTATTTAATTGGAAGAAACACTTCAACGAGGGAGGGAAAAGCACTTCTCTTTCCATACAGAACATACCGATCGTGGGAAGTAAAAGTCACGTACATTCTGGCAGGAACAGTTACTGTAGGCAGCTCTGGGAATTAATCCAGTAAATTGATTAACAATCCATTCTTGAATTGATTGATTTAAACTGTTGCCAAACAGATGATTATCCAATAGGAAAAAAATCTATACATTTTCTTTTTAAATATACTCAGTGATTTGGCCTCAACAACCTTCTGTAGTAGAGAAATCCACAGATTCACCACACTGAGTGAAGAAGGTTCTCCTCATCTCAGCCCTAAAAGGCCTATCCATATCCTACGACTGTGAGCCCTCGTTCTAGACCATCCCCAACCAGAGGAAAGAACATCCCTGCACCCAGTCTGCCCAGCCCTGTCAGAATTGTATATCTTTCAATGAGATCCCCTCTCATTCTTCCAAACTTCAGTGAATACAGGTCCAGTCAACCCAATCTCTCCTCATGCGACAATCCTGCCATCCCAGGAATCAGCCTGGTGAACATTTGTTGCACTCTCCCTATGGCACATATATATTTTCTTAGATGCTAAGGGGACCAAAACTGCATCTGCACACAATACTCCAGGTGTGGTCTCTCCGCATGTTGGCAGCTCTCACCTAAAGAGGGCAAATTCCATGAATGCCAATACAGCTTGTTGTCCATAGGGAGAATCTTCTGAGCTGGCAGTCTGCCTGTGTTACCCAGCCAGAGTTCAAACTCCAGACTTACCCAGGAGTAAGTTTATAAAATGGTGGGTAAACAGAATAGTGGAGATGAAAAGGGTGTGCCACCGGAAACGCCCACAGAAAGACTTATGCCTTACTGCACAAAGGCCAGAAAAGGTGCAACTGGAGAAACGCCGAGGTTCATGTTTCAACAGGTGCTGCAGATTTTGATATTATTCAGGAGATTGAGTAACAACAAGGATCTTGGATCGGTAACACAGCAGTTATTAGTCACCAAATGACTAACTGCAGTGGAAATATTTACAACAGCGTTGGGATTGAGAATACAATTAAACTGGTCCTTTAAAACTGCTGAAATATATCTGGCCTTTGCTGAATTAGCAATTGTGGGAGAGGGGTGGGGTGGGAATGTAATTAACCTCAATATCACCTGTCTTGGAGGGATGGGGATGGGGGCAGGGGGTGTTGGAGGGAATGAGCAATTGTATCCTGCAAGTGTGGATGTTGGACAAAGACAGTATTGATTTCAATCCTCCTCCTCGCATGTTTAAATAGTTCAGTGGTTCATGTGATCTGGTTTTATATTTGAGGAATTGTCTTTTGGATAATTTTCTGAGATATTTCCAATGTCTATTGAACAGGTAACCTAACAAGTAGATCAGGGACAAGGGTTAAAATGGGTGACAGGAGAAGGGAGGGGAAATGGAGAGAATGGCATTGTGTAGTAGAATGTCTCTCATTCCCAAATAAATCCAGCAGTATTAGAGGGAGCATATCTTGATGAGTGAGGTCTCAAGCCTCATGTTTCATTGTCTTCCAATTTGGCAGAATAAGGTGGCGCGGTATTCCAAGAGAGATAAGGTGTACGATCCTTGGGACCCAATTGCTAACATCATCAACCCCAACCTTTACCCATATCTCCATGAAGCTCACAGCCCAGAGAGCCCATTCACCAGCCTACCTCAGGGCAAACACACAGCAGTTCGGTCCTGACAATCGAAATAAGCAGAGGGCAGGGGGCAGAGCGATGGTCAGAGGGGCAAGTTTTGCTCTGGTAGGGTGCAAGTTCTAGTGTGATGGATGGCTGCATTGGGGAAATCGCAGAATATCAATGTACACATGACCTTGAGAATGGGAGAGGTCAGGATCAAGAGGGGCATGCATGGGCATGTCAACGGGTATGGCGTCAGGGAGGAGAGCAGGAATGTCAACACGTAACAATAGGTCAGGGTAATGCGGTGGAAGGTTCAAGGGTTACAGGAGAGAGAAGAATAATGAGGCTGTGATGGTAAAGGACAATGGGGGCAATTTGGTGGGTGACAGGGGAGGATAGAAAGTGCTTGAGCCTTACACAAAGTTACACACGCAATTTTAAATGCTGCAAGGTTGTTACAAAGTTCATAAAATTTAGCAAGCATTCAATATGGGAGGAGTGTCTTTTTTGGGTGGGAGGAGTTAATACTTCACTTTTGTGGGCCAAGTAAAGGGGTAAACTATTAGTTATGAGTCAACTGGATAGAGGCTGAGTTGACCACAATCCTCTTCATGGTCCAACACCCAAGAAACCAACATTGCTCCATGACTTATGGCTCACATGATAGCAAGGCAAAGGTCTCTCAATTGTCTTTTGAGGGTGATAGTGTCTTATGGAGGGTTTGCAGACATGGCTGTCAATACCCCGGTCAATGTGCAATGTCTCCATACACACGGAGGTACGAATGGAACGAACATCCATCTGTGGGTCTCCAGGATGTCCTTCACCATGATGGAGTGGGGAGAGGCCTGGAGAGACCCATGCCAGGTACAGGGCTGAGCATGGGCTTAAAGGATCAGGGATGGAGAGGAAGCTTCAAAGAATATGCTGACTAGATGGATCTTTGCAATTCGTTCACAGACCACCTCAGGCAGACACGATGCTGGCTCCAGGCAACCTTGTCCTTCTCCTGGCTGTGGTCCAGCTGAGAATGAACTTGCTCAGATTGGCCCAGGGCCAGGAGGAGCAGCAATGGCCAGGCCAACATGAGGTAGCAGCAGCAATATCCGAAAAAAGTGTAGGATCCTGGGAACTAGAGGCCAGAGCAACGGCGAGCATAGGCCTGAACACAGATATATTCCAGATGCTGCAACTATCTGCGGATGAGTGAGAGACGATGTCGGAGGCACCTTAGGATATCTTGGAATACAGTTAATCACAAAGGCCAGCTGCTCCTTGGGGATCGACAAGGATTGGGAGGCAATCCCATGCCAATAGCATTAAACATCACTGCCATGCTGCCCTCATGTTTTTGCCAGTGGCTCGTTCCAGGGATCCAGAGGAGACTTGTGCAGCATTTCCCATTCAGAGACGCACAAGGGCATCCGGGAGGTGACAGGTGCCTTCTTCAGGAGTGTACACCAATATGTCAAATTCTGCTTAGATCCCAAGAGCCAGACAGCCAGAGCATTGGGAATAGAGGGATACAAACAGATGGTCTAGTTAGGGACACATGATGGGTGCAGGCTTGGAGGGCCGAAGGGCCTGTTCCTGTGCTGTATTGTTCTTTGTTCTTTGTTCTTATTACAGCAACCACAGGATTCCCGCAAATGCAAGGGGCTATTAACTGCTCACAAGTAGCCTTGAGAGTAGTCACACATCAACAGGAAAGGATTCCTCTCCTTCAGGAGGCAGCTGATCACACAAGACAAATCCTGCATGTTTTTGTGTGGTTCCCAGGGACTTCTCACTTCTGAATCACTCCCAGGCGTCACAGATGTTTGAAGCACCTCATCGATTGCAAGGCTGGCTGGAGACAAGGGATACCCCCAGAAGACTTGGTTGATGATGCCAGTTTGGCATCAACCAACTGCTGTCGGGAAGAGATACAACGGCTGGTAGTTTATGATCTCACTTGAGCGAGTCTCGTAAAATCCCGCCTGAGGCCAACGGAGAATTCCGTTCTGTGGTAAAATTCCAGCCAATGCCTCCACAAGGGTCATAGTTGAGCAGACAATAGCCCTAAAGATCAGGTTTGGGTGTTTGACCCGCTCAATCAGAGCATTCTAATATCCCCCTCAGAGACTGTCCCAGATCATTATTGCTGCTCCCTGCGCAACCTCGTTCAACAAAGTGGGGATGTCTTTGCAGAGGAACAAATGAAGGACTGAGATATCTCCTTCGACGATGAGGATGGTAATGACGAGGGCCAGGATGTTGTGAAGGCACAGGCCGAGGCCATGGCAAAGGTGCGACTTGGCAGACAGGCCAGTGATAATCTAATAACTCACAGATTCCAGGTTGAGGGAGCTGTTATGCTGCTCTTTTTAATCCTCAGCTGGTTGGCGAGCAGGCTGTGGCTTTGGGTTTGGGCTACATGTTAGTGTTTAGTTTAATTGCTCCTGTTTTCTGGTGGCTGAAATAAATTGCCCTTCTTCACCTTAACTCTGCTGGTAGTGTGGTCCTCTGCTTAAGCCAACCTTTATTGATAGACATGACCCATGTTCCAAATGCACACATCAGAACTGCTCAACACTGCATTCTTCCATGACCTCAAGCAGCCGTGAGGAAAATAGATCTTTCTCTTGGCTCCACAAAGCCCATATCCATGACACATTGAAAACCATATTCAGTTTTATTTTGGTCATGATGCTCTCGTGTCATCTTGATACCTGCTTCAAATGGGGAGGATGCCTTGCAGAGAACTCCTTCAGGTAGACTCAGAGACACAGGAGCATAGGAGAGAAAAGCATAGGTAGACATTTGGCTCCTCAAGATTGTTTTGCCATGCACCTTGATCAGGATCGTTCTTGCAACTGGTCATAGAATCTAGAATCCCAACAATGCAGAAGGAGGCTATTCAGCCCATTGAGTCTGCACTGACTCTCCGACAGAGTATCTTATCCAGGCCCTCTTCCCGCCCTATCCCCGTAACCCTACACATTTCCCATGGCTAACCTACCTAATCTACACAACTTGGGACACTAAGGGCCAATTTAGCATGATCAATCCGCTTAACTTGCACATCTTTGGACTTTGGGAGGAAACCAGAGCACCCAGAGGGAACCCACACAGACACGGGAGAATGTGCTGACTCCACACAGACAGTGACCCAAGGCTGGAATTGAACCCGGGTCCCTGACGCTGTGAGGCAGCAGTGCTAACCACTGTATCACCCTGCCACCTCAATTTCCCTCAATAACCCCAAATCACTTGACATCTTTGTCAATGAGAAATCTATCAATCTAATAGGCGAACCTACGCAATGACAGTGCCCCCACTGCTCTATGGGATACAGACTTGAAACCACTCACCATCCTCTTATTGGAGAAAATCCTGCACTTTTTAGCCCTAGATGGCTTGCCTAATATTGTGAGTACCCTGATTCTGGACACCCCAACCAGGTTAAACATCTTTCCTGTATCCACACTGCGTAGCCCTGTAAAAGGGCTTGATGCTTCATGTAGATGACCTCTGAACCCTGGGCATTGTCGAGCGTACTGACCCATTTTCCTCACTGCCGCCTCATGCAACAACCGCTGTGTCCCTGAATTAACTGCAACCCTGATTGCAGTCCCTTTTATGTGAGGTCCGTGCTTCCCTAGGTAAGGAGATGAACAGGGCACACTATAGTCCAGGTGAGGTCTCACCAAGGATGTAGTCAACTCTTTAATCCTGCATTAAGTCCCTCTTGGAATCAACTTCCAGTTGCCTCCTTGCTACACTTGCATATTAGGTTAAAATTACTTTTGGACAAGGACAGCCTAATCTATTTCCATGTCCAGACTTCTTAATTTTTTCAACCTCGAGGAAAGCCTCTGGTTTTCCACTCTTCAGACCACAGTGGAGAGCCTCCTACTTTTTGCCCTCACACTCCATTTACAGTGTCCCTTGCCACTGACTGAGCTTATTTAACTCCCCTTAAAGACACTTTGCATGCTCCTCATATCTCACTTTACAATGACTTTGCCGCAGACTCTGCACTGACAACATTCTCATAGAGTTCAGAACCCGGTGAGCTGAAACTGATGGATTGCATGAAACGTGCCAAGGCCGCAGATCCATTAATGGTGGCCAACGCTTGAGCATCCTTATGTCAGTATAATCAGTGATTACAATGCTGACGATGCGAGACAAGTGTCTCAATTGTACAACATCATCGGAATCTAATGGGGGACTGAGTTCCAGACCCTGAAATAACTGTGACCATTGAAGCAACTAGCAGCAAAATGAGAATGCCGGGTACTTCCAATCAGTGCAAGTCGACCATATGTACAAGTGTGAAAAGTCTATACAGTGATTGGACACCATAGCACCTATATGCCTTCAGAACTTCTTTATCTTTCTTTATTCACCTCTTCTTCACCATGGCCTGCATGCTGTGGAGTGGAGAAAAGAAAGATTGAGCTGGTACTTAAGCTCACTTCCTCATCTAAACTTCCTCATCTAATCTTGGGGCGGCACGGTGGCACAGTGGTTAGCGCTGCTGCCTCACAGCGCCAGGGACCCGGGTTCAATTCCTGGCTTGGGTCACTGTCTATGTGGAGTTTGCACGTTCTCCCCGTATCTGTGTGGGGTCCTCCGGGTGCTCCGGTTTCCCCCCACAGTCCAAAGATGTGCGGATTAGGTGGATTGGCCATGCTAAATTGACTCTAGTGTCAGGGGGACTAGCTAAGGTAAATGCATGGGGTTATGGGGATAGGGCCTGGGTGGGATTGTGGTGATGCAGACTCGATGGGCCGAATGACCTCCTTCTGCTCTGTAGGAATTCTATAAACAATGTCTCATTCTGACAGCACATCTAGCAACTCCGGATTGGAACCATCCTCCGTGGCTTCCTCTGCCAGTCTTGCCTCCCCATTAGTGCAGGCACGGTCCAGGTCCAGGTTCTATCCCAACTACCCTGCACCCTCCTCCTTGAATGGGTGAGGATCCAGATATCCGGCACATTGTCGACAGTCTGGGACATCTCCTTGTGTGTGAGCTTGTCCTGTAGACCGACACAAGGATTGAGTGTCTTCCCAAAGGTCGGCTGAGCAGTTTCGGAGCATGCATTCCAATACCAGGAATGGTATTCCTGTAAGCTGAGCCCTCCTCAGTCAGTGATTAACATACACCGAGTCCTACAGCTGATAGAATATTGACAATTTATACTGACTGCCAGAAATCCACTTCACATGTTCCATCTGCTGCTGAACCCTACACACGATCCTCTATCTGGCAGCCCTCTGCGCTCACACAGTTACACTGCCTGATACCCCTATGAGTGTTACTTTGCAGTGTAAACAGTGCCACTTACCCTTGTGGAGCCAGGCAATTGTTTGCCCTGTCGGGGCATCAGAGCCAGGTTCTCTTTTGGATTCCACAGGTGCTAAACTCAGCAGCGACTTTTGTCCGGACCCCCTTGGTCAGACAGGAGGGTCTCCCGTTGCCTTCTCTGGGAAACAGCAGCTCCTGCCTTTCCTGGAGGGCATGAAGGAGAACCTGTGAGGAGGTATCGCTGAACCATGGGGCCACAAGTTATCTGCTCTCCACCATCACTGGTATCGACAGGGTGCGAGAATAACAGCAACAGTGATTCTGATAGCCTGGAGTGATTGGATGGCTGTCGAGGTCCTTTAAATATGCTGCACAGACCCTCATGCAAGCAAGGACAGGGGGTGCTGATTTCCTGCCCGCTGTGTTGCCTGATACGCCATAATCCTCACGCTTGCATACCTAATGAACTGACCAGCACGAGATCGCGCATGGCCAGCCATCCCATCCCTGAGTGGAAATCGCAGCTCCTGCCTCCCAACCAATACTCTCGACTGGAAGGTTCTTCTCTTCAGATCCAATAGGACCCAATAGGAGAGAAAGTTGTTCACCCAGCATTGTTTCAAGTGACTTCTGCCAATTTCCCCGGGGGAAGGTGGCACCATAGTCACACATGCATGTACCGCCCATGCGCAGATCAGGGACTTGGTGGTTCGTGGCAATTGGGCATAAGTTTGAGTAGCAAGCAGCACCACATAAATGAATTTCTTCCCTGATAACTTTTAAAAAGAACTAATAAAAGAACAAGTGCAGCACTAAGACACGGAGAAGACCCCAGGTCATCACTTAGTTGGTGCTGAACTGGCTGATTCAGTTGAGGTAGTAATTAAAGTGCGTCCGTTGTCACATTGGCCCCAGCCTTGAGAGTGATGAAAAGTCAGCCAAGTTTTCTTCTATTTAGTATTAAATACTCATTGGCTCTTGCTGCAAAATGGGCCGTGTGAAGGCAAAATTCAGCCTGGTTTTAAGGCCTTCAATGACTAAATACCCCACGAATGTTAGATTCATACGTGAGGACCAACCATTTGGGTGAAAGTTTCGAGGGTTCCTGTAGCACTCCACCTGAACAGTTTCACAAAAGGCAGAGTACAGAAAAGCAACATTTAGGGGAAAAGAATTGAAACACACTAAAAGCAGGTTCTTTGTAATACTCGAGTGCGGCTCCCTGTTTATTGTAAGTGACTGGAACAGGGCAGGGCTACAAAGGAAAAAAAAATGAGGTCTGTGTATCTGTAATTTAACCCTTTTACTCTGCTGCATGGCTGGACTTCAAGTGACTTTAATCTTTATTTCTATTTGAATTCTTTGTTACTTTTGGGTCAAAATTAACATTTTGCAACAGTTTGACTTCGTATGAAGAAAAGGCAGACAATTCAACTGGACGGTTATCAAGAAAGAAAAAGAAGACATTGAGAGATAACTTTACGCTAACTGGAACTCAGTGTTCTGACGCTATCTGCATGAACAGCACCAAGCAGTGAAGGTCCCACCCTATGAGTATATATTTAAACTTCTGACAGTGATGCATCCCTTTTGAAATCTAGTTCATTGTAAGTTCGTAAACCTGAATCAGCACTTTCCCCAATAGGTTGGGCTTCCTTTCAATTATGAACCAAGACGCTAAATAACCTGAACTAATAATTAGAGGAGAATTATGGCTGAGATTCATCTGGTGGAATCAGAGATTGTGCAATGTATTTGAAAAGAAATTTAAAAGGTATACATTTAGGAATGAAAATCATAACATTGGTAATTAATCCATTACCTTTTAAACTTTCCGCCTTCTCCTGAATGTATTGTCTCTTTGCTGATGTATAGTACAGTCAATTATCCACTAGTAGTCATTATTCACACGTGGGCCTTAGCAGATATTCAGCTGCTGGGGCCATCGTGACTAGGCTTTGTTCTGCTTTAAGCACGTGCCCACATGTTTGCCTACAGAACAGGAATCGTGACCAGTTTTCTAGTCCTTAACTAAAGATCGTTGAGGTCAGTTGTACCATAGCTACTGACACCTTGGCCACAGCCAGTTAAATATGTGAACGGATATGATCTAGCCTTTTTTATTTCTATGGGTTAGTTATTCAATGATACCACTGGGAGAATAAAAACTAAGATGAATGAAAACAATGATATGCTTGGGAGTGTAGCTGTCATTTTTTAAAATGAATAATTTACCTGTCCCCAAGAAGGGAAATTCTAACTTCTCCTCATGAGACGGCAGTCAGTTGCAACGCGTTGAAATTGAATATTTTAGTCCCTTTAGAGAGGGTTATTACTGATTTCCAGGATAAGGAAGGATGCAAATCTTCCTCCACATTATGAAAGCTGGCAGAAATTGGACTGATCAGATGTGTTGTCAGGGTAGAATATTTCTGGCCAGGAGCTTTCATGTTGGGTTTCAGTCAGTTGGGATCTCTTTAGTCAGATCGGGAAAATGGAAAATGATTTCACAATATTCGTCGGGAAGTTTCGGGGGTGGGGGGATCAACTTTTAAAATATTTTTGTTCCGGGGAGCTTTTTGATATGAGACCTCAAAGGTACAGTGCCACATTTTAATTTTCCTGCTGATCCTAGGTGGTTGAGGTTAAAGATGGTAGAGCTGGACACTCATGGGAAAGCCATGCCAGTGAAGTGGAGACCTCTGGTACCATCCTGCTGAATGTTCTGGCGATGAGGGAGGCTGGCGTTGGGGCGTTGCATGGAATTACCCTGTTTGCTCATGCCAGGTGAAGCTCATTCCCCTTGATCTTTTCTGTTATAAAGAGAATAATGCCAACTGTCTCCACATAACTGAAATCCCTCATCCTATCATTCTGCTAAATCGCCTCTGTCTTCTCTCTATGAATTTGATGGCAATGCTGAAAAGTTGCTGGTTTGCAATTTTTTTTTACCATTGGGCATAGGAATTGTTTTAAATTCTCTGAGATTATCTTACTGAATTAACACAATAAACTCTGAGAGCTCTAATTCTTTTTAGCCAGATCTTCATCTGCATAGTCATTATCTGAATGCGCAGCCCACATGGTGTTATTTCATGATATCCATGAAGGATGCCGTGCAGATCAGGAACATAGTGGCTCGATGCATTAGGGCATAGGTTTACATTGATATGCCATTGCCAAAGATACACCAGCTTCTTTCCCAATGTAAAGAAACTCTGCATTTATCTTGTTTGCTCAAGATTAACACCATTCACTGGGTCAATAAAATGAAAGATGAAAAAGAATAAAAACTAAACAAGTTCAAGAAGTTACCGTAGTACAGAAAATACTGCACAACTTTGACTGGTCAAAGAACGTGGGTCTATAACATTCAGAAAGTTCTTTGAAAGAATATTGTGCTTCCAATAACATTTTCTTAAGCCTAAGCTAAAACACTTCTTAAATCCTTTATCACTATTTAAATAATAGTCCAAGATCCCATTTACTTCCGTTGCAAAGGGACGGCACGGTGGCACAGTGTTCAGCAATGCTGCCTCACAGCTCCAGGGACCCAGGTTCAATTCCCAGCTTGGGTCACTGTCAGTGTGGAGTTTGCACGTTCCCCCCTTGTCTGCATGGGTTTCCTCCGGGTGCTCTAGTTTCCTTCCACAGTCCAAAAATGTGCAGGTTAGATGAATCGGCCATGCTAAATTCTCCCTCAGTGTACCCAAACAGGCACACAAGTGTGGCGACTAGGGGATTTTCACAGTAAATTCATTGCAGTGTGAATGTAAGCCTACTTGTAACAAATGAATAAACTTTACTTCGGGAAACGTGCAAAAACTCTTCTAAATTTTGAGCTGTATACATGTAATACATCAATGTAAATCCTTCCAGAAACAATTCTACTGTACAGAGCTTAGGACCTTGGCATCCGAAGGCCCGACCACCAATGGTGGAGCAATTGAAATCAAGGATGCTCATAAGGCCAGAGTTGAAGGAACAAGGCATCTTAGAGGGTTGCAGGGCTGCAGGAGATTATAGAGGGAGAGAGGGGAGGGACCATGAAGAGATTTGAAAACAAGGATGAGAATTTTAAAATAGAGGCATTGCTTTACTGGGATCCAATGTAGGTCAGTGAGCATCAGGGGTGATGGATGAACAGGACTTAATGTGAAACTGAGTTTTGGATGACCTCAGGTTTACAGAAGGTAGGCATGGAAGGCCAGCTGGAGTGTACTGGAATAGTCATGTCTGGAGGTAACAAAGTGTGATGGACTAAGTCTCCACAGTGTAGATTTTTATTACATATGTGTATATACTCATTGCTTTTCCTAAACTTTAAAACTGGACCTTGGCTGAACAAGATCCTTAAAATGGTTAAACCTATGTCTACATGTGACCCCAGAACAAAAGAAGCCACATTGTAATTTTGGGGAAACTCAGATGTCGTTAACTCTGAGGAGCCACTGACAATCATCTGGGGACTGCGTAGACCAGCTTTAAAGAAAGCTATACAAAGGTCAGTTAGCCAACCCAGCTTGCCAGCAGGCGACACAGGTCTGTTAAGATAAAGGCTGCTCAAGCATTCCTTTTAACCCATGATGGCTGGGACATGTAGCAATCCTTGAGACCCAGCTGAATTCCAATGATGGATACACATCCTTTGACGAAGACCTGATGGAGAGGTAGAGGTCATTTGATCTATGCCTCTGGCTTGTAGAACAAATTAATATTGCTTTGCTGCGCCGACTAGCTCAGTCTGCTGTTTAACATCTGACTACCAGCCACATATCAAAGAGCTCTGTCCAGACTGAACACCTGGCCCATCTAGACAGCTTCCGTTGGAAGTTCTGCACCATCGCCTACAAGACTGATTCATCTCTGCATGCCTATGTCATCTTGTGAAGTCAACACCAGTGGAAAAGTGGAATTATTGAGCTTTCAGCCTGCCAACCTTCATGAAAGAATATCTCATTGGACTTTTACTCTGGAACTCACATGAATCAATATTTATTTTATCTGTGGTATTTTATTTTATTCTTTTTTTATTCATTTGTTGGGTATGGGTGTCGCGGGCTGGCCAGCATTTATTGCCCATCCCTAGTTGCCCTTGAGAAGGTGGTGGTGAGCTGCCTTCTTGAATCGCTGCAGTCCACGTGCTGTGGGTTGACCCACAATGCCGTTAGGGAGGGAATTCCAGGATTATGGCCCAGTGACTGCAAAGGAACGGCGATATATTTGTATGCGTACTGTAAAACCTTTTCTCTATCCCTCTCCTTACTGTCTGTGTGTGGTAAGTGATGTTGCAAATCTTTCTTTCCACATTTTGAATGTGTATAAGTAAATTAACCTTTTGGGCTCATCTTATCTTGAATTTGCTGTGGGGTTATTAATAGAAGATTGGATCACGCAAAAAACGGAGGGTTTGGGAAACACGCCACTGCTTATAAAGGAGGAAACAAGTCAAAAATATCTTTCTGTATACGGACGCACACTTAAAGGAGGAATTCACGCTGTTTGAATGAACCTCAATCCTGTTTGTAACAAAAGGCATGGATAAGGCTTTTAGCAGCAGATAATCTGAGGCATGGACAGATATGAGCAATGTCACAGAGGTGACAATTGGCAGTTTTAGTGACGGTTTGGATATGATGGTGAGGATAACCTCCACAGCTACCTTTAAGAAGGAACATTGTGTACAGTTCTGGCCACCCTATCGTAGAAAGGATATTATTAAACTAGAAAGAGTGCAGGAAAGATTTACTAGGATGCTACCGGGACTTGATGGTTTGAGTTATATTGAGAGGCTGGTAGACTGGGACTTTTTTCTCTGGAACGTAGGAGACTGAAGGGTGATCTTATGGAGGTCTATAAAATAATGAGAGGCACAGATCAGCTGGATAGTCAATATCTTTTCCCAAAGGTAGGGGAGTCTAAAACTAGAGGGCATAGGTTTAAGGTGAGAGGGGAGAGATACAAAAGTGTCCAGAGGGGCAATTTTTGCACACAGAGGGTGGTGAGTGTCTGGAACGGGCTGCCAGAGGTAATAGTAGAGGCGAGTACAATTTTGTCTTTTAAAAAGCATTTAGATAGTTACATGGGTACAATGAGTATAGAGGGATATGGGCCAAAGGCGGGCAATTGGGACCAGCTTAGTGGTTTAAAAAAAAGGCCGGCATGGACAAGTTGGGCCGAAGGGCCTGTTTCCATGCTGTAAACCTCTATGACTATGACTCTAAAACAATCTTTGGTATATTATTGTAACGTGGAATGAAAGAGGGCGGCACGGTGGCACAGCGGTTAGCCCTGCTGCCTCACAGCACCAGGGATCTGGGTTCCATTCCGGCCTCGGGTGACTGTCTGCAAGGGTTTCCTCCGGGTGCTCTGGTTTCCTCCCACACACCAAAGATGTGCGGGTTAGGTTGATTGGCCATGTTAAATTGACCCTAGTGTCAGGGGGATTAGCTAGGGTAAATACGTGGGATTATGGGAATAGGGCTTGGGTGGGATTGTGATCGGTGCAGACACGATGGGCTGAATGGCCTCCTTCTGCACGGCAGGGATTCGATGATTCTAGGAATGACACACTAAGCAGTTTTCCATATTTCGTGTTGCATAAGGTAGGGAAGTGACTAGCTGGGAGAAATGAAATAACGATTGCATTTATTGGTGTCAAAATGAGGTTGCCCTTCATAGGCAGAAACAATTGAATGTAAGTTATATTAGCGCACCATCGCTCTACTGAATGTTCCTTCCTAATTCATAGTAAAGACCTGCCTTCCAGGACAATGATTCAAATCACCATTTAGGTATACACACCATTTAAGTAGATTAAAGATGCCTTGTATCAGAATCTGTATGCGTAGTTTAAATTTTGCAGCATAATTTGAATCACAAGAAAACAATAAATCTACTTAATGTGCTGTAAGTGAAACAACTATTACACAAAGAGAACTTGCTGCAGAACTAAAGCTCAGAATGGGGCCATTCTTCCCACTGTGTTGCACTGGTTCTTTGTGAGAGCGTTCTAAAACTAATCTGCATCTGCCTCGAGTCATGGGATTTCCTCTGCTTCAAAAGGTTTAGCCATTTTTCCTTAAAACTGACAATAGTTTCTGTTCAAGCCAAAACCTTCAATGCTCCAGTAATCTTCCGTGGAAAGAAATGTCTTAATCTCTCTCTCCTAACTCTTATGAACATACAAACATATGAATTAGGAGCAGGAGTAGGCCACTTAGCCCCTTCAATCCGCTCTGCCATTCAACAAGATCATGGTTGATCTCATTTTAACCTTACATTCCTGCCTACCCCCGATAACCTTTCACCCCTTTGCTTATCAAGAACCTATCTACTTCTGCCTTAGAAATATTCAAAGACTCTGCCTCAACCATCTTTCGAGCAAGAGTTGCAAATCTCACAACTCTCTAAGAGAGTTTTTTTCCTTCAGTTTTGTCTTAAATGGGTTAGTTCTAGGTTCCCCCTTAGAAGGAGACATCCTCTCCACATCGAACCTTTCAAATCCCTTCAAGATCTTATCTGTTTCAATCAAATCACCTCCTGTTCTTCTAAACTTCAGCAGATACAAGCCTAGCCTGGCTAACCTTTCCTCACAAGACAACTTGCCCATTCCCAGTATTAATCTAGTAAACCTTCTCTGAACTGCTTCCACTGCATGTACATCTTTGCTTAAATAAGATACACAGTACTTCAGGAGTGGTCACACCAATACCCTGTATAACTGAAGCATAACCACCCTACCTTTGTATTCAATTCCCCTTGCAACAAATGGTAACATTCCATTAGCTTTGCTAATTACTTGTAGCACCTGCATACTAACCTTGTGTGGTTCATGCACTGGGGAACCCAGATCCCTCTGCATCTCAGAGCTCTGCAATCTCTTACCATCTAGATAAAATACTTCTTTTTCATTTGTCCTGCTAAGATGGACAGCCTCACATCTTCCCACTGTAATGACTTTAACGAGGCCTATGAGATGGACCCCTTAGAATATGAGCTCGCGGTTTAAGGTAATAATGGATTGGCCTATCAGGGAGCCTTGCCTGTGTATATAACGTGGAGTGTCAGGGTTACTGGCACTTTGGGTTATGAGGAAGTACCTTTCGGAGTGTTGCTGGCTATATAAAATAGATCTAAGTTTGGTGAAGGTACACCAGCCTTTGAGGAATCATTTCACCTACATTATACTCTTTCTTATTAAGCGTGTTAAATTGACAGTTCCTTGACATTGGGGTTGAAATTCCAGTTGGGCTCAACCAGCTGAACAATGTTCAAGCTCAAATTCAGCACTAGATTTCCATGAATGGCCATGCCATGACAGAAGGATATATGCAAAGTCCCTATCACTGTCTAGATAAAGGTGGAAATCTCTGGTGGGCACTTGAAATTAATACTGGCCACACAAGAATGTGTTTATTGGAGTCCTGCACTGGAATTAGGATCCCTTTGCAAAAGTAGTGCTTGGGAGACCCGCACCTACCTACAAAAGTATCGTACCAATTTTGATGAAGTTGGTTGAAGCAATGCTATTTAAAAGGATCCTCCACTTGCAATAAGGTAAAGTGCTCAAAATTCAGTTTTGGCTGCTGGGGGTTATTGGAGCCTCTTTCTATGGTTTTGGCAATAGCTCAGAGTACACAACAGTTGAACTGCTGATCTTTGGTTGCAGCTTCACTCTTTGACTTCATTCACCTCAGGAGTAGCAGAAAAGGTGCAGATATTCCACTCCTTGGATCTTCAGCAGGTATACAGCCATAGACAGTGAGTAATGCAAATCAATGCCCGGGATCCTGGCAGTTTGATTTCTACATAATGTGCCAGTCCTCCATTTCCTCGGTCTTTGACTCAGCCAGCAGGGTTCAGGCTGCCTCCTTGGAGACGGGAGTATCCCCTTCACACCTGGTTCATGAATTCAGCCAGGAATCAGGGTACGCATATGGGGCACTGACACAAAACACAAGAAAACCTCTCATTGAGAAAATGATAAGCATCTCCAAACAAAGGTTCTAGTGCCTGGAATGATCCAATGGAGTCTTGCAGTTAGTTCTAAGTAGCGGTTTGCTGTGCGCTAACCTTCAGAAGGGTCAATCCAACTTGTAGTCACCATAGAAGGAAGGAAGGATGATGAAGAATATGATAAGGAAGATTAAGACCATAAGATATGGGAGCAGCATTAGGCTATTTGGCCCATCAGGTCTGCTCCGCCATTCAATCATGGTTGACATGTTTCTCAACCTCAATCTCCTGCCTTTTCCCTGTAACCTTTGTTCACCTCACTGATCAAGAGCCTATCTATCTCTGTCTTAAATACATTCAATGATCTGGCCTCCCCAGCTTTCTGTGGCAATGACTTCCACAGATTCACCACCCTCTGGCTGAAGAAATTCCTCCTCATCTCAGTTCTACTCTGAGGCTGTGCCCTTGGGTCCTAGTCTCTCCTACTAATTAAGCTGTGTGGCCAGCTGCCAGAGTTGTAAGGCAAGTAATTTCTGAGGTGAGATTCTTGTAGGGAGCTCTCCCCCTTATTCCCTCCCCCACTGCTGATCATTCAACATACTTCTTCAAGCTTCTGAATGGCCTCTAATGCTGTCATCCTATTTGTCTTTCTTCTATTTAACTATGAATATGGAGACCTACCGCAAAGCCAAGCTAATAAAAACTGTTTAAATCACACTGCGTATGAGACAACTTTTCTCTCTTTTTCTTAATGGAATTAAATTACTCTAGTGCAATTCCTTTGTGTCGCCCTCTGTATTAAATAACACATTCAAGTGCTCCTACAGGAACCTTGGAGCTGGGAGGATGCCAGTCATCCACTGAGGGCACGAGAGATGGTGGTAGATGACAATGGTGGGTGAGCTTGAGAGCTCTTGCCTTGTCTTGGCATTGATCCGTATTTCTATCCAATATCTTCATCACCAAGGTCTCAGGGCTGTGCAAAGTTTATGCACATCTCTGTTTTGGCTACTGTATCGTTTTCTCCCATAGTTATTCATGCTTCAAACTCTCCAATTTTAATGTGAATATTTATGTATTTATGTACGTAATTACTCAACCATATTTCCAATTTAATGGGACGTTGGCCTTCTTTTCCTGGTTGTCTCAATTAATTTTCAGACATGCTTGTCTCTTCTATTACAGTGTTTTTATTTCAGCCAAACTATTTGTTTCTATCCCAACAGTTTTATTCGTGTTGAGCTCTCTCGGTTGAAGCCTGGAATTTCACCAATCCCCTACCATGTATGTTTAAACCCTCCTCCACTGCTCTGTTTAAGTTCTGCACTAGGATACAGGTACTATTTCAGATCAGATGAAGGCTATCCTCTCGGTATATTGTTGCCTTGGTCCAGAGCTCACTCCAGAGCACCAAGAATGTAAACCTTTCCTCCTGCGCCGCCTCTGCAATTAATCTTCTCCTGAATCTGTCCAGAAAATTGCACAAGAAGCAGCCTGCACATTACCACTCTTGAGATCTTCTTTTCAGCTTCTCCTCCTGTATATTCCCAATGCTACAGTCCATTCTGCTATCAGGGAAATATCCTGTTTCCAGCCTTCAGTCAATGTTGTGGCTGAACCATTCTTATTTTCTTTTTTTACGGAAATGAAGAAAATACATCCACTTAGAGCTTCCCCTCAAGATCCTAATGAGTAAAATTGAGTCCGTACTGAATGGGGAAATACTGTCAGTTGTTCATAACTTACCACTTCACTGTGTAATGCAACAATGCACTATACCAACGTCAGAAGCAAATTAAGAGTTCTTGGAGGCCTGGGCATCAGGGGCATTCAGAGTCCCTTGGCACACCTTGGCACAACCTACCATGATCTATTTAAGCCGACCACAATGGAGAAAGCTGAACTGGTGCTCTCTGGATCCAAGATTTATAGAAGTTGATGGTTGACTTCTTGTTTCAATGGAAGTATACATTGAACTTCTTGGGATGTAACAGATAAACATCCTGTTGTATAGGGCTCTTCCCATGGTGAAGATATTTGACTGAAGCCCTGGGTAATGGTCCCCCAGCTATCATCACCATGCCTGACTTAATATAGTTAACATTATGGTAAAATAGTACATACGCTTTCATAGAATTATAGAGTCCCTACAGGACAGAAGGAGGCCTTTTGGCCCATCGAGCCTGCAGCGACAACAATCTCACCCAGGCCCTATCCCCGTAATCTCACGCATTTAACCTGATAATCCCCCTGACACTAAGGGGCAATTTAGCATGGTCAATCAACATAACCCGCATGTCTTTGGAGTGTGGGAAGAAACTGGAGCACCCGGAGGAAACCCATGCAGACACGGGGAGAATGTGCAAACTCCACACAGACAGGCCGGAATTGAATCCAGGTCCCTGGCGCTGTGAGGCGGCAGCACTAGCCACTGTGCCATCATGCTGCTCACACGATTACAGCTGGTTTTAAACTGAAAAGCCAAAAGATGCCCATCAAATATTTGTTAATCCAATTAAACTGTCTTCAGCTGAAGTCCACCCGGAATGATTTTTACCAAGTTTTTATTAAATCTTTTAATACATAGAACATAGAACAGTACAGCACAGAACAGGCCCTTCGGCCCACGATGTTGTGCCGAGCTTTATCTGAAACCAAGATCAAGCTATCCCACTCCCTATCATCCTGGTGTGCTCCATGTGCCTATCCAATAACCGCTTAAATGTTCCTAAAGTGTCTGACTCCACTATCACTGCAGGCAGTCTATTCCACACCCCAACCACTCTCTGCGTAAAGAACCTACCTCTGATATCCTTCCTATATCTCCCACCATGAACCCTATAGTTATGCCCCCTTGTAATAGCTCCATCCACCCGAGGAAATAGTCTTTAAATGTTATAATGTTAATGTTATAGTTATTCCTTATTTGAGGTTACCGGACTTCAGAATGTTGCTGATTCTGAATAAAGCATTAATGAGATTATCCAATAACCATAATCTGGTTTTAACACTGTGGGGTTGAGTTTGTATCATGTGTACCCAGTATACTGAATGTTTCAGCAAACAGATGTCCTGTGTAAAAATGAAATATGTGAATCTGTTTCCCGAGGTGCCTTTCAGAGGAAACCTCTGTGCGGCAACACATTTTCTACAAAGCATCTGAACAGAGTTAAGCTGATAGAAAATCTCTCTGGTGCTCAGAACACAGCACCGTGTAATGTTTCACCTCAACAAATGATTAAGAATTCATCTCTTGCAGAGAAAACTTTAATTGGTCAGTGTGCAGGCTGCTTAATGCTGTGAGCCTGCAGTATTGTTCATATGTCCTAGAATACACCGCTGCTCCTCTTTTCTAACCGTCAAGTCTTTTTATACTCATTGAGATGATATGGCATGAAATATTTAAGTTGTGCACTTTCTGTTACCTTGCAGATGTGAAGCAAAATAGATTTAAGGCAATTTAGTTCTAAATTCGCCATCAGGCCTGGTCTCAAGCTTGAGTGTATAATTTTCAATATATTGATGGTAAAAACAACATAGTTTCAGGTTTGTGTAACTTGACATTAAATCTGGTGAGTCACCAAACTCGATATAAGCAGTTTTGAAGGGGAAAACAGGCAAACAATGTGACACATGTTACAATGCTGGCGAGCAGGCACATGAAATGATGCCTATTTCCTTTTCCCTAGTGAGATTTAGAATTAACAGAAGTAGATGGTTCAGCATATCTTAAATTCCTTTTGGAGCCTGATGGCTTGTTGCCATCCTTCCTGCAGCCACAGTTGACACAAAGAGCTATCATCACCGAGCTAAGGCTTTGAATGCATCCAAGCAAATAATTTCTGTCAGCAAACTTTCAAGTCCACAAAGGCTCAACAAGCTCTTTCCCTGATGTGGGCGAGCGAACCTTTCGGTGCTCTCCACCTTAAAAACTGTTGACCTTTGATTACAAAAAAAAAACACATTTGGACTCACTTAATCTTTTGAATGTAGGACCTCCAAAATGTGTTCCAAATCCAAACTCCATTGGATAACTATGAATAAATACATCATTAGTCCAAAAAAACACTTGGAAGCTTCAAGGCAACTTCTCGAAACACCAACAGGAACCGTTTGATTCATAGCTGCAAAACCACCTAGAATTTTAAATCTGACTCTTTAAAATCCGATTTAAATCAAGTCAAATAGACATGAAAATATAGAAAAAGCCTGTTGTCAAACTAATAAACAGGCTTTACTTATTCATAAGGTCATCCTCTGTTATTTTAACAGTGGCATTAATCCATTGTCATTTTAATGCATTTATGATTTGCAATTTTCAGGTGGATTTCTTCTGCTTAATACTTGTAGCAAAACAGCCAGATTTTAGCTGCTCGCTATTCGTTCTGATAACATAAATATCAACATGAATAAGTAGGTTTACGATCTTGGCAACTCCTGGAAATATTGACCTGGGCTTCTCCACAGCCATCTGCACCCCCCCCCCCCCCCCCCCCGCCCCCAACCAACTACCAACAGCTTCTGCCTTAGCAACAACCCTGCTCAATCTGTATGCTGGTGGGCTACCCCCAAACCAGTCTTGGAAGTTTGTCTATACAGATAACATCTGCCGTGACATATAGGCTCAGACATTCGCTGAGCTTGAAGACACATTGAATGACAATATTGCAAAGCTGGCCGACTACTGGAAGACCTGATGTCTAAAACTGCGCACTAGCAAAACAGGCTCTAGAAATTTTCACCTTCACAATGCCAACACCGAGAGAGAACTGAACTGGATGTCCAGTGGCTGAAGCACAATCCTTCACCCTATTTATCTGGGGTGTAACCCTTGACAAACTCATATACAGACAGCACCGCATCAAGACTGCAGAAAAAAAATAAAACCCGCAATACCTCCTCAATAAACTGGCTGCTACCTCATCAGGATCATAGGCCATGGCCCTTTGGACCTCTGAACTTGCCATTTCATTCTGAACTGCAGAATAGTGTGTCTCAGTTTGGTACCAATCAGCCTACACCAAGCTTACCAATGTGCAACTCAACTTAACAATGTGTATCGTCATAGACATCAACTCACCGCCCCGGGCTCCCAGTCCTGTGCAACACTACTCCCCCACCCCATTAGGAGAGTAATTGCAACAGGCAGATTACTGAAGAAGGTCTGCTCGAATCCGAGCCTATCCTCTGTATTCAGTAACCTCTCTCAACCCACTAGCAAAACTCCTTCCCTCACACCAAGCCAGACGTAAACCCACCCTGCTGAGGATTAACAGCTAAGGGCCTATAACAGGAGGATTGGCAGGAGAAAAATCGAACAGAAACCACTTCTCATCTTAGATCTGACTGCTCCTCCACTTGACTTTGACCTCCCGGGGCAATAGTGGGCCCCTTTAAACCATTTACAGACTGAACAAGGCCATTGTGCAAACCACCCAGCATCAGTGGGGTCATTGAGACCATCCAGACTGCAGCTGCGGTGCAGTTCAAACAATGACTCACATTGTCGAGGAGTGTCCACTTACCAAACTTGAAGGGGGGGCTTGAGAACTCAACTGTGAATGGTGGTGGACAATTAAACAACTAACAGGAGGAGACTCCTCAGATATCCCCATCCTCAATGATAGGAGAACCTGACACATCAGTGCAAAAGACAAGGCTGAAACATTTTGCAACCATCTTCACCCAGGAGTACCGAATGGATGATTCATTTCAGCTTCCTCCTGAGGTCCCCAGCATCACAGATGTCAGTCTTCACCCAATTTGACTCACTTCTACGCAATACAAGAAATGATTGAAGGCACTGTATACTGCAAAGGTTATGGACCCTGGCAACTTTCTGGCAATAGTACTGAGACTTGTGCTCCAGAACTTGTTGCGCCCCTAGCCAAGCTGTTGCAGTACAGCCACAACACTGGCATCTACTCGTCAGTGTGGAAAATTGCCCAGGTATGCCCTGTACACAAGAAACAGGACAAATCCAAACCAGGCAATTACCACCCCATCATCAGCATTCTCTCAATCATCAGTAAAGTGATGGGAAAGTGTCATTGACATGCTATTGAGTGGCACCTACACAGCAATAACCTGCTCACTGATGCTCAGTTTAGGTTCTGCCAGGGACACTCAGCTCCTGGCCTCATTACAATCTTGGTTCAAACATGCAAATGTGCTATCTGCTATTTGTTGGGTGCTTCTGGGCAGTTTCACCACATTTCCTGCCAAATGGTTGTGCTCAGAATGCATCCTTCCCTCCAAGGCCACAATTATTTTCCCTGGCTTCTATATCTGGAGAGGGAGGTGACCTTACTGTCCTCCTCTTGTGTCTCTTCCTGCTCCTGTCCACCTACACTGTGTGACTCGCCACGTGTGCTATCCTTTTCTCGCCCATCTAGATTTTCTGGAGCAGATTTTTGTGCTGGTAAAATAAGTGCAGTGACAGAGTGTCAGGTGTGCTGCTCATTCTCCAAGGTCTACTGTTGGCCTGCCCTGGAAGCCTGATGAAATCGTGAAGATATACAAAGGACACACTTGTTAAATCTATTAGTACTGAGGTTTTCCCTTTAAGAACTAATCCATAGCCAGGCATCAGGGATCACAGATCTTTATTCAGTCTACTTGCTCCACACTCCAAACGTTGACTGCCTGCTCCGTGCGATTCCCATCCAGCTCACCCCACACCCCAGGTCACATGACCCATTCCCTTAAAGGAACTACGCTCCAACATACATAAAAACACTAACCACCTGGAACTCAGAAAGGCAATACCAACTTGGCCATGCGCAGTAAAATTAGTTCTGTGATTTCAGGGTTTTTTTTAACCTTGTCAAATGTCCACCATTATTTGGTACATTCAGTGTCTATCTGATGCAGTAAATAAATATTTTGGCAGAATTTTCCCGTCCCACCCACCACAGGAATCCTCGCGGGCGGGGTGGACCATGCTAAGGTCCGTTGACCCTCAGGCGGGAATTTCTGGTCTTGGGGCAAGCGTGGAGGGAAAATCCCACCCTTTGGTAGAACATATTTTGCTCGGGATTATTAATGTGCCTGTAACTTTGCATGTACAGGGATATGTTACCAGAATGTAATCAATACCGCAATATGTTGTTTTGATACTTTTTGTGACAACTAACCATGAACAGACATTTCGCATGAGTTCAGATGCCACAGTTGACCAAATGATGGGTGTGTAGGGCCTTGTTAGTGTACGATGCAAAGGAACCTCCCTCAAATATATGGCAAAAGTTATAATACTCTGAAAGAAATTAGAAGTGGGAAAGCTTTACGAAACCACTTTAAAAATTGCATGATTCAGTACATTAAAAAAATGTTTTAATGGAACTGAAGGAACATTTATGAATAATACACTTTGTTGCTCGCAGATAGTAAGATTATCCTCGGTTGTGTGAAATCTGAAAATACTGCCACAGTCTTGTATCCTCTGTGCAAAAGGATGGCTTTTACTCACATAAATTAACGTGGGAGGATACTTGTCCACTAAATGCTAACAGAACTCTTTAAGCTGTTACTTATTTGCTTCATGATAAACATCTTATTGCCTTTGCCGTAACTCACTTCAAGATGATTATTCGCCATCCTTTTTCTCTACCTGTCCCAAGTGAATTGTTCGACTCCTTCATGCGTTGCTGTGACTCTTTTTCAGGATTGCTAAGAGGCTTTGAGCAAGCATACAATATAATTCTTTATGTTTAGGAAATATTGAATGTTTATCAAAAGAAAATCATTGTTACAGTTGTTACGTTGAAAGTGTACATTTTAAAGCTAAAAATGCCTTTTATAGAAAGGAAAATGGCTGATCTCAGTTGAAGGTTTCAAAAGAATAAGGGTATCATTCAAAACAGATGCTGTTCTTGAAGGAGAATATCATTGTTGCTCTTAAATCCTCACTTTTTCTAGTGTTTATGTTCGAAAGCTGGTGGTTAGAAGCCGCTTGGCATCCATTTTGTATACATTTCCCCTTCAATAAGATCATGTACATCACAGTAGCTGCAGAAACACTCCAAATTCCTAATGTTACAGCTATAGAATTTTCTAATACACTGACATACCTTAAATACATCTTTATTGAAGTAAGTGTAATCTCAAGGAAACAGCTTTGACAAAATTAAAATTGGAATCCATTTTTTTAAACTCGTAATGATGAGGTTTTGATGGATTAAAATACATGTGATACATGTGGTCCAATACATGTGATTAAATTGCAGGTTAAATGCCACTCTGGATGACTAATTACAACTGTGTGCTGTGACTTAAAGGTCAGAGTCCATACTAGAGTAGAAGTCACAAATACCATATTGCTTTTTCAATCTTTAATGAACAGAGTACAGTGGGTAACCCCCAGTACAGTTAGTGACCCTCAGTACAGTCGGTAACCCCCAGTACAGTTAGTAACCCCCCAGTATTGTCGGTAACCCCCAGTACAGTTAGTAACCCCCCAGTATAGTCGGTAACCACCGTACAGTCAGTAACCCCCAGTACAGTCGGTAACCCCCAGTACAGTTAGTAACCCTCAGTACAGTCGGTAACCCCCAGTACAGTTAGTAACCCTCAGTACAGTCGGTAACCCTCAGTACAGTCGGTAGCCCCCAGTACAGTTAGTAACCCCCCAGTATAGTCGGTAACCCCCGTACAGTCAGTAACCCCCAGTACAGTCGGTAACCTCTAGTACAGTCAGTAACCCCCCAGTACAGTCGGTAACCCCCAGTACAGTCAGTAACCCCCAGTACAGTCAGTAACCCCCAGTACAGTCGGTAACCCTCAGTACAGTCAGTAATCCCCAGTACAGTCGGTAACCCTCAGTACAGTCAGTAACCCCCAGTACAGTCAGTAACCCCCAGTACAGTCAGTAACCCCCCAGTACAGTCGGTAACCCCCAGTACAGTCAGTAACCCCCAGTACAGTCAGTAACCCCCCAGTACAGTCAGTAACCCCCAGTACAGTCGGTAACCCCCAGTACAGTCAGTAACCCCCAGTACAGTCGGTAACCCTCAGTACAGTCAGTAACCCCCCAGTACAGTCAGTAACCCCCCAGTACAGTCGGTAACCCCCAGTACAGTCGGTAACCCTCAGTACAGTCGGTAACCTCCAGTACAGTCAGTAATCCCCAGTACAGTCAGTAATCCCCAGTACAGTCAGTAATCCCCAGTACAGTCAGTAACCCCCAGTACAGTCAGTAATCCCCAGTACAATTGGTAATCCCCAGTACAGTCGGTAATCCCCAGTACAGTCAGTAACCCCCAGTACAGTCAGTAATCCCCAGTACAGTCGGTAGCCCCCAGTACTGTCGGTAACCCACCAGATGTTGATGGTGGGTGTTGTGTTTTTATAATGATAGAAAAACGCCAACCACTCAGAAGGGATTTGGTAAACACATTGTGGGGACATTTATTTAGATTGGGCACCAAAGAACATTCATAAAAAAGGAAGACATCAGCAGCAGAAGTGTTTGTGCTGCGTTCTCACAGGCCAAAGTGGAACTGACAGTGGGTCACATGACACATTCCCTTCCAGTGTTGCATTCCCCTTAAAGACAGATTACAAAAATGGGGGATTCAGTAATGGTAATGTCAGTGAATGTCAAAGGGAGATGGTCAGATTATCTCTTGTTGGAGGTGATCTTTGCCTGGCACTTGCACAGTTATCAGCCCAACCTTGATTGTTGTCCATGTCTTGTTGCACATGGACACAGACTGCTTCAGTATCTAGTAATGGTAACAGGAGCCTGATGGGACAGTAATTGGCTTGATTGGATTTGTCCTGCTTTTAATGGTGGGCAGGATATATCTAAACAATTTTCCACATTGCTGGGTAGATGCCAATTTTGTAGCTGTACTGGAACAGTCAGGTTATGGGTGCAGCTAGTTCTGGAACACAAGTTTTCAGAACTATTGTTGGCATGTTGTCAGTATCAGTGCCTTTAGCTGTTTCTTCATATCGTGCAGATCAAATTAGCTGAAGATTGGCACCTCTGACACTGAGGACCTTAGGAGAGGCCGTGGCGGATCATCCACTTGGCACTTCTGGCTGAAGTTGATTGCAAATACTTCAATCTTGTCTTTTGCATCAATGCGCTGGGCCCCCCCAACATTGAGGAAGGGGATATTGGCACTGCCTCCTCACTGTTTAGTTGTTTAGTTGTCCAAACTAAAATTCTAACGTATTGTTTTACCTTTTGCTTCATTCCAACTTCACATTCTTGAAGCTCAGATTTGTTGTAATGAGAAGGGGCAGAATGTTGTGCAGAATAATGCCGATGTACTTGGATAAATCATGAGTTCCGGACGTTAAATTTAATGTTTTACGTGCCCTTCCTATTTTACTTGTATTGCCACTTTCAATTATTGCTACCTTCCTCATTCCTAAGCAGTGCCTGTTCCTGAGAGTCTGCTTGTCTCCAAGTAAGGCTATTTACTCCAGTCCTGTATTTTCCATCTGTCTTCCTGTCGACTTTACATCATTAATTCCTACAATTCTCAAAAGCAAAAGTTAAAGATCTCACCGCAGACCCAATCCAACTCCTTCAACTGTCTTGCTTTCTCCAAATACAACTTTATTGAGCATCGAAGGGACTCCAGGATAAAGTGCTTAAGTCAGATGTACTTTCTCTGTTTACCAAGTAATCTGGTCTTAACTCTACTGGAAATTCTGTGAAGAGCTGCCTTCCACTGAGCAACATGACAAGGCACTTAGTGTAAAAATACAACAAGGACAATGTCTATTCGTGATGTAAAATTGGACGGTAGGCAGATGAAATTTTCTAAAATAAATCTGCTGCCTCCTGGGCCCTGCCCGACTTGATGTGTTGTGCAGGCCATGTATTGGGCCAATGTCCAAAATATGTGGGAGTCTTGTTAAAGTACTTAATTTGAGGCCTTGCATTTGAAATGGCGCAGCCTGATTAAATCTTTCAGGAGATTATTGGAGAATTCTCAAGAAACAATGCAAAATAGTACTCCTGACCCTACAAAATCCTCTCCACCCTCTGCCAACCAAGCAACGCCCTCCACCCACTTCTAGGGAGAAGAGGCCAGCAACCTTACAGATTGTCCAGCTACATTAAGACCCCCACCAATACCATCACGACATTGTACCTGGATACACATTAGAATCAAGCCCGTTGCCTCCTTGCCAGCTCTCTGGAAGAGCCATTCAGTTAGCCCCTGCCTTTGCTTCCTGTCCCTGAAAGCATTTTCTCTCCAGATAATTATCCAACTTTCCTTTGAAAGCCACAACTGAATCTGCCTCCACACCACTCCCAGATGGTGTCCACACCCTGACTATGTAAAAACATTTTTCATCTTGTTGCATTGGTTCTTTAGCTAATCATCTTAAATTGGTGTCTTTTAGCTCCTTTTGCCAATTGAACAGTTTCTCCCCATCTACTCTGTCCATAAATTCTCATAAATGTGTACACCTCCATCAAATTTCCTCTCAACCTTCTCTTTTGTAAGGAGAACAGCCCCAGCTCTGCTAATCTGTCCACATAACTGAAACCCCTCAACCCCGAAAATATCCTCGCAAATGTTTTCTCCGCCCTCTCTAATGCTTTTACAATGTTCCTAAAGTGTAATGCTCAGAATTGGACACAATACACCAGTTGAACTAATGTTTAATAAAGGTTCAAAACAATTTCCTTCTCTTTGCAATTTATGCCTCGATTTATAAAGCTCAGGTTCCCATATGTATCATTAATCATTTTCTCAGCCTAGCCTGTCACCTTGAATGACTGGTGCACATTTACCCTACTCCTGCACCTTCTATAGAATTGTATCCTTTATTTCCTATGGCATTTTCTCATTCCTGAAGTGTATCACTTCACACTTTCTGCAGTAAATTTCATTTGCCATGTGTCCGCCCATTCCCCCAGCATATCTGTGTGATCTTGGAGTCTAAGACTAGCCTCCTCACACTTCCCAGTTGTCTGTCATTACAAATTTTGAAATTGTGCTCTGCACACCGAAGTCTAGGTGATTAATATAGACAAAGAAAAGCAGGGTTCCTAGTACTTGTGCAACCCCATTATATAACTTCCTCACCTCTACTCTCTGTTTCCTGACACTCAACCAACTTCTTATCCAAGCTGTCACTGTCCCTTTTATTCCATGGGCTTTGAGTTTGCTGACAAGCCTGTTATGTGACACTTTATTAAATGCCTTTGGAAGTCCAAGTACATCACATCAACTGCATTATCCTCATCAACTCTGTTACTTCATCAATAAACTCAATCAAATTAGTTAAACATTATTTTCCTTTCAGAAACTGTGCTGGCTTTCTTTAATTAATCCCCAAGTGACTGGTAATTTTGTCCAGAATATCGTTTCTAAAAGCTTTCCCAGCACCATGGTTAAACTGACTGGTCTGTAGTAGTTGGGATTCTTCTTACACTCTTTTTTGAACAAGGGTGTAACATCTGTATTCCAGCACCACCCCTGTATCAGAAGAGAATTGGAGGTTTATGGCCAGTGTCTCTGTAATTTTCACCGCTATTCCCTCAGTATCTTCTGATGCATCTGATTTGCTCCTGGTAACTTATCAACAGTTAGCTATTATAATATCTCCTCTTTGGCAATTTTTAACACATTCAATGTCTCAAATATATCCTCTTCATTATGACTTTGGCAGCATCTTCTTCCTTAGTAAAGGTAGGTGCGAAATACTCACTTGGTACCTTAGTCATGTCATCTTCCTTCATGCATAAATCGCGTGTTTGGACCCTAATCATCCCCACACCTCCTTTTACCACCCTTTCACAACTTATATGCTCAAGAAAACTTTTTGGATTCCTTTTTATGTTACGTCATAGAATCATACAATCTCTACAGTGCAGAAGGAGGCTATTGGGCCTTTTGAACCTGCACCAACAACAATCCCACCCAGGCCCTATCCCCTTAACCCTATTTACCCTGCTAATCCCATTTGCCATGGCCAAGCCACCTAACCTACACATCTTTGGACTGTGGGAGGAAACCAGAGCACCCAGAGGAAACCCACTCAGACACGGGGAGAATGTACAAACTCCACAGAGACAGTAATTCGAGACTGGAATTGAACACAGGTTGCTGGTGCTGTGAGGCAGCAGTGCTAACCACTGTGCCACCGTGCTGTTCAATCTCTTCTCATACACTCTCCTTGCTGCTCTTATTTATTTTCTCACTTCCCTTCTGAAGTTTCTTCAGCCTGGTTCTCACTTATATTTTCAACCCGACACCTGTCCTATGCACCATTTTTATGGCTTCACCTTACTCATCATTTCTTTCTTTAGCATAGTGATCACAGCTCGAGGAACTTTAGACAGTCAGGGGTTTGCAGTGGGCGAGAATGAGGACTTGTGAATGTAATGAAAGTGATGATCATTCCTCCAATGGAGTTAATAGAAAAACCACCCTTGGCTGAGGGGCCAAAGAATCCAGATCTCTGGGCCCAAAGGACAACCATTTGGAAGAATAAAAGCAAAATACTGCAGACGCTGGAAATCTGAAATAAAAACAGAAAATGCTGGAAAACTTCAGGAGGTCTGCCAGCACCTGCAGAGAGAGAAACAGAGTTAATGTGTTGAGTCCATATAATCCTTCCACAGAATTTGGAAGGATTGCTCTTATTTGGAGGCATTGGAACTGACTTGCATCTACACAATTGAGACGATGGATAAATTGGAGAAATTCAACAGCCACTTCTGCAATACATTGCAGGGAGTTTCTGACAATATGCAGAGCACCTTAGGGACTAAAACATCCTGAAAGATTCGTACAACATCAACAAGGACTTCTAAGGACAGTATTGGCTTCAGTGACAGTTAAGAGTGCTGCAGTAGGTTCTTTGAACAAAATACTTTCACTGGGCTTTCAAGATCAGATTGGAACTATACATCTGTGATGAGAATTGCTTCTCTGAAGATGTGCCCAATTCGAGTGTGCTATCAGAGATGGGCACAAATGTAACGGCTTTGCTGGAAAGCAGCCTGTTACATTAAGGCCTCCACTATTGCCATCAGAGGACGAAACAAATGAAGTGGCTGGTTGGCTGTCCATCCAAACCTCTTGGGTTTGAGGTGGAAGTTGTCTCCTCTGCCTCCTGTGCGTGGGTCAAGATAGCCGAGCTGCTGCTTCCACCATGCCCTGCTACAGAGGGAGGGGGGCTATTGAGTGTGGCATTGGTCTAAGAGACAGCAGTACCATCCATGGCTGCACTAGTGATCCAATGAGTTCCCCTTGTTGAATGCTCCCACAGGTTGTCCAGTTATCTGCATGGGTGCACTGTCGTGGAGTCTGTGAAGTCCAGTATAATTGTCAAGTTGACATTGGTCAAGACAGTCACATGGAAATCGAAACCCAGGGTCTCAATAGTTGCAAACTGGTCTTTCAAGTGAGATACTCCAAGCGAGCACCAGTGTTGATAGCCCTGCTGTGTGCCACATCTGGATCATTGTCTTGTTATATGATTACAGTATGCATGACCTCTCCAATGCAAAAAAGACCAGATGAGTTTTCCCAGTGTCTTGGTCAACAGTTATCCCTCAACCAGGATCTAAAACAGGTCATCTGGCTATTTATGTCATTGCTGTCTGTGGGAGCTTGCTGTGTGCAAATTGGATGTTGCATTTTCTACATTACAACAGTGCCTATACTTCAAAAGTATTTAATTGGTTGTAAAGTGCTTTGGGTCTTCCTGGGATTGTGCAAGATGCAATATAAATGCAAATCTTTCTTTGTTTGCTGAACACCACATGTATGACTGGGTATTATCCTTCGAATAGTACTGAGGATGGTAGTGGTCCTGAGTTGCAGCAAGGTCTCCAGTTTATTATGGCTCACTCTATTTATCATCTCAGCTCTTTCATATTAAGGAACCTACTCCAGGATGTAACCTCTGGTTTTGATCTGCGCCCACTATTATGCTCTGCGCCACTTTTTAGAATTCTCTCCCTAAATCTCTCTCCTTCATGTTCTTCTTAAACTCGTCTCTTGTTAGTCACTCCCGCCAAATATCTCCTTAGTTGGCTTGATGTCCGTGTTCTTCTGATTACATACCTGTGAGATGCCTTAGGATTTTTTTATACATTAAAGGTGCTATATAAATGCAAGTTGTTGTTGTTTTGTTCTCTTACACAAGTAGTGAGACAGTGCTGAGATGTTGGAAGTTTGAAGAGGACATAAATGAGTCACAGCCAAGTGGTCACCCTACATCCCAGCTTATCTGTATGTAAACTAATAGTTATGTAAGCTTGCTTTGGGAAATCACCTTTCCAAATCAGCATGCAATAAAAGTTTCAGTTTGAAATGGCAATGATAAACTGTGTCCTGCTGTTATATGAACACACTGGAAACTTAAAAAGGGTTGCTTTGTGAGAATTTAGCTCAAGAGTCTCTGTCATGGTATAACAGGTAATGGAGAGCATTGGTGCTCTCATACTTTCCCCATCTGTTCAAAGTCAACATGGATTTACAAAGGGGAAATCATGCTTGACGAATCCATTGGAATTCTTTGAGGATGTAACTAGTAGAGTTGACCAAGGAGAACGGTGGATGTGGTTTATTTAGACTTTCAGAAGGCTTTCGATAAGTTCTCACATAGCAGACTTCTATGCCAAGTTAAAGCGCATGGGATTGCAGGTAACGTCTTGAGATGGATCGAAAGCTGGTTAGTAGATAGGAAGCAAAGAATTGGCATTACTGAGTCTTTATCTGATTGGTAGGCAGCGACTGGTGAGGTACTGGTGAGGATCTGTGCTTAGACCCCAATTGTTCACATTATATATTAGTGATTTGGAAAAGGGAACTAAATGTATTATCTTCAAATTTGCAGCTGATACAAAGTTGGGTGGGAGGGTGAGCTGTGAGGAGGATGCCAGAGATGCTCCAGTGTGATTTGTACAGGCTGAGTGTGTGGGGATCTGCATGGCAGACGCAGTATAATGTGGATAAATATGAGGTTATCCACTTCGGCAGCAAAAATGGAAAGGCAGATTATTATTTGAATGGGTGTAAATTGAGAGAGGTGGCTACCCAGCGAGACTTTGGTGTCCTTGTGCATCAGTCACTGAAAATAAGTGCACAGGTACAGCAGGCAGTAAAGAAGGCAAATGTTATGTTGGCCTTCATAGCGAGAGGATTTGAGTATAGGAATAGGGATGTTTTACTACAATTGTCGTAAATACTGAGAGAGGCAAGGGAGGAAATTGCTGGGGCCTTGAGAGAAATCTTTGTATCCTCATTGGCTACAGGGGAAGTCCCAGAGGATTTGGGAATAGCCAATGTTGTTCCTTTGTTTAAGGAGGGTAGCAAGAATAATCCAGGTAATTACAGACCGGTGAGCCTTACATCAGTGGTACAGAAATTATTGGAGAGGATTCTTTGAGACAGGATTTATTCCCATTTGGAAATAAGTGGACATATTAGTGAGAGGCAACATGGTTCTGTGAAGGGGAGGTCGTGTCGCACAAACTTGATCGAGTTTTTTGTGGAAGTGATGAAGATGATTGATGAGGGTAGGGCAGTGGATGTTGTCTACTTGGACTTCAGTAAGGCCTTTGACAAGGTCCCTCATGGCAGACTGGTGCAGAAGGTGAAGTCGCATGGGATCAGAGGTGAGCTGGCAAGGTGGATACAAAACTGGCTTGGTCAAAGAAGACAGAGGGTAGCAGTGGAAGGGTGCATTTCTGAATGGAGGGCTGTGACAAGTGGTGTTCCTCAGGGATCAGTGCTGGGACCTTTGCTGTTTGTAATATATATAAATGATTTGGAGGAAAGTGTAACTGGATTGATTAGTAAGTTTGCGGATGACACAAAGGTTGGTGGATTTGCGGATAGCGATGAGGACCATCAGAGGATACAGCAGGATATAGATCAGTTGGAGACTTGGGCGGAGAGATGGCAGATGGAGTTTAATCCGGACAAATGTGAGGTAATGCATTTTGGAAGGTTTAATACAGATAGGAAATATACAGTAAATGGCAGAACCCTTAAGAGTATTGATAGGTAAAGGGATCTGGGTGTACAGGTACACAGGTCACTGAAAGTGGCAATGCAGGTGGAGAAGGCAGTCAAGAAGGCATACAGCATGCTTGCCTTCATTGGCCGGGGTATTGAGTTTAAAAATTGGCAAGTCATGTTGCAGCTTTATAGAACCTTAGTTAGGCCGCACTTGGAATATAGTGTTCAATTCTGGTCGCCACACTACCAGAAGGATGTGGAGGCTTTGGAGAGGGTACAGAAAAGATTTACCAGGATGTTGCCTGGTATGGATGGCATTAGCTATGAGGAGAGGTTGGAGAAACTTGGTTCGTTCTCACTGGAGCGACGGAGGTTGAGGGGAGACCTGATAGAAGTCTACAAGATTATGAGAGGCATGGACAGAGTGGAAGAGTCAATTACTAGGGGGCATAGGTTTAAGGTGTGAGGGGAAAGGTTTAAAGGAGATGTATGAAGCAGATTTTTTACACAGAGAGTAGTGAGTGCCTGGAACTCGTTGCCAGGGGAGGTAGTGGAAGCGGATATAGTAGTGACTTTTAAGGTGCGTCTTGACAAGTACATGAATAGGATGGGAATAGAGGGCTATGGTCCCCGGAAGGGTAGGGGGTTTTAGTTAAGTCGGGCAGCATGGTTGGTGCAGGCTTGGAGGGCCGAATGGCCTGTTCCTGTGCTGTAATTTTCTTTGTTCTTTGTACAGGTCATTGGTGAGGCCACACCTGGAGTATTGTGTGCAGTTTTGGTGTCCTTATCAGAGGAAGGATGTCCTTGCTATAGAGGGAGTGCAGTGAACATTTACCAGGCTGATTCCTGGGATGGCAGGTCTGTCATATGAGAGAGTGAGTCAGTTAGGGTTAGATCCACTGGAGTTTAGAAGAGTGAGAGGGGATCTCATCGACACTTATAAAATTCTAAAAGGATTAGACAGGATAGATTCAGAAAGAATGTTCCAGATGGTGGGGGAGTCCAGAACTAGGGGTCGTAGTTTGAGGATAAGGGGTAAACCTTTTAGAACTGAGGTTAGGAGAAATCTCTTGACCCAGAGGGTGGTGGATGTGTGGAATTCACTCCAAGTAGTTGAGGCCAAAACATTGTGTGATTTCAAGAAGAAATTAGATATAGCTCTAAAAGGATCAAGGGATATGGGGGGAGGGCAAGATCAGGATACTGATTTTGATGATCAGCCATGGTCAAAATGAATGGCAGAGTAGGCTCAAAGGGCCGAATGGCCTACTCCTGCTTCCATTTTCTATGCTTCTATTTAGAATGGCCTACTGCTGCTTCTACTTATCTTGGCATGTTTCACGGTGCCATGAACACAATCCTTTCATGTTCTCGGGATGTTTGCTATTATATTCACTTTGATGACCATTTTCTGGCTAAGCTGGCTGGACATCTTTGCTGTCCAGAAAGTGCCTGAAAAAACAAAGACTGCTAAGACTAAAAAAGCAAAGACTACTCCTTCTTTGTTTTCGCTATCCTCCTTTTGTTGTTTTTCTTCCATTAGCACCTCCAAAACTCCATCTGCAAATCTGAGTGACCTCCTCCACATTCAGGAATGATTCCTATATAGAATCCCTACAGTGTAGAAGGAGGCCGTTCAGCCCATCGAGCCTGCACTGACAACAATCCCACCCAAGCCCTATTCCCTAGCCCCATATATTTATCCTGCTAATCCCCCTGACATTAAGGGCATTTTAGCATGGTCAATCAATCTAACCTGCACACCTTTGGACAGTGGGAGGAAACACATGTAGACATGGGGAGAACGTGCAAACTCCACACGGTCACCCGAGGCTGGAATTGAACCCGGGCGCTGTGAGGCAGCAGTGCTAACCAGGTGCCACCGTGCTGCCCCATATGGCATCAACCAGTTAGCCCCTTTAAAGAGGAACTTCAGCCTTTAAAGGATAGGTTCATGTTCCATCCGAGCAATGGCGGTGAGCACTATTGTTCAGTGGTCTCATGGCTTTCAAACTCATCAGTTGAAAATTTACCTGAAGTGATTCCAGGAAGGAAAGATTACTGACCGCAGACTTCATATCAACAACCTTCCCCAACTGACCATGGAAGACACAATTGGAGACCTTTGAGAAATCAGTGGACCATTTGCTCATCCAGAAATGAGAATGTACAAGCAGGGAACATGGGGATCGACACATTGGAAAAAAAAGGGTCCAAGCTGCAGGAAATCCAGGGAACGATTCTCCTATCGCGATCCGCAAATTTTCTGGCGAGTCGGGTCGGGAGATGTGCACATGTCGGCCATTTCGCGGGTTCCCCGCAAACGTTTACAACCCGTGCGCATCTCCCAACCGGAGAAAAATGGCACCACCGGGAACCCAAAGAAAACTGGTGGGCAGCTGATTTGCATTACTTTCCATGCCATTATCGGAATCCACACGGCAATCTCTGCCCACGTTTGCGGCTCCCACCTCTTTGGCGTGAGGTCACTTTGGCACGAATCAGAATAGGGAAAAAAAATCTCAATCTGGCGTGGCAGCCTTGAACTGGCGTGAGGAGGTAAGTGTTGCTAGCGGTGCGCGGGGAGGTGTTGCAGGCAGGCCCTGCAGATGCCTGGTGGGTTTCTTCCTGCTGTCTTCAGGTGCTGGCCCATGGACCAGTGATATCTGGGGTGGGGGAGTGGGGGGGCTTCTCTTTTCTCAGAGCTCTCTGGGTGAGGTTCTGTGAAGGAGTCCTGCTCAGCAGTCCCCTCCAGGGCAGCGCTGTAGCTCAGTGTGGGAGGCACCCTCAAGGACTCCTGCTCAGCCTTCCCCTCTAGGGCACTTTGCAGTGGGATTGTCTTGCCGCGGGGTGTGGTCAGGGACTCGACTGAGTGCTGGTGTTCCGGGATGGGGGAGGAGTGGACCATGTGCTGACTGAGGCCTAACCTGATGAAGCAGCTGCTGCTCCAGGCCAGGTTATAGAGGTTCAGACATGGACTGCATGGAATCTGCTGTCACTGGGCACGTATCTGGTGCTGATTTGCAGTCTGTCTCTGCCCTGTGACATGGACCAGCAACACACGCCTGTAACGGATGCTGCAGTTGCACACACAGCAATGGCTCAAGGGTGCGCAGTGCCCACGGCTACACACCCACCTGCATAATCTGTGCCAGCATTTGTCATGATGGGAAACTCACACAATCCTAATCGGGCCACGCATGGCACCATGAATTGTGTGGGATTGCCAGCTCCCACAACTGGGGACGCTGGGCCAAGTGAGGGATTGGAATGGTGCTGGATCTATGCAGCCAATGATAATAATCCAGCATTCTATGCTCTTTCCAAACCCCACTGTGCAGATGGATTTCGGTTTGCTCGATCTGGAGCTGGCCATGTTGGTGGCAGCAGGGGTGGAGGAGGAGGAAGAGGAGGAGGCGGTGGCTCAGGAGGTGGCGGGCATGGAGAGACCACCGCAGGAGCAGCCACTACCAGACTCTGAGGAAGGAGGGCAGGGGGTTGCCGCTGAGGGCCAGGAGGTGGGTGAGCAGGCTCCCGAGAGGGCGCAGAAGGCAGAGGGTGCCGAAGGCAAGGAGGTACAGGCCCCGCAATTCATTCGAGGCCCTCTCGGAGGAGATGTGCCATCACCGGCTGCGGCTCTCCAAGATCACGGTGCGACACCTTTGTGAGGTGTCACAAAGCACCTCAGGGTAGGGGCGGCTGCCCTGAATTTTTATGCCTCCAGCTCATTCCAGGCTCCCAATGGCAACCTAACTGGGATCTCCCAGGCCTCTGTGCACAGATCTGTGCGGCAGGTCACAGTTGCCCTGTATGCCCGGGCAGGGCAGTTCATTAATTTCAACGTGGGCCGTGCAAAGCAGGAGGCCCTGGCTCTCGGCTTCGCTTCCATCGCCGGGATTCCCAATGTCCAGGGACCAGTGGACGGGACACACATTGTCTTGCGGGCCCCACATGGAGGACCGCATCAATTTGTGAACAGGAAGGGGTTCCATTCCCTGAAGGTCAAAATTGTCTGCGACCATCTAATGAGGATCATGCAGGTCGCTGCACGCCATCCAGGGAGTGTCTATGACAGCTTTGTCCTCAGGTAGTCGGACATCCCTGGGCTCTTTGAAGACCAACCCAGGCCCTGGGATGGCTACTGGGTGGCAAAGGATACCCGCTACGGTTATGATGTAGCCTGTGCGAAGGCCCGAGATCAAGACAGACCCGCTACAACGAGGTCCATGCAGCCACTTGGTCCATTGTAGAGCGGTGCATCAGCCAGCTTAAGATGCGGTTCCGCTGCTTGGACCGCTCTGGGGGGGGCCCTCCAGTACGACCCTGTGCGTGCTTCACACATCATCATCATTTGTTGCGCTCTGCAATATTGCCCAGCAGCAGGGAGATCAGCTGGAGCAGGAGGAGGAGGAGGAGCGGCGGGGGAGGGGTGAGGTGGACAACGTGCCATATGAGGAGCCGGAGGAAAGAGGGCGGGTGGCGATGGCAGGTGTCCGGCAGGGAAGGGCAGTGAGGGACACCTTGATTGCAACCCGCTTCACCGAGCTGGTGCTGTGCAGTGAGGGGGCTGCAACCCCCACACATCCACCACACCCCAGGAACAAGTGCAGCCGCTATTCCCCCTCCAAACCGACCTGGGCCCTCAAACCACCACATCACCCTTCCCCAGCCTCTGTCATCCCACCACCCTATCCCCCAGAAACATCCGACCCTATTAACGTCTGGCAACGGGTGCGAGTCTTGGTTGAAGGCTGGAGGATGATGACGATTCGCTGTTGTGCAGACTGGGATCCTGACCCTGGTGCCACTCAAGTCTGACTCCTACCTGTACTCCGAATGCACGCTGCCATCCTGGCCCATGTAGCTGTAAGGGTTGGGGACACATGTTTTCTGGCCAATGTGCGGGGGCGGGGTGTTGGGGGGGGGGGGGGGGGGTGGTGGTTGTGGGGGGGGGTACTTGCACCAAGGGTCTGGTGGATGTTGGGGAAGGTAGGGCAGGCACTCTGAAACATGTGGCTGAGTCTTGCAAGGCACAATACACCTCTATGCATGGGAATGGGGATCATTTAGCCCTGTGGGGGGAGGGGAGAATCAGAGACACATTAGTCACAGCTGTGAGGTGCAATTAACAGTTTATTGTGTTCTTAACATTAACCCTGACTAATACTGACCTTCACCCGTGCCCTCTAGTGAACTACAATTTTCTAACTTTGTGCGGTCTACTGCTTCTTCTAGGTGCTACCCCTGGATGCACATCAGAGGTGGAGGTGTCCAGCTGTGATTCACGCCCCGTTGTCTATGATGCCCTTGGCGGACGTCCCCTGGGTGGCTGGGACCTGGAGGGCCCCAGCTGACTTGTGGATGGCACTGTTTCGGTACCACCCTGTTCATCTCGCTGGCCCTGAGATGCCCTGGTATGAGGAAGGGGGGAATCGGAAGGTCTCAGGACGTCTGGGATCTCCAGGGAGGAAGGCCCCGGCATGGGCTCAAGCCCTTCCTCCTCCCTTGGGGTGCCCAGAGGCCCCGGAGACACTCCATGGGACGCCAGGGTAGCTGGACTGAGCTCCAGAAGCTCTGGCAGCATCTGGCTCTGCCAGTCCTGGAGGCCTAGATGCGTCTGCCCCTTGATCTGTGATCCCTCAGCCCTGACCCTCTGAGACTGGGCCAAGTTCTGGAGCCCCTCCACTACAGCATTCTGTGAGCGAGCCAGACTCTGGAGCCCCTCAACAGTAACCCTCTGAGCCTGGGCTAAGTTGTCGAGGCTCACAGCCACGGCCTGCTGTGTCTCCAGAATGCCAGTGAGAGTCCCAGCTACGGCCAGCAGTGTCTCCCACATGCCCCAGACACCCATGGCCATTGAACCCTGTGCCTCCTGGATGCTGGAAACACACTTGCCCATGGTCCATTGTGATTCTAGGATGGCCTGGACCCTGTCACCCATGAGGACAGATCCCTGAGCCAGACTTTCCACTGCGGTTGCCACCCTTGCAATGTTAACTTGGTTCGCACACTGTGTCGGCACCACCTCCTGCAACAGCACTCTGTTTGACTCCCCTAAACAGCCTTGCAGTCGCAGCATAGTTGCTGACAGCCCTTCCACAACTCCCCGGGTTTCCCGATGCATCTCCACCAGCCTTGGGAGGAACAAACCCAGAGGCCCAGCAGCTGGCTTGGGGACAGCTGAATCCTGGCCTCCGGCAGACCTCCATTTGCCCGAGCCCTCGGATGTGCCCGCCTCCACCCGATGTGCATCAGTGTCTGTGATGTGCTCACCAGTTCGTGACCCAGAAGCCTCAACACTAAAGGTACCCACCATGGTGATAGTCTCTGTGTTGGTGGGTTGTGTGGTACATGCTGGTGCCGCTTCAGTGGTGCTGCCCTCAGAGGATTCCTCAGTCCCTCCCTCCGAGGTCCAGGGGATCGTGGGCAGTTTGCTCCAGAGCAGCTGAGGCGGCGGCAACACCTGAAGAGCCGGGTTCCTTTGGGTCCAGGGTTGCAAAAAACATTAGGGGAAGGGAGGCAAAACATTCTATGCAGCATCGCACTTTGAGGAGGAACTAGGTCGAGGATGTGCTTCTGCTCACTTGCATGCTGGACGCCGACCTGGCTGTCGGTGACCATTCGGGGTGGCCCATCACCCCCTGCCAGCTCCATGGCACGCGCTTCGATGCTGGTCAGCTGCCGTAGGTCAGGCACACCCCCACCAGTCTGTGTCGTCTCACATATGTTGTGAATGTTCTTCTCCTGTGGGAACATAAGGTGGATAGCAAGTATTAACATATTGCAGTGCACGGTGCGCAATGCGTGCCTGTGTCTCGGGCGTTCTGCTGGCAGTTTCGGGGAAAGTGGTCACCACTGAAGGGTGCTCATTGAGGGGTGAGGGGAAGGGGTTAGATTCTGTTCCTGGGGGAAGGATCACTTGTTGCATGCCCTTCAGGTGTCTAAGCAGGGTTTGAGATCCATGCCAAGGTCGAAGAAGGTTGTACATTTTTTCCTGACACTGCCGGCCAGAGCGCGGTGTCAGGCTCCTGGCATTCACTGCTTCTGCCACCTCCTCCCACAATGCCATGGTGGATGCACCCCTTGGGTGAGGGCCCTGGTCGGGGAAGATCCGCTCACGTCTCTCCTCCACGGCATCTAGCAGGTGCTTCTGGTCGGCCTCTGTGAATCTGGGAGTCGGTTTACCCGCAGACATCTTTGTGGCGTGACTGGCTGTGTGTCCATTCCTGCAGCTTATACACAGCTCTGGCCTATTAGGGGAGTGCGGGTGCAGAGAGTGTGGCCAGTCAGGGGAGTGCGGGTGCAGTGAGCGCGGCCAGTCAGGGGAGTGCGGGTGCAGTGAGTGCGGCCAGTCAGGGGAGTGCGGGTGCAGTGAGCGCGGCCAGTCAGGGGAGTGTGGGTGCAGTGAGTGCGGCCAGTCAGGGGAGTGCGGGTGCAGTGAGTGCGGCCAGTCAGGGGAGTGCGGGTGCAGTGAGTGCGGCCAGTCAGGGGAGTGCGGGTGCAGTGAGTGCGGCCAGTCAGGGGAGTGCGGGTGCAGTGAGTGCGGCCAGTCAGGGGAGTGCGGGTGCAGTGAGTGCAGCCAGTCAGGGGAGTGTGGGTGCAGTGAGTGCGGCCAGTCAGGGGAGTGTGGGTGCAGTGAGTGCGGCCAGTCAGGGGAGTGTGGGTGCAGTGAGTGCGGCCAGTCAGGGGAGTGCGGGTGCAGTGAGTGCAGCCAGTCAGGGGAGTGTGGGTGCAGTGAGTGCGGCCAGTCAGGGGAGTGTGGGTGCAGTGAGTGCGGCCAGTCAGGGGAGTGCGGGTGCAGTGAGTGCGGCCAGTCAGGGGAGTGCGGGTGCAGTGAGTGCGGCCAGTCAGGGGAGTGTGGGTGCAGTGAGTGCGGCCAGTCAGGGGAGTGCGGGTGCAGTGAGTGCGGCCAGTCAGGGGAGTGCGGGTGCAGTGAGTGCAGCCAGTCAGGGGAGTGCGGGTGCAGTGAGTGCGGCCAGTCAGGGGCCCGTTGCCAACAAATACTTGTGAGAGATTTTGAAGGCTGCATTCAGCTGAGTGTCATTCATCCAGTAAGAAGTTTAACAACACCAGGTTAAAGTCCAACAGGTTTATTTGGTAGCAAAAGCCACACAAGCTTTCGGAGCTCTAAGCCCCTTCTTCAGGTGAGTGGGAATTCTGTTCACAAACAGAGCATATAAAGACACAAACTCAATTTACATGAATAATGGTTGGAATGCGAATACTTACAACTAATCCAGTCTTTAAGAAACAAAACAATGGGAGTGGAGAGAGCATCAAGACAGGCTAAAAAGATGTGTATTGTCTCCAGACAAGACAGCCAGTGAAACTCTGCAGGTCTAGGCAACTGTGGGGGTTACAAATAGTGTGACATGAACCCAATATCCCGGTTGAGGCCGTCCTCGTGTGTGCGGAACTTGGCTATCAGTTTCTGCTCAGCGACTGCGCTGTTGAGTGTTGCGAAGGCCGCCTTGGAGAACGCTTACCCGAATATCAGAAGCCGAATGCCCGTGACCGCTGAAGTGCTCCCCAACAGGAAGAGAACAGTCTTGCCTGGTGATTGTCGAGCGGTGTTCATTCATCCGTTGTCACAGCGTCTGCATAGTTTCCCCAATGTACCATGCCTCGGGACATCCTTTCTTGCAGCGTATCAGGTAGACAACGTTGGCCGAATTGCAAGAGTATGTACCGTGTACCTGGTGGATGGTGTTCTTACGTGAGATGATGGCATCTGTGTCGATGATCCGGCACGTCTTGCAGAGGTTGCTGTGGCAGGGTTGTGTGGTGTCGTGGTCACTGTTCTCCTGAAGGCTGGGTAGTTTGCTGCGGACAATGGTCTGTTTGAGGTTGTGCGGTTGTTTGAAGGCAAGAAGTGGGGGTGTGGGGATGGCCTTGGCGAGATGTTCGTCTTCATCAATGACATGTTGAAGGCTCCGGAGGAGATGCCGTAGCTTCTCCGCTCCGGGGAAGTACTGGACAACGAAGGGTACTCTGTCCACTGTGTCATTCATCCCTCAGGGTGCTGATTGGCTGCCATTCAGTAGGCTGCTGTGTCCAAGGGGGCGGAGGGGGGGGGGGTGCAATACTCAGGGCTCCCATTCAAGAGAGGGGTTGTGCATGTCAGCACAATGCTAGTTCTCTGCAGGGCAGCAGTGAGGATAGTGTGTTCAAGGGCTGGAGGGATTGGGTACCCGCATTATCTGGATCCATGGGAACATGGGGTGAGCGGGCAGCCATGTGTGTTTGTGGGGGGAGGGGGGCCAGCGATGACTGTATGGGGGAGGAGGGCCAGCCATGTTTGTGGGGAGGGGTGTGGGGGCCAGCAATGAGGCCAGTGATGGGGGGGGGGGGTTGTGGGGGCCAGCGATGTGTGTGTGGGGCATTATGGGGGCCAGCGATGAGGCCAGCGATGTGTGTGGGGGGCATTATGGGGGCCAGCGATGTGTGTGGGAGTTGGATGGCAGTGATCTGGATGCTGGGAGGTCTTTTCCGCGTTCTCCCAGCGATGTGCGCATGCGCAGGTTCCCGCTCATCCCGCCGATTTCAGGCTCTTTGGCGTGAATGATGTGACTGACTGTCCTGCCCTGAGCTTTTAATGATATTCACGATTGTGACCTCTGCATTTTGCACAGAGTGTGGGAGATTCAGGTCTGAAGTTGGACTGAAAAAACAGTCATGATCTAGACCAATTTTCCTGCCAATTCAGCACTTTTGGGAGAATCGCCCCCATAATTGCTCTGAAGCACTCGTCTGATTCTCTCTCCATTCACTTCTGAATTCTGTGTTAGATGACCACAGAAGTTATGTTGCTACACAGGAGAATCCATGCAGTAAATCGAGTGGGGAAAAACTAAAACCAAACTATAGGCTGCTTTGAAAGTTTGCAAATACACAAATGAATTGGTTGGTTGCGGGGGGGCGGGAGGTCACTTCACAACTTATTGCCACTTTCGAAAAGAAGCAAAGTCGGTTTTCCCACTTTTGGTGCCAAAATCTAACCTTGGCATTCGTTACAAAAAAAAAGTAAGTTAGCTGTGTCCCTTCCCCATCTTATATCCATTCTGCACAATCTGCCCACACCAGCCCGCCCTTCACATCGTGTGATCATCCATTTGAGGAGTGTTCATATTTCAGCCTCGGGGTGTAACATATACAACAACTCTTTGGAACATGCTGGCAGATGGAGCTATTAAAGTACAGCATATAGTGATTTTCGACGGAAATTGCCTTCAGCTCATTAAGTCAGGACCAAAAAACAACTTACTTGAAATAAGTTGTTAGGGGAAAAAAAATAGAACGTTTCTAATTCAGTGCGAAGAGGAACAAAAGGAAATAAAGCTGGAATCTCCCCTTCCCGGCTAGGTTGTGGAAAAGCTTCCAGACTGGTGTGTGTGTGTTGGAGAGGTTTGTTACTGACTCCCATCCCTAAAGGGTGCAGTGATGGCCGGCTCGGAGTGAAATCCTTTCTCATGTACACATGAAAGGTCTGGCACACGAAAGGCAGACAGGAGATGGCATGTTAGGGAGTGGAACATACCATCAGTAGAAGCACTGGAGGGGAATACCTCCGCGGGAGCTAGGAAAACGCACCAGTGAGTTGAGCCCGCACCGATGTGTGTGGGACTGGGAGCAGGGCTGAGCGGGGCTGAGAGAGGACAGAGCAAGCGATCCGCCTAATCTCGGCACCGCTCCCTGAAGGTCTTCAGCAACACATGTGAGACCGTTCTCGTATGTCTAAACTCACCCGGACACCCCCCCCCCCCCCCGTGTGTTCCCCTCCCTGCTGGGCTGGCAAAGATGTGGCAGTGAAGTTTGCGGCAGCTCCACTAACTGTTTCTCACTTGAGTGAAACCTTGAGCGGGCAAGAATAGCGAGAGTGCCCGGGATTAGTGGCTGGAGGTGAGGGAACAGTCAGCATTTCGTGACATTCCAGTGGATTACTTTGACTGATTTGAGAGTAAGTGCTTGTTTTTTTTTGCTTTGACTCTCATATTTTCAACCCCCCCCCCTTTTTTTGCCGATGGAGCTAGTTTATTGTTCAGTGTGATTTAAAAAAAAGATCTTTGGGGAATTGCTTGTACAGTTGCAATAATAAGACATGGGTTTGGGAGGGGAGAAGTTACTTAATGGAGATGTGTTTTTTTTAATGTATTCTTGTTGTTTGTGAAACTTTTGTCCTTTTTTTGGCAATCACTATTTATTGAACCAAATGCTATTCTTCATTAAGGCGTTTTGTGTATTTCACAAATTGTACAATCTCAAAAGGATATTTGCAACATATTTTTTCCCTATAGTTTCTTTTGGGAAACGTTGTCATTCCTGTGGGTTTGACTGAACCTCGTCAGGTCCAACAGGATCCTACAGGGTACAGTTGTATCATCCGATAGGATTTTTACTCTAAATATATTTGATGACTGAGAGTCTGTAATATTCCTCTTCCACAACATTACTTTGCAGTTTGACTCCTATCTTTCTTCTAACAACGTTTAAAGAGTCTATACTTCATTAGCTCCCTTCAATGCCGCAGGATATAGTTTATGCGATTAGTCACTTGTGTTAAGGGACTCTGCATGTGGCTTAATTTTGAAAGAATGCTAGTCATTTCCTTTCTGAGATTTCTGGGAGTTGATTTTTTTCCCCCAGATCAAAACAGTAATTGCTGCTTGGGACTGTTTTTTTTCTCTCTACGCTGCAAACCCTTTATATTCCAAACATCCTTTTATATATCAAGGCTTTAAAAAGAACCTGTTTGAAATATCCCCCCCCCCCCCCGTGCTTTCAGCCCGAGATGAGAAAGAGATACCAATTTTCTTGGGGTTTGGGGAGGGAAGAGGATGCACTGAACCCGAGTTAAAGAATACAAAAAAAATCCAACCTACCTTTCATTGAATTTCAATGCGATATTTAAACTGCCATGCTTGATCCTATTGGGTCCTGTAAAAGAAAAGTCAAATCCCATAAGATTTGTTGTGAAACCTTCAAGTATCCAATAGGGTGATACCAGAGTTTAGAATAGTCTGTTCCGCTGATTATTTTGATAAGAGTTATGTCTGTGTGTAGGTATGTTGCAGTCACTCTAATGAATTTAATGTAACTTCTGCAGGATTCTTACAGCAAGAACAAAAACTCAGAGGCCTTTGCTTGCTGGAGTCCCCCTTTGATTTACCCATTGGGAAACTACAGAAATCAAACATTTTCCCTCTTGTTCCTGGACACACACAGAAGGGGCACAGGAAATCTCTCTTTTTGCTCTGTCTGCTGCATTGAAGCAGTCAATTAAAGCTGACTTTAATTCCGCTCAGCAGTGCTCTAGGGAGGTACGGCTGCTTTTAGAAAACAGAATAAATAGAAAAGGGGAGGTTAAGCCAGCTCTTTTTTTAAAAAAAAAGTCATTCTATTGAGATGCCTTGGCTGCTTGGCAGTGGGAGTTTATTTTGATCATGTGTGACGCATCTGTAAAGAAGGGATTCAGACCAGACTATCTTTGAAATGCACTATTTTAAAGAATGGAGACTATCTCTTACTGACAGGCGCAGCAGCATAAGCCCTAAAGCTGGCATTTCTTACACTATATGGTAAAAATAAAAGGCACTGAATGAAAACACATTGATCAAGTATGTGGATGGACTGGAAATAGGGGCCTCAGCTGCTGCCTGCTTTCCATGTGGTACTGCCTTGCTATGCTCATATGCTTCAGGCTTCTGTTGATAAATCAGTTTGTTGTTGTTCATTTTTTTTAAAAACAGCATCCTATTAGTCTGAGAAGGCTGGTGTTTCCCTCATGATCATGTATCTAGGAACTGGAACTATAATAGTCAGACTAATATTGTGTGCAGCTGTTATCCTGGTACTTGCATTTCGTATTCTGAACACTGGTGGACATAGTTGTACATTTTTAGTTGGCTTGGCCATACTAAATGGAACTTTTACAGAACAAACTAAGAATGCCTGCAGCATTGCAATCGTTTTTCAGCCTCTTAACATTTTCTAATTGGCTTCAAACCTTTTAGTTAATTTTTTAATTATCTAAATGAAAGATGCCTGTAGAACTCTGCTTCACTATGAATGAATGCTGTCACTTCTGGAGGGGGGAAAAATGCCTTCAAGTCCTGAAAGAAATTTAGAAGAAGCATGTAGAATGTTTAAAAGCAAACAGTTACTAGGGACCTTGATTTTTTTTTTTTTAAATTGATTTTTAGAACTGTGAACAGCCATTGTGTCCAGCGCCCACTGCATCAGCCTTACTGATGCGCTGTTGATTCCTTTGGCAAATATTAGCTTAACATTTCTTTAGTGTAGAATCATTTTCACGTGCTTCTAGGTTCACGTGTGAGTATTTGCCGTATAATCACATTGGGAACCTGGTGTATTGATTTAGTGCTGGCTGAACCTCACAACACTGGAATCTACTTGTGGACCGATCAGTCAATGCTATGTTTTGTTTGAGCTGAATTACTCCTGCTTGCAGCTAGTAAAAGATAACCATTTTACTTTTACGTATTCTTCACTGAAATATAATGTCCATGTGTCAAGCAGCTGTTTATAAGGCTTTGGGAAATTTCTGGGGAGTTGTCTAAAGGTCAAAGATCATTTTTATTCATTCAAATCTATCATTCCTTACAACAGCAACTTGTGTTTGTAGAGTGCCTGCAACATAGTGAAACATCCCAAGAAGCTTCAGTGGAATGTTTCCAAACAGAATTAGACATTGAGCCACATAAGGAGATATGAGCGTAGATGATCAGCAACTTGGTCAAAGGGAGCGGAGTTAAGGAGGATCGTACAGGAGGAAAGAGAGTCAGAGAGGGAATTTTGGAATTCAGGCTCTTGGCAACTAAAGATGCTGCCACCAGTGCTGGAGTGAAATCAGCGATGTGCAAGAGTGTAGAATTGGAGGAGTGCATGTTTTACATGAGTCTGGAAGAGATTACAGAGGTAGGGAAGGGCAAAGTTAAAGAGGGGTTTAAAGTCAAGGGATGCTAACTTTAAAGTTGAGGTGTTGCTTAACTGTAGGTGCATGATCACGGCTGCGAGAACAAAATCTTACTACGTAATAAACTGTTTTCTTGTTGAAGTGGATTTTTGGTCCCGGCATTGTAAATACATCTGCCCAAAGCAACTGCTCATGCAAGACTATGGGCATCAGGGATGAAGGACTTTAGTTGTACCGGTGGGTTAAAGAAGTTGGGGTTGTTTTCCCTGGACCAAATGAGATTGAGGGGAGATTTGATAACGGTGTACAAGATTTTGACAGCTATAGATAAGGTAGATAAAGAAAAGCTGTTCCTATTGACTAATGGTCAATAGACTCGTGGACACAAATTTAAGGCTTAGGATGCAGGGGAGTACGAGGAATTATATTTTTACACAATGGGAGCTAATCTGGTAATCACAGCCTACGAGGGTGGTGGAAGCAGAGGCGAACGGTGATTTCAAAAGGAATTTGGATGGGCACTTGAGGAAAATAAACTTGCAGGGCTACAGAAAAGAGCAGGGGGATTGGGACTGACTGGATTGCTCTACAGAGAGCCAGCAGGGGCTGAGTGGGATGAATGGCCTTGTTCTGTGCCATAATGACTCTATGAAAGGCTGCTTCCAATTTTTATATTGTCAGCACAGTTCTAAAGCCATGGAGGCACAAAGTACCATAAGAATTGGCCCTTGGATGTCCCCAAGGTCCCTTAGAATGGGGGGATGTTATAAAAAATCTAAAAGTTGATATTATTATTGGGCACCAAGGATCTGTTTAAAGGTTCTGAATTATAAACTTGGCGGCCCTCCTCATATTTTAAGGTCAACTTTTATGGAAGTGTTAAAGTTTCAAGCGGCCAGTGTTAGCAGGCACCTGAATCTCCACAGCACTCCTCAGCTACTCCTGTCATATATTCTGGGTTTGGTGCATAACTAACACACAAGCTTCAAATAGTAGCGGCCCTGTATTGTGCGCAGAGACTTCAGATCTACTCTTGCATCTGATGCATTCAGTGGAGGGAAATGCAGCTGGAAGCATCAGATTCAGAGCAGACGCCGGACCTGCTGGCCCGATAGTGTGGGACCATTGTCTCTGTGTATTGTTGAAAAGGAAAAATAATCAATCCAGGCAAACTTTGCCCCTTTTTTAAGCTGCTTTCAATGTCTGGACTGGTTTCTTCGCTCTCCTTACATACCTTGAAAAGTCACATCTACAATATGAGGGGTGGCATGGTAGCACAGTGGTTAGCACTGCTGCTTCACAGCTCCAGGGACCTGGGTTCGATTCCCGGCTTGGGTTACTGTCTGTGTGGAGTTTGCACATTCTCCTCGTGTCTGCGTGGGTTTCCTCCGGGTGCTCCGGTTTCCTCCCACAGTCCAAAGATGTGCGGGTCAGGTTGATTGGCTATGCTAAAAAAAAAATTGCCCCTTAGTGTCCTGGGATGCGTAGATTAGAGGGATTAGCGGGTAAAATATGTAGGGATATGGGGGTAGGGCCTGGGTGGGATTGTGGTTGGTGCAGACTCGATGGGCTGAATGGCCTCTTTCTGTACTGTAGGGTTTCTATGAAAAATATACTGAAGGAAAGAAATTCTGAAAACATCAGTAAACTTAACTATTCCATGTTAAAATGTTTGAAACAATGTTCCTCATACTCTGGGAGCTTTCGTAATTAAGGGAAATCTGATAGAGATTTTCAAAAGTATGACAAGTTTGAGAGATGAAGTTGTTGTACACAAGGGGCGGCACGGTAGCACAGTGGTTAGCACTGCTGCTTCACAGCTCCAGGGGCCTGGGTTCGATTCCCGGCTTGGGTCACTGTCTGTGTGGAGTTTGCACAGTCTCCTCGTGTCTGCGTGGGTTTCCTCCGGGTGCTCCGGTTTCCTCCCACAGTCCAAAGATGTGCGGGTTAGGTTGATTGGCCATGCTAAAATTGCCCCTTAGTGTCCTGAGATGAGTAGGTTAGAGGGATTAGTGGGTAAAATATGTAGGGATATGGGGGTAGGTCCTGGGTGGGATTGTGGTCGGTGCAGACTCGATGGGCCGAATGGCCTCTTTCTGTACTGCAGGGTTTCTATGATTTCTATGAACTGTTTCTGCCACTTGGTGAAGTAGTTGGAGTGGCAGTAGTATAGGCTAAAGATTATCAACTGAGTGAATGGGGAAGTTAGAATTTTTTCTGATAGTGGATGGCTAGAATTAGAATATGGCTATTGATGTAGATACCAAATATAATACAACAGGGAATTGGATAAGTTGAAGAAAATTAATAATGTTAGAAGTTATGAGAAATGAATTGGGATTAGAAGCAGATTGCCACTGATTAGGCATTAACAGGGCACAGTGAGCTGAATGGTGTTGTATATTCTGTGAATTTCAATGGTGCAGTGGCTGCAGTCTCACCTGAGCCTGAATGTCACGGATTCGAGCGCTACTTCAGAGCCTCAAGGCCATAATCGAGGCTGACGTGTCAGTGCAGTACTGAGGGAGTGTTGCACTGTCGGTGGCGTCATCTTCTGAATGAAAAGTTAAGCTGAGGCTCTGTCCACACTCCCGGGGAGAAGGAAAGACCCAATGGCACTGCTCAAAACAGAGGACGGGAAGTCCCCCAGTGCCCTGGCCAAGATTTATCCCTCAACCAAGACCCAACAGACAGGAACATAGGAATTTCTAGACGGGAAAAGAGCCAAGGTCCATCTAGTTCACCATCTAACATCATGATTGTGGGAGTTAGGATTAGATGACATCAATTTAGCTGCTGCATTTCTGACATTGCAACAGTAACTACACTTCACAAGTTCACTTTCTTGGCTGTAAAGTGCTTTGAGATGTCTTGAGGTAAAGAAATGCACAGGATAAATGCATATTCTTTTTCCCTCTTGCAATTCCTTCTAAAGGTTAAATCCTACCTGCTAGATATTTGTTGATATTTCTACCTCCAATCCTTCTCCCACCGTAATTTGGTGTTTGATTGCTTTTCAATGCTCTAGAATATTTTATTCAGCTGAAGGTGCTCTGCAAGCACTTTTTTTATTATTATAACCTGGGTGTTAAAAAAGATAGAAACCTGAGTACGTGAGGAAAAGAAAGTGTGTATGCTCATATAGAGAAAGCTCACCAAAGAGACCAGGGCAGACATATATGCATGTGAGAGAGGGAACAGAGTGAAGGAGAGACACCAACAGAGTGAGAAAGAAGCAATGACAAATCGGAAGTGGAGATACAGTCAACACAAATGGAGAGTGAGGACACATAGCGTGAGTGAAAGGAAAGACAAACAAATGGATTAAAAAGCGGAGAAGAAAACAAGCACTTATAGGAAGAACAACAGAATTGGTTTCTCTTGAGTTCCGTCATGCCAGTTAATATGCAGACAATGTGCCTTTTACTAATTTGATGCAGCAGTTTGCTACAAATAAAGGGGAACATGCATATCCTGAAGAGAGTAATCGCCCATTAAAATCAGGCGTTATATGTTCAACTAAACTAATCTTATCAAAGTCTTATTATTATTAATCAAGATCTTGCTGTGCTGATAAATCTGTCATTTGATAGATCAAAAGCACAGTTATCATTTTTAATGTTGATTTTAATAGTCAAGTGATGTAATTAAAGCATAGATTAAAATCCATTCCAAAACTCCCAGAAGGCTGTCAACATTTGTATAGTAGAAAGTTATGACTTATTAATATCAGAAATAAAGTCAAACACTATAATAGATGTAATTGAGTTTGTTCCTTTACACATAAAGGAACAATATTTTAATCCTACAATAGCCAACGGCAGCTTAATATTGCAGTGAAGACATTTTTGTAGATTTAAGATGTCCATCCAGTCAGCTGATTGAGTATAGGGCTATGTAAATCTAAAATATCAAACAGTTTCCATTTAGATGGTTAAAAGATATAGCTGCAAAATTCCATTCCAATTACCAAATCAATATTTTTCTTATTCTGAATCCATTCCCAGGACTTGGGTGTTGCTGGCAAGGTCACCATTTATTGCCTAGTGCAGTTTGCCTTTGGTAGGTGGTGTTGAGCCTTTTTACTGTAGCGCCGTAGTCCACATGGTGAGGCTGGTCCAATAGTTGTGCAGCGGTTTACTACATTTGAGTTGTTTGCTCAGCTGCTTGAGAAACAGTAAAGGGTGAACAACATGAATGTGAAATTGGAGTCACACAGAGACAAGAGTAGCCAAGGAAGGCAGGTTATTATCTAAACGGCACTAATGAGGCAGCTGCATTTTTATGTCGATCTGACAGTTTTTCGGGTCACTCTTATTGATAGTACATTATTATTTCTAGATTTAATTCTAATCTAAATTCTAAAGCTAATTCTCAAACTAGTATGTTGGGAGTTGAACTCGCATACTTTGGATTATTCGTCTGGACCTCCTTGATTGATCTGGTGGCGTCTTTGATATAATCTGGTGAAGATCTCAAAGATTGTGGTGAATTGCTCCATATTGCACAACCTGATCTTCTAAAACCAGAACTCCTTTTTAGTTACCACAAAAAACAGTGAGGTGCAGGTATCAGCATGCAGCCTGCAATAAGGGTGATTATCTAAGGGAGAATCTTTGCAGTGTTAGCATCCTATTCAACTCTGAGCGGAACTCCTGACTCCAAGCACTCTCCATCACTAAGGTTGCCCCCTTCAGGCCATCTGCTACCCATACCCTCGCCCCTGCCTTTGACATCTCTAGGTTACTCCAATGCTTTTCCAGCCAGTTTACCATTCTGCATCTGCCATAAATTTCAGATCATCCAAAAGGATGTTGCTTGTACCCTACTCCGCATTATGTCATATCTATCCTTGCTGATCTATGTTGGTTTTCACCAACTCCCTCTTGTACTTTGAGACTCCCTTTAAAATCCACCTTCTTTGACCACAATTTTGATCACCTCTCTTAATATCTCCTTCTTTGATTCAATGCCTAATTTTGTCTGATTACTTCTTCATGAAACACCCTGAGGATTTTTTTCTCGACACTTGCTCTTCTTGTCCATACATAGGAAAGAAAAAAATGTTTTATTTTCACTTTCTGCTGGGACTGATATTCTTCCATCTTGCATTAGCCTGTGGGGAAAGCCTCAGTGCTATTTTCCTTCAGGCTGGAGTTAAAATTGCAGGTGGGATCCAATGATGTCATGCACATGTAAGGAACTCTCTTATTGACTTTGGGTAGCTGTCCACGGTACCTGCTCAAGAGAGTAAGGTTAAGCACTCAGCTGCTGGGATCCTGGTGGTTTCAGGGCAGGTAACTAATCATCTACTTATGACTTTACCTGGATTTCCAAAAGACATTTCATAAGGTTCCACATCAAAGGTTATGACACAAAATAAGAGCTCATGATATAGGGTGTAACATATTAGCATGGATAGAGGATTGATTAAATAACAAGAAATGGAGAGTAGGGATAAATGGGTCACTTTTGGATTGGCATGCTATAATTAGTGAAGTGCACCAGGGACCAATGCTGGGCGCTTAACTATTTACAATCTATATCAATGACTTGGGTGAAAGAACTGAATGTATGGTTGCTAAATTTGCTAATGACACAAAGATAGGTACTAAAATAAATTGTGAAGAGAATGCATGAGTCTGCAAAGAGATTTAGATAGATTAAGTGAGTGGGCCAAAAGTTTGGCAGATGGAGTATAATGTGGGAAAATGTGAGGTTGTCCACTTTGGCAGCAAGAATAGAAAAGCGGCATATTATTTAAATGGAGAGAAACTGCAGAACTCTGGTACAGAGGGATCTGGGTGTCCCGGTACATGAATCACAAAATGTTACTATGTAGGTATAGCGACTGATTAGGAAGGCAAATGGAATGTTGGTGTTTATTGAGAGGGGAATCAAGCATAAAAATAGGTAAGTGTTGCTACAGGCCTTATTGACACCTCATCTGGAGTATTGTGTACAGCTTTGGTCTCCTTAAGAAAATATATAATTGCGTTAGAAACAGTTCAGAGATATTTCGCGCAACTGATTCCTGCGATGAAGAGGTTATCTTAGGAGGAAAGGTTGAGCATGTTGGACCTTTTTACCCATTGGAATTTAGAAGAATGAGAGGTGATCTTATTAAAATATGCAAGATACTGAGGGGACTTGCAGAGTGGATGCTCAGGGTATATCTCCCCTTGTTGGAGAGAGTAGAACTTGGGGACACAGTTTAAAAATGAGGGGGTCTCCCATTAAAGACTGACGTGAGCAAGAACCTTTTCTCTCAGAGGGTGGTTAATATGTGGAATTCTCTCCCTCCAGAGAGCAGTGGAGGTTGCATCATTAGATATATTCAAGGCTGAGTTCGATTTTTGGTCGACAAGGGAATCCATGGTTATGGGGGGCAGACAGGAAAGTGGAGTTGAGGCCAGAGTCAAATCAGCCATGATCTTATTGAACAGTGGAGCAGGCTCGAGGGGCCAAATGGCCTACTCCTTCCAACTCTTGTGTTTGTGCAGGATGAGTAGGATTAGAACGAGCCTCAAGGTGATTCAAATGCTGAGCGCAGTGTCTTTTTGGAAGATGTGGCTGACTCTTCTTACTTTGCCTACCCTGGTCAAACTCACACAGTACAGAGTTATCATGCACATGTTGGGCATCATGGCATTGACTGGCCTGACCATCTCCTACCATTGCTACTGTAGCGCGCTGCTATGGATTGTGTGTCACTCCTTACCAAATATTGTTCCCCACTTCTGCATGACTTTGTGTAACCGCTCGCTTCAATTGTGGGACTGCCTGCCATCCTGCGGACCGCACAGATATTCTTGCATGGCAGAGCTTTTCAACGGCTGCCAAAACAACATTTGGCCTGGCGTCTCCTTTAAGTTGCCGCAGGCCTTTAAAACCTGCAGCAGCACGCAGGTTCCCACCCTAAATGGCAAGCTCCCAGTAACCAATCTTCCCAATGTTGTGAACCCACGAAGAATGTTAAAATTAGGCTGAGCCCTGCAAGTTACTCCAGGGTCGGCCCACTTCTTGTTAGACATGTGTGACCTGCACCCTGCTAACATTCTGTTCAGGATTTTGCCTAAGCAGAAAATCCAGGTTGTGGATTGCTTACAAAGTCTGTATTAGGAATATAATTCAGCTGAGAGGGGTTCAAATTGAATTATCAACCACAAAGTTCAAGCTTGAAAAGTTTGTGGATGAGTCCTGGATTAAGTTGCAATCCTGTTCCAATTCTGTACTATCTATTCTGACATGTATCATAAAGCCTGACTTTCCCTCTGGGCAGGTTTCAGCATGTTGCCCCTTTTTGTTATGGTCACCTGTCTTTAGGCATAAAATGACAGACCTGGGGCAGCCTACTAGCCTGAGGCTGCTGTAATATATAACTTCAGACTGGGCCTCACCTGGTCCCCACAAAAGCCTGTAAGTATTTACTGTTTTGGCTCCTTTTTTGACTACCAGTTGACACAGGGCAGAGCATGCATGGACTCGGGTTGTTATTGACTGTGTAGTACCCCAATTTAATGAAGTAAATTTAACGTGAGATAATTTTGTGGCTCTGGAAGAACATTACAGGAAAGTTCAGATGAAAGCAAAATATCGCAGATGCTGGATATCCGAAATAAAAACAGAAAATGCTGGATATACTCTGGGTTTAGCAGCACCTGTGGAGAGCGAAACAGAAAGCTGAGTTTGATTCTTTAAGAGCCAACGTTCTGAAGAAGAATCATATTCGATTTGAAATGTTAACTCTGTTTGTCTCTCCATGGTAATTCAGAGTCCAGTCTTACTTTGAGTATTAGTGATCCCAGGAACCGAAAATAAAATAATGTGCAATTGATATAGTCACCATTGATGACATGTGTCACTTAGTGTGAACCAGATACATTGAAAAAGTCACATACAATATATAGGGCTGCTTTACGTGGTGGTAATGACATAAAACTGTCAGTGTTCGCCATTGTAACTTCACTGAAACCTCAGGAGTCTACACATGCACAGAATAACACAAAATTCAGACGCTGCGTTCAGTATTTCTATTCTTCTCCAGAGGGAAAGTTGCTGAGGCACTCACTGAACGCGTTCCAAAGCAATCAATGAGTTGGTGAAAACTTCCACTATTCTGCAGTTAGTCTCACTGTAAATACCCTTGAACAATTATAGCTTGTTGGATGAGGTGTAACTAGATTAGTAACTACTTCATAATTATCACCAAACATATTCACTGGTCTTGAAATGCTGATTTGTATATTTGTGGAAAGTCAAATTACTCCGCTATGATAAATTCCACATTCTAATTTTGCTTTAATATAAAGATATATTAGCTTCCACCTTATTCCAAATCATAATCATTTATTTTGCCATCTGAGTATTTAACTTGAAGAATTAACAGTGCTCTTGACTTCCTGGTATGCTGTCTATGAGAATACTTCAGCGTGACTGGTCGCTAACCCCTCTTGTTGACATCCCTACTGCCACGTCCCTGGGGATCCCCTTGACGTAGCACTGAGTTTAGGCTGCCTTTGGGAAATTGGAAAACACACAACCGAGATTGCTAGATCTTTGCAGCAGCTACATTAATGATCTAGATGTGAATGTGGGGGGTATGATCAGTAAGTTTGCGGATAACACAAAAATTGGTACAGTAAATAGCAAAGAGGAAAACGATAGAAACAGGATGATAGAGATGGGCTGGTCAGATGGTCTGAACAGTGGCAAATTGAATTTAACCTTGAAAAGTGTGAGGTGCTGCATTTTGGGAGGACTAACAAGGCAAGGGAATACATAATGAATGGTAGGACGCTTGGAAGTACAGAGGACCAGAGGGAGCTTGAGGTTCATGTGCAAAGATCCCCAAAGGCAGCAGGACAGGTTGACAAGGTGGTTAAGAAGACATATGGGATACTTGCCTTCATTAGCTGAGACATAGAATATAGGAGTAGGGAGGTTATGATGATGTAGCTGTATAAAACGCTGGTCAGGCCACGGCTTGAGTACTGTGTGCCGTTCTGGTCACCACACTATCGGAAAGATTTGATTGCACTAGAAAGGGTACAGAGGAGATGTTGCCTGGGCTGGAAAATTACACCTACGAAGAGAGCTGGTTAGGCTGGGGCTGTTAGGCTGAGCTGAAGAGCCTTTTTCTGTGCTGTATGACTCTGACTGTCCTCGAGGTAGGCGGTGCATCTCATTGCTTCACCGCTGATATCCAAACCCAGCCTTTTCACAGCTCACAGCCCATAGGGGCCTGTATCCTTACCTTGCCCCATGTTGGATGTAGAATGGTGCCCCTCAGACTGTATAACCAATTGTCTCTCTCTAATGGGAGAGATGCCCATGGTCCTTTGTGGACTGTGGTTAATTACTTGCGTTACCAACAGCCACAAGGAAAGACAGCAGAGCTTCCCACTTACAAGAGAAAGGAATTATTAGATGGATCATTTTATGATTTCTCATTTTGTGGGGGCAGGGAGGACTTGCCTGTTGACGGCACGTATTGGAAATTCAAGTGCACATTATACACAATTTTACTATAATTTTCCAAAAAAACTCAGAAAATTATCTGTTGGGCGTGTGGATAACAAGGCGGTGGAAGTATCAAATGTGATCAGCAAGGCAAGATAGTAGGGCGGCACGGTGGCACAGTGGTTAGCACTGCTGCCTCACAGTGCTAGGGACCCGAGTACAATTCCAGCCTTGGCTGACTGTGTGGAGTCTGCACATTCTCCCTGTTTCTGCGTGGGCTTCCTCTGGGTGCTCCAGTTTCCTCCCACTGTCCAAAGATGTGCAGGTTAGGTGGATTAGCCAAGCTAAATTGCCCCTTAGTGTGGGTTAGGGGGATTAGCGGAGTAAACGTGGGGTTACGGAGATAGGATCTGGGTGGGATGCTCTGACGGAGGGTCAGTGCAGACTCGATGGGCCGAATGGCCTCCTTTTGCATTGTAGGGTTTCTATGATGAGTCAGAATATGGAAAGGCAAAAAAGTAATGATTTGCAAAATCCCACAAATCGAAACCAAAATGAATGCACGCTAATGCACAGAATAGCTTTTTTTAAAAAAACATATTGGGGCACCAGACTCTTAAATTCTGATGGTGCCAGTAAATTGTATATTTTAAATAAACTATGGCTGTCATTGGGTTAAGATTTCCAATTAAACATATCTGGGTATATAATGTTTAGAAATTTGGGAAAGAAAGGAAGACTAGCAGTGTTAATTAGAGACACTATCATGATAGAGAATTTAAATGGAAAAGTCATCTAAAAAGATTCCTTTGGACTCTGCTGAGGAGCAGCAAGGGATTCGTTAAAATCAAGGGACATCTTATTGGCCTCAAAAAGCAGAAAGAAACTGAGGATGGAATTTTTAAACAAATTAGAGAAGCAGGCATTGGCAAAATTACAACTTTAGGAGATTTTAATTAACCAAAAAGAGTGGTAGACGAAGAATGAAAGCTGAGATTTTCTACAGGGTGTTCAAAGGTTTGCTTTCTCCGTTAATGTGTTGCCGCTCCGGCAAGAATAGAAATGTTACTCACCTGGTTCCGGATAATGAGACAGGGAAAGTATGGAACATTTTGGAAGCAGTGGCAAAACTATAATTGGTATAAATCTAAGAATATAAAATCAAAACTTCGAGGACAAGGTGCTTGATTGGCAAAAAAAGGGGAATATAAATTGAGGGAAAAAAAATTAAATTTGATTGTAGGTCAGCATTGGAAAATAATTAAACAGGAAATGGAAAGGATAAAAGCCAATTATATCCCAGTAAAGGAAGAGGAGAATGAATTGAAAGTTGAGGCTCTGTGGATAAATGGGGAGGTTGGATCAAGTGGGAAATTTAAATAGAAACTTTACTTGCGCGACAGAGGATAAGGTAGGAAAAATAATTTAGGAAAGCCAAGCAAATAATAACAAACTAGAATAGAATAGAATCCCTACAGTGCAGAAGGAGGCCATTTGGCCCATCGAGCCTGCACCGACAACAATCTGACCCAGGCCAAATCCCTGTAACCCCACATATTTACCCTGCCAATCCCCCTCATATTAATGGGCAATTTAGCTTGGCTAATCAACCTAACCTGCACATTTTTGGACTGTGGGAGGAAACCGGAGTGCCTGGAGGAAACCCACACAGACACAGGGAGAACATGCAAACTCTACACAGTCAGTGACCCGAGGCTGGAATGAAACCTGGGTCCCTGGTGCTGTGAGGTAGCGGTGCTGTGAGGTAGCGGTGCTGACCACTGTGCCGCCGTGTTGCCCAACAAAAGGGAAAAATAATGAAGTAGTCTTCAGTAAAAGGAGAAGGGTCACTGAGGAAAGAAACTTGAAGGTGAAGGATTGGCAAAAATATTGGCTGGGACTTTCTGGACGTTCACGCCAGTGGGATCTTCTGGTCCCATCAACGGTGCACCCTGCCGCGGGTTTCCTGGCGACGAAGGGTGCATTCAACGGGAAACCGCGTTGACAATAGCAGGACCAGACGATCCCGCTGCCAGCCAATGGAGGGCCACCTTGTGGCAGATTGAACGGAAAATCCCATCCATTGTGAGGGTGTGATACTGAAATTTTAGAACAATCAGAGGAATTATTCAAAGAAAAGTAATACCAAAATAGTTATTAAAATTAAGGGGACAGGTCACTCTGACTTCATGATTTATATCCACTCATGCTGAGGAGATCAAGGAAGAAATAATTGGCCATTATTTTTGTAACATTCTACAGAAAGCAAAGATGGAGGGTGGCATATTTGATTGGCCTCTTCCAAAAACAAATGACTGGATAAACTGGGAAATTAAACGCCAGTCATAACTTTTTGGGAATCTACTAGAACCTAAGTTAGGTGACTAAGCACTTGAAGAAACATCCAAGATCTCTAAAAAGCAGGCTCTGATTGACTGAGTTTATACAATTCTTTGAAGTACCAAGAGAGTAATGGTAAAGGAGATTCATACAATATGATGCATATGGATTTTGAAAACGTATCTGATAGAATACCACATCCGAGACTTAAGGGAAAGAAAATGGGAACTGAAATTAAGTGGATTGGGGCCATATAGATATTTGGGTGGATGGAAGGCAAAAAGCACAGAGCAGTAGTAAAAGTAAGTTTCCTGGATAGGAAAAGTGTGGTTAGTGGTCTAACATAAAGGTCACATGAAGGCTATTATTGACTATATCTAAAATAGTCCAAATCCTGCACCTGCTTGTGGCTTAAGTCTGGGCCATTTGCCTTTCTGTTGTTTCATTTTCATCACACAATGTGTGACAAAATGTATTAACATTTTTCCATTATAATTTCCTGATTCACATTTGATAATCCACCAATGCAAATTTGTTGCACTAATTGCTCAATCATGGATAACTACACTGTTGACTATTTTTAAGGTCTTTATTTTCCTAAGTTATATGGTTATTGAACCTAAACTTCTAAATTTTACATTTTGCGATATATTGTAAATCAGCCAAGCATTCATAATGAGGCCACCTGTTTCTGATGATACAGATGGCTCCATTATGAAAGCTTGGCTGAGCACTAAGTCACACTAATAGATCTGTTGAGCAGGTGTCTGTTTACAACAACTGAGTGGAATGTTAACCTTGACTGATCGACATTTTTATGAGATTATAATAAGTCCTTTCTTTCAATCGTAGAATCATAGAATCCTACAGTGCAGAAGGAGGCCATTTGGCCCATTGAGTCTGCACCAACCAAGATCCCACCTAGGCCTTATCCCATAACCCCATGCATTTACCCTAGCTAGTCCCCCTGACACTAAGGGGCAGTATAGCATGGCCAATCCACCTAACCCGCACATCTTTGGACTGTGGGAGGAAATCGGAGCACCCGGAGGAAACCCACACAGACACGGGGAGAATGTGCAAACTCCACACAGATAGTGACCCAAGCTGGGTCCCTGGCGCTGTGAGGCAGCAATGCTAACCACTGTGTCCCACCCCCCGCCCCAAGATATGTATTTTTTCTTGTGTGTATATTTATTTGGACAAAGTGAAGAAGTGTGAAGTTATTAGGAATGATAGTGACTGATACTTTTATAAATTTGGAAGAACAACAGTTTGTTCAAAGCCGATTTCTGAATAGGTGTTTTTATCATGATCATTTCAAGACTTGCCATTATTATAATGCGGCTTATTGATTCAGTACATAACACATACTTGGATACTTGGTGAGTGGGCATGGGGGATACAGGAGGCATAAAAGAGGGCATGGGAGGTATAAGGGGGGGTATGGAGGATGCAGAGTGATGTGGAGAAGGCATATGGGCTGGGTGTGCAGTGAGGGGTGAAGGCTGGAGAGCCTAACAGTTTTTAATATAACTGGGCTGAAGAAACTGAGGTGGGCTTTCTAAACATCCCGTCTTTGCACTTGCACTCCTCTTTGACTGCCTCTGAATTGGAGTCTGGAGTCAGCGGGCCTGACTAGATCATGTTCCCCACCTCTCTGGAGTGAAAATAATGTTTGGAGGGTCTATTTACATGGAGAAAGGTATGCTGAATGAATAAATTAGTGAAAATCTGTCACTAAAAGGCTGCTGCATGATGGGCACTTTATATCACTTAGTTTAATATGTAACTAAAAGGAGCAGGAGTGCTCTCCCTGATTCCACTCTAAATGATAGGCCACTTACTCCTGGTCTGTGCTAATTCACCTCCTCTTCTGAAGCCCCACCAGTGGGCCAGCTTGATTTTGGGAAGAAGCCATTGTGGCGTGGACATCTCATCACTATGTGGAAATGAGGCCTGAGGCCCAATGAAGGGTGTGAGCCTTAAGGCCTCCATCTCTAGGCAGTGTTCCAAACACACACCCACTTGTGCCAGGAAACAGCACAAAACCAGTTTTCTCCCCTGTTTGACAAACATTGCACAACGTGGAAGAGGAGAGCAGTCGTGATAAGTAGATGCACAAGATATTAATGGTGATACTGAAAATAGATTCAACTGTCAAAAAGAAAACCACATCTTGGTTGTCTAATTAGCGGGCATGTGCTCATATGAACTAATGTTGGACTTGGACAAGACCACCATCAGAGAGGCTACAGTTGTGCACACTCCAATATAAGAAGTATGTCAAAGGAAAATAAAATGGAAATGGTCGAGTATAAGCTTGTTTTGATGACACCAGTTATTGACAGAATAACTGGAATCATTAACATTTCTTGCTCTGGAGCAAACCAAGGGGGCGACCCAATAGATTTTTTTCCAAGATATTGGAAAGGAAAGGATGTTTCCTCTCATGGTAGAATTTAGAACCAGGAGTTGCTGTTCACGGAATCACCTATTTAAGATGTGGAGATGCCGGCGTTGGACTGGGGTAAACACAGTAAGAGTTTTAACAACACCAGGTTAAAGTCCAACAGGTTTATTTGGTAGCAAATGCCATTAGCTTTCGGAGCGCTGCTCCTTCGTCAGATTTCCACTCCATCTGACGAAGGAGCAGCGCTCCAAAAGCTAATGGCATTTGCCACCAAATAAACCTGTTGGACTTTAACCTGGTGTTGTTAAAACTCTTACTGTGATCACCTATTTAAGGCAGACATGAGGAGAATTCCTTTCTCTCAGAGGATTGTGCATCTTTGGAAATCTCGCCCTCAAAGGATGGTGGAAGCAGAGTCCTTGAATATATTTTTTTAAGGCGGAGCCAGTTGGATTCTTGATAAGCGAGGGGGTGAAAAGTTAGAAAAGTTACCGGTCGGTGGGAATGTGGAATTGAGAGCTTACAATCAGGCCAGCCATGATCTTATTAAATGGTGGAGCAGGCTTGAGGGGCCGAGTGGCCTAATACTACTCTTAATTCATGTGTTTGTATGATGTAGTAAATAATTAGTTAATAAGCCAATAATGAGAAGGTGTAAGTTTGGGATGATCAGCAGAATTAAATGGTGGCTAAAAGAAAATCATTGCACAGAGGGTACTGGGAATGTGGCATCCTCTGCCAAAACTATCTTGAGGCAGGAGCAGTAAGAAATTATTTTGAAAAGGGAATTGGGTAGTTGCTTAAAGAAGTATCAAATGAGTCAGGAAGCTTCAAACAGAAAAGTGAACCCAGTTTGTGAGTTGATGGTTGGAAGTATTGACCTTAAACTGACCTTATTCTGAGATATTTCATCAATGCCATTTACTCAGAAGATTCCTGAGACCAATCGTAGTGAGAACGGAGCTTGTTTTGCTGATGTTATTTATTAAAATGGTAATTTGATAAGTGAAGGTTTTTACATGTGCCTGTGTGAGGATGAAGAATTCCGCTCACAATTAACAGATGCAGAAGAGAAATGAAAAATGAAAATGTATTCAATAATTGATCTCCCGTTAGACACTGCTGCTCAAATTCGTCACACAGATGGATAATGGTGGAAAACTCAAACTGGCAAAGACATTTGTGCTTTTAACTTGATGCAAATTCCCATTATAGGGAATCTTGAAACTACACTTAATATATGCCACGTTACACTTGAGAACTGTGCATGTGATGCGGCCACTGTATACAAACAAAGTAAAAGACATTGGGTGAGATTCTCTGGCCTCCCCTCAGGGATATTCTCAGCAGCGTGTCCAAGCTGGTGGTGGGATCATCTCGTCCCGCTGCTGTCAATGGGAATTCCCATTGAAGTCACTTCATGCTGTCGGGAAACCGATGGCAGGAGGTGCGCCACTGGCAGACCCAGAGAATCCGGCCAGCGTGAATGGGCAGAGAATTAGAAGTCATAGAAACCCTACAGTGCAGGAGGAGGCCATATGGCCCATCGAGTCTACACCGACAACAATTCCATCCAGGCCCTATCCACATCACCCCACATATTTACCCCGCTAATTCCTCTAATCTATGCATCCCAGTACACTAAGGGGCAATTGAGCATGTCCAATCAACCTAACACACACATCTTTGGAGTGTGAGAGGAAACCGGAGCATCCGGAGGAAACCCACACAGACACGGAGAGGAAGTGCAAAGTCCGCACAGTGACTCAAGCCGGGAATCGAACCCAGCTCCCTGGGGCTGTGAGGCAGCAGTGCTAACCACTGTGCCACCGTGCCACCCTGTATTTCTCAGTCCCCTCGTCCGCCATGAGGATAAGCGCACCATTCAAATCTGCTATTCAGGACCACATTTGATTCAGTTGTTGTTGTTGAAACACCTGATATGAGCAAGGCTGAAGCTGCAAAAACTCCACTTTGTTGAAGCCCTGGGAGACTAATAGGAAGATGTACAGTCCCTTTGCCGAATTGAAGTTCAGTGAATTGAGACCTTATTTTAAATCAGCAGTTACAGCAGGGATTTCTGCACGACACGGGGAATGGGAGTGTAATTGAAGTAACACACACATTGCATTTTGTGTTGCAAATTTACAACCAATGGTATTAATACAGCCAAAGTCATACCTCACCACTGACCACTTCCAGCTTTGTGTCAGGAATAGTTTATCTCATTTAAAGATGAGGGTAAAACTGGATCCTCGGACATTTTTATTTTTAAAAAGCCTGAATTATTTCCAATGCTGCAGAGCTCTAACACAAATGGTCCTGTGCCTTAGCACCTGCCAGGGATGAATGCTGGATTTCTGCTTTATCTGAGCAAGGCCAATCCAACAGCCTCGGTTCTGGTTTCTCAGCTCGAGTGTTGTATGTCATTCTCTGAGGTTCAAACAGGAAAATTATTTACTGACCTGTTCTAAATGTCGCAATCAGCTCTACATCACTGGGTTTCACCTCGTCCGTACACAGCTGTTCCAAAATGCTTTCTTGTCTACTTTTCCTTTCTTTCATGCAGCAATAATAGCTTCCACATGACCAAACCTCTCATCTGCAAAGTCCAAATATGTCAGTTTGAAGCTTAGGGTGGGAAGAATTTGGTGCTAAGTTTGGTAACAGTCTTATTTAAACGGTGCGGCAGTGGGCGGGGGTCGCCGGGGGAAGCTTATTAGTTTGAAGGGTCGACTGAGATGAAAGGGTGGATCCCTTGTGACTCATTGTTTTGTCTTTGTTGCTCTCGCCACCAGGCACATGCTGTTAATTGATCAAAGACGCCTTTGTGAACTCCTTTGTGAGATTTTTGAGTGTTTTGTTGTAAATGGGATCCTCTGCTTTTGGGAGCTGCTTCATGTGGTTAGTTACCTGGTGTGATTGGTGTATTTGAGTACCACAAATGCTTGGACCCATATCCAGTGAATTTCCTGAAACAGTACAAAACATGACTTTGCCTTCGCCTGATAGCAGGTTTGGGGAAGGTTCATTGACTATGTAGATAAACCGTTTCAGAGTTGACATCAAAGGTATTTTAAATTACCACTTTAGATTTCTCCATGTAAAGCTAAGAACCGCATACCTTGCATGTCTCCCGCTGGTGAAATTACTGAGATGTTATTTATTAATTACCAGTCACTTAGAATCACTCCTAATATTCCATGCTGCTTTGACAAGGAAGTCAATTTAGATTTATTTTCTATTTTTTGAGGAGTGGCGTTGTTCCTTCCGATCTTTATAATTTTAGCAGTAATTTCAGTTGTGCGGGTTAACCAATTTCTTTCTTTAATTTTTCATGGGATGTGGGTGCGCTGGCATTGTTGCCTGTCTCTTAACTTCCATGAGTCGAACGTTTCAGAGGGCAATTAAAGAGTTAGTCACATTGCTGTGGCTCTGGAATAACATGTAGGCCAGGCCAGGTAAGGACAGCAGGTTTCCTTCCCTAAAGGACATTAGTGAGCCAGCTGGGTTTTACAACAATAGTTTCATAGTCGCCATTACTGAGGAGACTATCGCTGGAATTTTACCACCCGGCCTCCACGGGAATCAGAGCGGGTGAGGGCCAGACATTGGGAAGGTCCGTTGACCTCAGACGGGATTTTACGGTTTCGGGACGAGCAAGGCTGTAAAATCCCTTCCTATCTTTTAATTCCAGATTTTATTTATTGAATTTAAGTTCCACTAGATTTGAGCTCGCGTCCCTAGAGCATTAACCTGGGCCTCTGGATGACAATAGTCTAGTGACAATACCATTATGCAACCATCTCCCCCAGGTTTGCAAGAATTGGCATGATCTTCTTAATTAAGGGTTTTCTTGGTTATTTTTCACAGGAATATTTGTCATATCACTATTCTAATCATATATAAATTACACTTGTAATATTCTCCAAAATTCTTTACAGCTGCTAGATATTTCTCTGTTAAACAATTCATTGTAGGAGCCGATGGGTTGATTTTCACATGATGTGATGGTGTAAACCAAGTCATAGCAAATCCTCAACCTGTTTCATCTCTCATTATTTTTATTTCCATTGACTTTTAAATCTACCCTGAAGTACCTTCCCAAAATGCGAATGGAATATCATGAAGAGAACTCACTGATACAACAATCCACATTTATAGTGATGAGGTGGGAGCTCATGGGAGTGTTGGAGGCTTGTAATTCTTGACCAGATCCATTTCTGTTCTTAAATAAAAACAGGAAATGCTGGAAATACTCAGCAGGCCAGGCAGCGTCTGCGGAGAGAGAAACCAAGTTAACGTTTCAGGTTGATGATCTTTTACCAGAAGCTGTCCTTGTTACACTCACTCCCATTGTTGTCACTGTGGTTAACACTGCTGCCTCACAGTGAGAGGGACACAGGTTCAATTCCAGCCTCAAGTGACTGTGTGGAGTTTGCACATTCTCCCTGTGTCTCATTGGATTTCCTCCGGGTGCTCCGGTTTCCTCCCACAGTGCAAAGTTGCGCAGGTTAGGTGGACTGGTCATGCTAAATTGCCCCTTATGTCCAAAGATGTGTAGATTAGAGGGATTAACTGTTGTAAATGTGTGGGGTTACGGGGATAGGGCAGGGGGAGAGGGCATGGGTAAGATACTTTGTCAGAGAGTCAGTGTAGACTTGATGGGCTCCTTCTGCACTGTAGGAATTCTGTGAAATATATCATCTTTCTGGCAGTCCCTGCAACCAAGCCGATGCTAAACGTAGTGCTTTGCGTTCCTTTTGACCTAACCGGGGAGGTGAGAGGCAGACTATGACATTTGGGCAGTTCAGAGTCTCCATAAATGATGCCCAGGCTTATACACTGGAGAGGACAATCCAGCACGGGAATAGTTAAGAGTGATAAACCCAACTCAGTTGATGTTGAGAATGGGTGCTGCGGCTGTCTCTGACCATGGGAGGGATGATCATGTCCCGCTGGATAGCCACTGGCCACCTCAATTTGGGCAGCCCTTGACCAGGAAGGTGTGGACTAATGACAGTCCATCTACTTCAGTGGGTGCTTGGAGCTTGGTATCCCTGCTTGACAAATGGATGGAATCTGAAAAACCAACAAAAGGAAAGAAGAGGCCAACGCCTCGATTGGCAAGCTGGAATGTCAGGAGCATGTGCATGGAATTGATAACGCCTGAAAAACAGCTATGGTGAACGTGGTCCTTGAAAGGCTGAACAGCATTCTCTACAAGAAACTGGGCTTACCGAGAACCGATCACTGAATGAGAAGCAGCACCAGTCCATCTGGCAGGATGAGAGGTGTAGGCTTTGCTGTAAGAAACTGGCTGATCTCGATAATAGAACCTCCAACACAGGGTTCAGAATGTGTTCTCTTCATCCACCTCTCACCTCAAACTGGACCCATTAGCCTCGTGAGTATCTATACTCCAATGTTGTGCTGCACTACATAGGCAGAAAGCAGCTCTAAGAGGAGATTGACATTGCTATCAGCAGAATGCCTAAGTCAGAACGTCTTTACCGATTGGGGGATTTCAACGCAGGGATACGTGCGGCATGGCCCTCCTGCCTCGGGCATCATAGAATCATGGAATCCTATGGTGCAGAAGGAGACCATTTGCCCCATGGAGTGTACACCGACCACGATCCCACCCAGGCCCTATCTCCATGCATTTACCCGAGCTAGTCCCCCTGACACTAAGGGGCAATTTAGCATGGCCAATCCACCTAACCTGCACATCTTTGGACTGTGGGAGGAAACCAGAGCACCCGGAGGAAACCCACGCAGTCCCAGGGAGAATGTGCAAACTCATCGCAGACAGTGACCCAAGCTGGGAATCGAACCCAGGTCCCTGTGAGGCAGCAGTGCTAACCACTGCGCCACTCTGGGAAAGATAAATGAGAATGGACGGAGAGTACGTGAGCTTTGCTGCTACTGTGAGCTTTGTGTAACGAACACTTCCTTTTGGAACAAACTATGCCATAAGGTGTCCTGGAGACATCCAAGATCAGGATATTGATTGGCTGAATCTGATTATCACCAGACATGACTCTCTCAGCAGCAGTCTCAATCACGCAGCCACCACAGCACCGACTGTGATACAGATTACTCCCTGGTGTATACCGGGTGAAGATTCAACCCTTGAAATGTTTCTCACTCAAGAATGCCATCCTCATGTCAATGTCGGCATACTGCCCATCCAGATAAAAACCAACAATTCCTTGACTGGATTTAACAGGCATTCCCACACAGAGTGCAGAACAAAATGGAACATTCTTAGAGATGCCCGATATATGAATAAACTCTCAACATATGGGAAACAAGAACGGAAAACTGCTGACTAGTTTGAGGCTCATATCACTGTGATGGAACCTGTCACTGAAGCCAAGCCACCCGCTCTCATTAATTACAAGAGAGATCCGTGCCTGGAAATGCTGAATGCATGAAGAGCCACTGGAAGCATAATCCAACAAGCTTCCAGACAATGCACCATTGACTACTGGCTACAACCTTGTCAGAGTATCCAGATTCCTTCGACATCGGACATACATGAAGAGATCAAAAAAGCCACAGGTCCATCAGCAAGAAAACAGCTCCATCGGAAACAAAGTCAGGGAGGTCACCACCGGTTAAAATAAATAGCTGGTGAGGTGGGTGGAACATTCCCTTGAATTGTACTCCAAGCAGAGCACTGTTGTCCAGGAAGCTCCAGACACTGTAGAAAACCTGGGTTCGATTCCCGGCTTGGGTCACTGTCTGTGTGGAGTTTGCACATTCTCCCCGTGTCTGCGTGGGTTTCCTCCGGGTGCTCCGGTTTCCTCCCACAGTCCAAAGATGTGCGGGTTAGGTTGGCCATGCTAAAATTGCCCTTAGTGTCCTGGGATGCGTAGGTTAGAGGGATTAGCGGGTAAATATGTAGGGATATGGGGATGGGGCCTGGGTGGGATTGTGGTCGGCGCAGACTCGATGGGCCGAATGGCCTCTTTCTGTACTGTAGGGTTTCTAAGATTCTAAGAAAACCTACCTGTCATGGCAAAGCTGGATATTGAACACACAATGGAGGAACTTAGCAAAGCTGCTGACTTACCAGGGGCAAAGATCCAGACCCTGATGCTCAACCACCTAAACGTATCAAGCACAGAAAAGTGGCACTCCCACAGCATCTGCACAAACTTATCTTTCTCTGCGAGAGAGAGGGGGCAGTACCCCGGGGGGTGCATGATGCAAAGATTGTGACCCTGTGCAACAACATGGGTGACCGCAGCGATTCCGACAACTATCGAGACCACTCCCTCCTGAGTATCGGGGGAAACACATTTGCCTGTGTTGCCCTTAGTCAGACTGCAGATGTTGGCTGAAAGCATTTACCCCGAATCTCAGTCTGGTTCCAGAACCGGAAAATCTACAGTCGGCAAGATCTCCTCAGTCTGGCAGCTGCAAGAGAGAAACCGTGAACAAAGGAGACCACTAATTATCACCTGCATCAATCTCACCAAGTCACTCAACCATCCTAACAGAGGTTGTCTGTTCAGGCTGCTGGAGAAAATTGGTGCCGGCAGAAGTTGCTCAACACGAGCTCCTGTTTCTATGACAGTAGGATGGGTAAAGTGAGCTAGCTATGATGGGCAATATCAGAACCCTTTGAGATCCACAGTGGGGTCAGACAGGATTGCATTCTGCACTGTCACTCTTTGGTATATTCTTCTCTTTGCTGTTGTCATTCTTCAGGTCAGCCACAGAGGGAATTGATGGAAAACTCTTCAGCCTTGCTCACCTGAGACAAAGGTGCACTAATCCTCATTAGAGAGTTGCTTATACTGGTAATATCATGTTCCGTACTGAGGAACACCTTCAGTGGCAAATGGACACACACTCACAACTGTGAAGGGGTTTTGTTTGAGCATCAGCATCAGGAAGATCAATGTCATGGTCTGGGACGTTGCCATATTGCCATCTATTAACATTGACAACATTAATGTGCAAACAAGCAGCAAAACATTGCTTGAAGCTTTACATATCGAGACTCCACAATCATCAGCAATCTGTCACTTGATGCTAAAATCAACACAGGTAACTCGAAGGTTGTGGCTGTTATGCCCAAACTGACTAAGCGGTAGGGGACTATGAGGTGGGGAAAACAGCAACCTGATTAAGAGCACCAAACTATAAGTCAACCATGCCTGCACACTCGGTGCACTTTACAGTGGTGAAACCTGGGCAACAGATGCTCGGCAGGAGAAAAGGCTGAACAGTAGTTTCCACCTTCACTGTCTCAGACATATTCTCGGCATTTCTGAGCAAGACAAAGTCACCAATTCAGAGGTCCTGGAACAAGTTAATTCCACCAGCATACACACATTGCTAAGCCAATGATGTCTGCGTTGGCTCAGCCAGGTTCATTGCTTGGATGACAGACATATAACCAAAGACCTTCTAAACAGTGGAATGGCCACTTGGGTCATGACCTTCACCTCAAAGACACCAGCAAGCAAGTTATGAAAATATCGAACATTGACACTGACAACTGGCCAACAGATGGCCATGACCTCTGGGGGTTGGCTGTTTGGAAAGGCATTGGAATAGGCTAGCAGAAATGAAGAGCTCAGCTTAACGAGAAGAATGTCTAGAGAAAAGGGAGGCCAATGTACCCTCTTAGCCCACTGGCTTCCCCTACAGCAAACACAGCAGACACTGCCATCCAGAATGGGGCTCCTGAGCCACACCAGGTGATGCTTAACATGAAGTTGACCACCATGGCACAAACTATCACCGTGTGAGGCAGCAAGCATCTTCCAGTACCTCAAAGTTTCTGATCCAGTTGCAAAGTGACACTTACTTCACCTGCCCTCTCAACAGTGAGCTGTGCAAATAATTTGGATCGTTTAAGGAGTTAGTTTCTAACTTGCACAATCTCATTGGATTTCCATTCCATTTGGGTGAATTGCATGAAGATAAATATGGTGAAGTCTTCCTTGGAGCTGACTCCAATGTTGGACGTGAAGAGATTTAATGTGAATAATTTTGTTCGTGCCTTACATTTACCCAAATTCATCAAGCATTTCCTTCATGTTGTGAGGAACAATGAGCTGTATTACAATCCACCAAAGCGAGAGTCTCCCTCTTCACCAGGTCATTTTTGACCCTCATCTCCAGTGAGCTACAATGTGGAGAAAGTAGGTTTCTCACTGTTGGTTATTTTTGTTATCGTATTAGAAGGGCGGAATAATGCAGCATCAAAAGAGGTTGAGACAACCTGTTGTTATTTTGCCCAATGGGTAGAGAGGTCCCACAGCTTGTATGAGGGACTGGGTGAGGGGAGCTCCGCCATTGGTGACTTCGCTGCACTAAAGAAGCCATTTTACTTGATTTTAAGCCTCCCATTGCACATCCTTCATGAGGGTTGAATGATGAAGTTTAAATAACAAGTGCTTTTCTGCGGGGAAGAGTAATTACTTTAAATCTGCATTGTAAACCTTCCAGCACAAGAGAGCCTGTTAGGATCCCACTCAAAATATTAAAAAAAAATAGGCTCACGTGATGTGAACTGAATTCCTAAATGTTTGTGTGATCTCCTACTCAAATACTTAATTGAATGCTTTTGTTGATCATTCACTTGTAAGAAAATGAAATCATTCATTCCCTACATTGCTACTCAAGTAATAGGAATGAATAAAATGAGCTGATAATTGAGGGAAAGGAATACTCTATGCTTACGTTCCGAGTTTACAGACCAAATTCCACAGAGTTATGTCCAGAATTGGAGCAGATACAGCTGATGTCCTTTTATGTTGATTTGCTTTTGATCCCCATTTGCCACACAGACTCTAGCATGCAAATTCACTTCATGACCATAAAGCAGAATGCAGTGAATTAAAGTTCTGAGAAATATGTTGTCTATACAATAGAATTAAATTGTGGCTGTCTAATGAGTTTTTCAGATGTGCTTTGGAGAGTTTATAATTTGCCCATACAGTATTTTCAAGAAATGTAGTTGTCCAGGAGAAGCCTAGAGTAAAGCCTTTAGAACCGAGATGAGGAGGAATTTCTTCAGCCAGAGGGTGGTGAATCTATGGAATTCATTGCCACAGAGGGCTGTGGAGGCCAGGTCATTGAGTGTACTTAAGACAGAGATGGATAGGTTTTTGATTGGTAAGGGGATCAAAGGCGGGACAATGGGGTTGAGAAACATATCAGCCATGATTGAACGGCGGAGCAGATTCGATGGGCTGAATGGTCTAATTCTGCTCCAAATGTTATGGTCTTACACATGGGTAGGACAAGATTTCAAAGTATCTCATTGTCCAGTGGTAATGCATGAGATTTAACAATGGGTTCAGCGCACCAAATGTGAAGGAATTTGTTGATGTCTTGAAGCCAAATAGTCACAACATGGCTGCATTGCCTTAGATACTGCAGGGCAGGAATCGTATCCACCAGAGAGCAGGGTACCTGACAACAATGGGGTGTCAAATGGGCGCCTGGCCTGAAGCAGCCATATTCCTGTCAGGTGGGTAAGTTTAAAATGACCCCCTGATAACCTGAAGCTTTACATGGTTTAACCCAGCCTAACACACCCCTATTGTTTTCTGTCATGCCATTCCAGCGAACTGGAAATCGTACCATCAACCGGTTCATTCAGGGGTCAGGAGACACAATCAGCAGGAAATCTAACAGATGACACAAACCTGCTGGCTCTGTCTCCTTTTCTTTGGTCACATCCTCCGATGGTGATACAAGTGGCTAGTACAATTAGATGCTCCCCACGGGATTTGCTAATGTAATGCTAAAATGTCAGCCTGTAGTGTTCCAACGCTCCTAATATAATTGAGAAATAGCTCTGCTATCTAAACAGAATATTGTGCATTCTCAGTTCCAATTTAAGTTGAAAGTATATTTTTGAATAATCTGCAAATTCCATCATTTGTATGATTATATATAAAATTGACACTGAAATTGTTACTGTTAACTTAATCTTAACTGATTTTTTTTAAAGAAGCGCTAGGATTACATCAATGCAGGGTGAATATAATTATTTTTAGAAAGGTCTCCTCTACATTATGTGCCTGTAATATTCTTTACCTTGAGGCATACATCACTGGCAGATTGCAAGTGTCGAATTGAGTTGTAGATTGGGTATAGTCCAATCATATATAACTTGCTGTGCTACAGCATTTCTTAGTGTTTCTGTCATATGATGGTGACAGCAATGAATTGATTACACATGACCAAGTCACAAGAGCACAAGGATTAGAAGCCAATTTTCCCCTACACAAACCCGCTCTGCGCTGGACGAAATATACACAACTACGAATAGCCTTGAGACGAAACATCCCGAGGCTTTGTTCATCGTGGTCGGGGACTTCAATCAGGCCCAGCTCAAGAGCGTCCTACCAAGTTAACACCAACACGTCTCCTGTTCCACCAGAGGCCCAAATATCCTAGACCACTGTTACACAAATATCAAACATGCCTACTGCTCTTATCACCCACCCACACTTTGGCAAATCAGACCACAAGGCTGTGCTCCTGCTCCCGGCTTACAAGCAAAAACTGAAACGGGAGAATCCGTCAAAGAATGTCGTGCAATGTTGGTCTGGGGAGTCGGATAATCTCCTATCGGACTGCTTGGAGTCAGTGGACTGGTCAGTATTTAAAAACTCTGTGACCAGCCTGATCGAGTACGCCACTACAGTAACTGACTTCATCAGTAAGTGTGTAGAAGACTGTGTGCCAAAGAAGCAAATCTGCGTGTTTTCCAACCGGAAACCATGGATGAACAGGGATATCCACTGCTTGCTGAAGTCCAGGTCTGAGGCGTTCAAGTCAGGCGACCCTGACCAATAAGAAAGTCAGATACGATCTAAGGAGATCCATCAAAAATGCCAAAAGACAGTACCGGACCGAGCTAGAATCCCAGGCTAGCCACACAGACCCCCGCCGACTATGGCAAGATCTGCAAGACATAACAGGCTACAAGATGAAGGCATGTAAAATCGCCGGCTCCAACGCACCCCTCCCTGATGAGCTCAATGCATTCTACGCCCATTTTGAGCAAGAGGTCAGTGAGAGCATGCCCTCACCCTGGAAGCCCTGGATGAACCTGTATCTAGGGTCACCATTGCAGATGTCAGAGCAGCTTTCTGGAGGGTCAACCCACGGAAAGCAACTGGCCCGGATGGGGTACCCAGACGAGCACGCAGATCCGGCGCGGATCAGCTGGCGGGGGTATTTGCAGACATATTCAAATCGCTCTTTATAACAATCTGAGGTCCCTATCTGCTTCAAGAAGACGACCAACAACCCGGTACCTAAGAAAAACCAAGCAGTTGCCTTACTGATTGTCGGCCAGTGGCTCTAACATCCATCATTATGAAGTGCTTCGAAAGGCTAGTCATGGCACGAATCAATTCCAGCCTCCTGGACTACCTGGATCCACTACAATTTGCCTACTGCCGCAACAGGTCCACAGCAGACACCATCTCCCTGGCCCTGCACTCAACCCTGGAACACCTACATAACAAAGACACCTATGTCAGACTCCTATTTATTGACTACAGCTCAGCCTTTAACACTATTATTCCCACAAAACTCATCTCCAAATTCCGAGGCCTGGGCCTCGGCTCCTCCCTCTGCGACTGGATCCTGAACTTCCTCACTCGCAGACCACAATCAGTAAGGATGGGCAACAACACATCCTCCACGATCATCCTCAACACCGGTGCCCCACAAGGCTGTGTTCTGAGCCCGCTACTATACTCCTTATACACATGTGACTCTGTGGCCAAATTCCCCTCCAATTCAATTTTCAAGTTTGCTGACAACACCACCCTAGTGGGACAGATCTCAAACAATGATGAGACAGAGTACAGAAATGAGATAGAGAATCTGGTGAACTGGTGCAGCGACAATAATCTCTCCCTCAATGTCAACAAAATGAAGGAGATTCTCATCGACTTCAGGAAGCGTAGAGGAGAACATACCCCTGTCTGCATCAACGGGGACGAAGCAGAAAGGGTTGAGAGCTTCAAGTTTTTAGGTGTCCAGATCACCAATAACTTGTCCTGGTCCCCCCCATGCCGACACTATAGTTAAGAAAGCCCACCAATGCCTCTACTTTCTCAGAAGTCTAAGGAAATTTGGCATGTCAGCTACAACTCTCTCCAACTTTTACAGATGCACCATAGAAAGCATTCTTTCTGCTTGTATCACAGCTTGGTATGGCTCCTGCTCTGCCCAAGACCGCAAGGAGCTACAAAATGTCGTGAATGTAGTCCAATCCATCACGCAAACCAGCCTCCCATCCATTGACTCTGTCTACACTTCCCGCTGCCTTGGCAAAGCAGCCAGCATAATTAAGGACCCCACGCACCCCTGACATTCTCTCTTCCAGCTTCTTCCGTCAGGAAAAAGATAGAAAAGTCTGAGGTCACATACCAACCGACCCAAGAACAGCTTCTTCCCTGCTGCCGTCAGACTTGAATAAACCTACATTAAGTTGATCTTTCTCTACACCCTAGCTATGACTGTAACAATACATTTTGCACTCTCTCATTTCCTTCTTCATGAACGGTATGCTTTGTCTGTATAGCGTGCAAGAAACAATACTTTTCATTGTATGCTAATACATGTGACAATAATGAATCAAATCAAATCAAATGATCAGATCATGGCCAATCTGATAATGGCCTCAACTTCACTTTCCTGTCTGCTCCCCATAACCCTTAACCACCCCGCCCCCGTCGATCAAAAATCTGTCCGACTCTGCTTTGAATACATTCAATGACCCCAGCCTCTGCTAATCTCTGGGAAAGATGATTCCATGGACTGATAACCCTCTCGGAGAGGAAATCCTTTCTCATCACAGTCTGAAATGGGAGACCTCTCGGGCCTGACCTTACTGGCCACCCCTAGGGCCTGATCTTACTGGCAACGAGGTCGGAGAATTTGGCATCCAGCCAAATTCCTGTTCAAATTTTCTTTTTAGAGTAGGATGGGAAAATCCCTCTGGCGTGAATGGCTGTAACATTCTGGCCTTAAAGCACACATATTACATCAAGACATCTTGAACCTTCCAAGATTATTACCTCCTGCAATTTTCACCTTTTCCTTGCTGAAGACAAATTGAAAGGGTATTGTGATCATCCATCACATCTGAGTCTAGATAAAGTATGTTGCTGAGATAGTATTTCATGCCTAATCTCAGGGGAGTAAGATCCTGGAGCAGCTCCTGTTATCAACCCCAGCAATTTAGCACTGACCATTGATCAACTATGGGGCCTAAGCTGCCTGTGCCACTAAGCTTAATCAACGGGTCCATCGAGATAGCTCAGAACTGCCTGTAAGCACTGCCAGTCCACAACCTTTACAGTGAGTCAGGTCACCAGCCAGAAATTAGCCATAAACTTAACCTGAAGAAACTTAATATTAAACTAAGCTTTTATGCTAATTTAAGAGAACTTTGCTCTGAATTTTAGTGGCAATTAAAATGCACTGCCATGTAATTGGGGGAGGTGAGGACAAGTGAGAGTGGGAAATGGAGTAAGAGTCTATTGCTAAACTGCTCTGATTTACAGCAAGTGAAGGTACAGAACAGTTATGATTGGGCTAATTTAGCCCACTCAGTGTAACTTCTCTCCATGTAATGGTACAAAATAATTTCTGTGTCATGCTTCCCCAAGTCAGTAGGTTATCTTGGTTGACTCGCACTCTTCCAGTCTGCGCTATAAGTTGGGAAGTGGAAGCTGAAATAAGAGTGATTTCTGTTTGGAGGCGGGACGGCCAGACACATGCAATCTCACCCTGGGCAGCTCATTAGGTAGGTATGCGCGAGGAACATGGTGAATCCTGTGGTGGGGTAGACAGGAAGCTGATCCCTACACCCCCCCCCTCCCCCCCTCTCCCCCCTCTCCCCCCTCCCCCCCCCCCCTCCCCCAACCTCGCCACTTCCCACTTCCTCCGAGGCTAGATCACAGCCAGTAGGAGTGTGGGGTTGCCAGGAGCCAGTGTCATGTATACCCGAGGTGATCTGTGAACAAATTGCAGTGATCCATCTGGTCAGAATATTCTTAAAGCTGCCCCTCTGGCCCTGAACATTTCAGCCAACGGGAAGCCCGGTACCAGCATTGGCCTACCCCTGGCCTCCCCCTGCCCCACCATAGTGAAGCCCATCCTAGAGGGCCCCAGTGAAGTTCTCCTCTCTTCATATTCCCATGGGCATGGAGACTGCAACATTGACCAGGGTATCGAAAGCCAGATCCACATACCCCCCCTTAAATACTACAGGGTTCCCCTCCATCACCCTCGAGGCACATTCGAGAGCCCTTGTCTTTGCATCATAGATCTACCCCCATCCCATTATTTGCTGTAAGAAGTCTCACAACATCAGGTTAAAGTCCAACATCACCTAATGAAGGAACAGCGCTCTGAAAACTTGTGATTCCGAATAAACCTGTTGAACTTTAACCTGGTGTTATAGAACATAGAACAGTACAGCACAGAACAGGCCCTTCGGCCCACGATGTTGTGCCGAGCTTTATCTGAAACCAAGATCAAGCTGTCCCACTCCCTATCATCCTGGTGTGCTCCATGTGCCTATCCAATAACCGCTTAAATGTTCCTAAAGTGTCTGACTCCACTATCACTGCAGGCAGTCCATTCCACACCCCAACCGCTCTCTGCGTAAAGAACCTACCTCTGACATCCTTCCTATATCTCCCACCACGAACCCTATAGTTATGCCCCCTTGTAATAGCTCCATCCACCCGAGTAAATAGTCTTTGAACGTTCACTCTATCTATCCCCTTCATCATTTTATAAACCTCTATTAAGTCTCCCCTCAGCCTCCACCGCTCCAGAGAGAACAGCCCTAGCTCCCTCAACCTTTCCTCATAAGACCTACCCTCCAAACCAGGCAGCATCCTGGTAAATCTCCTCTGCACTCTTTCCAGCGCTTCCACATCCTTCTTATAGTGAGGTGACCAGAACTGCACACAATATTCCAAATGTGGTCTCACCAAGGTCCTGTACAGTTGCAGCATAACCCCACGGCTCTTAAACTCCAACCCCCTGTTAATAAAAGCTAACACACAATAGGCCTTCTTCACAGCTCTATCCACTTGAGTGGCAACCTTTAGAGATCTGTGGATATGGACCCCAAGATCTCTCTGTTCCTCCACAGTCTTCAGAATCCTACCTTTGACCCTGTAATCCATATTTAAATTAGTCCTACCAAAATGAATCACCTCACATTTATCAGGGTTAAACTCCATTTGCCATTTTTCAGCCCAGCTTTGCATCCTATCTATGTCTCTTTGCAGTCTACAACAGCCCTCCACCTCATCCACTACTCCACCAATCTTGGTGTCATCAGCAAATTTACTGATCCACCCTTCAGCCCCCTCCTCTAAGTCATTAATAAAAATCACAAAGAGCAGAGGACCAAGCACTGATCCCTGCGGCACTCCACTAGCAACCTGCCTCCAATCCGAAAATTTTCCATCCACCACCACCCTCTGCCTTCGATCAGACAGCCAGTTACCTATCCAATCGGCCAACTTTCCCTCTATCCCACACCTCCTCACTTTCATCATAAGCCGACCATGGGGGACCTTATCAAATGCCTTACTAAAATCCATGTATATGACATCAACTGCCCTACCTTCATCAACACACTTAGTTACCTCCTCAAAAAATTCAATCAAATTTGTGAGGCACGACTTGCACTTCACAAATCCGTGCTGACTATCCCGGATTAATCCGCATCTTTCTAAATGGTCGTAAATCCTATCCCTAAGGACCTTTTCCATCAATTTACCAATCACCGAAGTAAGACTAACCGGTCTATAATTACCATTCAATAATTTCTATTCCCTTTCTTAAACAGAGGAACAACATTCGCCATTCTCCAGTCCTCTGGCACCATCCCCGTGGACAGTGAGGACCCAAAGATCAAATCCAAAGGCTCTGCAATCTCATCTCTTGTCTCCCAAAGAATCCTAGGATACATTTCATCAGGCCCAGGGGACTTATTGACCTTCAGTTTATTCAAAACTGCCAGGACATCCTCCCTCCGAACATCTATTTCCTCCAGCCTATTAGCCTGTAACACCTTCTCTTCCTCAAAAACATGGCCCCTCTCCTTGGTGAACACTGAAGAAAAGTATTCATTCATCACCTCGCCTATCTCTACTGATTCCATACACAAGTTCCCACTACTGTCCTTGACCGGCCCTAACCTCACCCTGGTCATTCTTTTATTCCTCTCATAAGAGTAAAAAGCCTTGGGGTTTTCCTTGATCCGACCCGCCAAGGACTTCTCATGTCCCCTCCTAGCTCTCCTAAACCTCTTTTTCAGCTCGTTCCTTGCTAACTTGTAACCCTCAATCGAGCCATCTGAACCTTGTTTCCTCATCCCTACATAAGCTTCCCTCTTCCTTTTCACAAGACATTCCACCTCTTTCGGCCATTTCCTCCCTGCCTGACAGGGACATACCTATCAAGGACACCCAGTATTTGTTCCTTGAAAAAGTTCCACTTTTCATTAGTGCCTTTCCCTGACAGTTTCTGTTCCCAACTTATGCCCCCTAATTCTTGCCTAATCGCATCATAATTACCTCTCCCCCAATTGTAAACCTTGCCCTGCCGTACGGCCCTATCCCTCTCCATTGCAATAACAAAGAAGTTATGAGACTTCTTACTGTGCCCACCCCTGTCCAATGCCGGCAACTCCACCCCATTATTCGCTGTGATCATCTACCTCGAACTCCTTGCTGCCCACTAATATGTCTCACTCACCATCCCTGCCTGGAACCCTTCCCCAGTCATTTAAAGGATGCCCACACCCAACATGCAAGGCCCTTCCCTCCTATATCCCTGCCCTTGCCTTCCCTTCCTGTATCCATCAGCGCCTCCGACTCCCTCCCTTCCTCAGTCAGCCTCTCTGCTCTGTGTACCTTAGACTGCCACCACCTGATCATCAATGCTGTACAAAGTGGGAAAAGACAGTGGCTGTTCACTCCACCTCCAGCAAGCTGACTACCTCGCCTGCTGCACCACACTTTTATGCAGTCAGAAACCTGAAGGCATGTATTGCTCTCTTGCCGATTAACCTGATTGGGAAGGAAACATAATTCTGGCGAGCTGGCCTTTTAGTGAACACATAGACGCATGCATACATGCTTCCCCACGCTTGCCTTCAGGAAACCCAACATAGTTTTAAGCTACCCTGAACTTAATTGGAAATGTTCAACCTAACATCAGCTGCTGTTTGGCCTCCCACTCAATGAGGTTCCCCCACCCACCTTGCTTCCAGCTCCTGGAAGCAGCACAGGCTTCTGCTCAGTAACCACTCTCCCACATTCCAACCTCCTCACGGTATTTTCTGCTCCTGACTGACTCTCCAGCTTTCTGTTTTAATAAACTTAACTGACTTTGCAGTCTCTGCTGGATCAGGCTTCCTCCTCTCTATATATCTTTTATCACCTTTGTTCACAAGCAGAAGTAATGATGTATGTCTGGCATCCCAATGGCAAACCAGAGACCTCCCAACACAGTGGGGCTGTGGTGTTTATTGGCTGCAGATCCAGGACTGCAAATTGCTGATTATTATTCTTAATCCATGGGAAAGCAACTTTAAAGCTCATCTCTTTAGCATTTTAACCACTTTTTGTCACCTTGCCTTTTCCTGAAATATTTGTGACTACACTTTGCTCAACAACATAATTCTTAGATGTAACTGTTTTTCCAAATCCTTTTTGTGAGGAAAAAGATTAGAAGAACCCCAGAATGTGTCTGTGGGACTCCTGCTCTCATTCCAATGACCTCTGCAGGAGTCCACACAAGTGCCTATCAGTTGAGAATGGTTGTGTTTGGCTGTGATGCCATTCATGTTGGAATTGGCAGCAGACTGTACACCCTGGGTGAGGTAGCAGAAGGCTGGCATGGCTGGAGAAATACACTGCCACATAAATCAAGGAGAGGATGGGAAGAAAATCAAAATTGGGAGGGAAAAGGGAATAAGATAAATAGGATAAATCCCCAGGACCGGACAGGGTATTCCCACGGACCTTGAGGGAAGCTAGTGATGAACTTGCAGGGGCCCTGGCAGACATATTTAAAATGTCAGTATTCACGGGGGAGGTGCCGGATGATTGGAGGGTGGCTCATGTTGTTCCGTTGTTTAAAAAAGGTTCCAAAAGAAATCCGGGAAATTATCGGCCAGTAAGTTTGACGTCGGTGGTGGGCAAGTTATTGGAAGGTGTGATAAGGGATAGGATCTACAAATATTTGGATAGACAGGGACTTATTAGGGAGAGTCAACGTGGCTTTGTGCGTGGTAGGTCATGTTTGACCAATCTATTAGAGTTTTTCGAGGAGGTTACCAGGAAAGTGGATGAAGGGAAGGCGGTGGATGTTGTCTACCTGGATTTCAGCAAGGCCTTCGACAAGGTCCCTCATGGGAGGTTAGTTAGGAAGGTTCAGTCGCTGGGTATACATGGGGAGGTAGTAAATTGGATAAGAAACTGGCTCAATGGAAGAAGCCAGAGAGTGGTTGTGGAGGATTGCTTCTCTGAGTGGAGGCCTGTGACTAGTGGTGTGCCGCAGGGATCGGTGTTGGGTCCATTGTTGTTTGTCATCTATATCAATAATCTGGATGATAATGTGGTAAATTGGATCAGCAAGTTTGCTGATGATACAAAGATTGGAGGTGTAGTGAACAGTGAGGAAGGTTTTCAAAGCTTGCAGAGGGATTTGGACCAACTAGAAAAATGGGCTGAAAAATGGCAAATGGAATTTAACGCAGACAAGTGTGAGATATTGCACTTTGGAAGGACAAACCAAAGAAGAACGTACAGGGTAAATGGTAGGACTCTGAAGAGTGCAGTTGAACAGAGGGATCTGGGAATACAGGTACAGAGTTCCCTAAAAGTGACGTCACAGGTGGATAGGGTCGTAAAGAGTGCCTTTGGTACATTGGCCTTTATAAATCGGAGTATTGAGTATAAAAGTTGGAGTGTTATGGTAAGGTTATATAAGGCATTGGTGAGGCTGAATTTGGAGTATTGTGTACAGTTTTGGTCACCTAGTTACAGGAAGGATGTAAATAAGATTGAAAGAGTGCAGAGAAGGTTCACAAGGATGTTGCCGGGACTTGAGAAGCTGAGTTACAGAGAGAGATTGAATAGGTTGGGACTTTATTCCCTGGAGCGTAGAAGATTGAGGGGAGATTTGATAGAGGTGTATAAGATTTTGATGGGTATAGATAGAGTGAATGCAAGCAGGCTTTTTCCGCTGAGGCTAGGGGAGAAAAAAACCAGAGGGCATGGGTTAAGGGTGAAAGGAGAAAAGTTTAGAGGGAATATTAGGGGGGGCTTCTTCACGCAGAGAGTGGTGGGAGTGTGGAATGAGCTGCCGGATAAAGTGGTAAATGCGGGGTCACTTTTAACATTTAAGAAAAACTTGGACAGGTTCATGGATGAGAGGGGTGTGGAGGGATATGGTCCAAGTGCAGGTCAGTGGGACTAGGCATAAAATGGTTCGGCACAGACAAGAAGGGCCAAAAGGCCTGTTTCTGAGCTGTAATTTTCTATGGTTTCTATGGTAAGAAATATTTGTGGTGACTCGTGTGCTTTGGGAAGCTTGCATTTTCTTTTTGTACGATGTTGTGATAACTCCCATGATCAGCATGGGAAACCACTAATTGACTTCCCAGTTGGGTCATTGAATATGAGTTCCCGGGGAATTGGTAATTAGCCAACCAGGTGGAGCTCGTATACCAAGCCCTGCATAAAGCAAGACCCTGAGAGGGTCCATTAACCTTTTAGCCTTGGCTGAGACCTGTTATCTTCACCACAGGCTTGTGGTTATTGTTTATTTTCATTTTGTGCAATAAAAGCGCAGTTCCTTCACAGCCGACTTCTGGAATTATTCTAGATGTGAACTGGGGAGTATCCTGAAAGAGGGTTAGTTGCTTTCCTGATTATGACATCATTAGGTTCCAAAAAATGTCCATGTGGCCCGGGGTTGCCGTGGGGATGAACAGCATAGAAGCAAATGGTAAATAGAAAGCCAATTGCAGGGGGTTGGCAGTTTAGAACGCACTGAGAGTTTGTGTAAAGAGGAAACTAGCAACGTTCTAGAACAGTTCCTGGTGTTGAAGCAGGGTTCTAAGAATAGAACAGAGATTGTGATAGTGTGATATAGAGTTGAACAAACCAGAACATTGATGGATTGGGCAAGACCCATTGCAGTTGTTTTCGTGATTCCAGAGCCCATCTCGCCTTTTAAAGGGGTCATAGTGTAGAATTCCGGAGATTCCATTCTATCAGGACTGATGTGACTCAAGAGAGTACGGGCTCGTAGGCATACGCCTTGGTGAGGGTAACTGCGTTCAGGGACTAAGGATGGATTAAGGTTGCTGGTGGATGTGACTCCAAGGCTGTAAGGATTGGGTGGGAGGTGAGTAACCCTTCAAAATGGAGGCAGAATTGAAAAGACACCGAGATTGTGTGGGACGTATTGCAAGTGTTTGTAATTATGTGAGGCACATCTTTGCATCAACACACCATCCCAACTCGGAACCTAAATTTCCATTTCTTCATTGTCGCTGGGTCAAAATGCTGGAACTCCTTCCCTGACAGCACCGTGGGTGTAGCTACACCACGTGGATTGAGCGGTTCGAGAAGACAGCTCACCACCTGCTACTCGAGGGGAATTAGGGATGAACAACATCTGCTGGCCTAGCCCAGTGACACCCGCATGTTAGGAATGTGTTAACAGTCACCTTCCACTTCAATCCTAAATTGGATGTGAATAAGTTAATAGAAGTCACTGGGATATATAATGAGGTTACAGGTGGCACTGGGTGTTGGATATGTGTGTGGAGTTGAATCAGAAAATAAAGTGAGTTTCTGAAGAAGCAGGGCTTGCGTTTCCTTTACTGGACTGCAATTGAAAGGCTTAACACAGCATCCTGTGAAAGAATCAAAAAATGACTATTAGAATTTATTATTGAAATATCCTTCGCCTGTTAATGTTTGAATGATGTTAATTCGTTCCAGTAAAAGTTTTTAAAAGTAAAATATTGTCCTTTGATTTTCTTATCGTTGGCTTCATGGGCATTCCTCCCTTTTCAAAATTATTGGCCTCTGAGATTTGTAACAGATATTTTAATTTATCTATTAACAATGCAATTAAATTTTCACATTCAGAACTTGAATGGTTGTTTAACAATGTGAATTTTCAAACATTTGGAAAGCTGTACCAATAATCCTCTAATGGTGATGTCGGGCGGAATCTTCTAACCGGCCGTTCATGCCGGCAGGATTTTCTGGTCCCACTGCAGTGAGCAGAGACTGAGCTGAGCTGAGTCAAATTCTCTATCCTTGCTTGCAGCTGGAAAATCCTGTACGTTATCTTTTTAAAAAAGCAATCCTTAACCCTACATTTATTTTCCAGGAATGTTTTTATTCATGAGTTAGTGAAATCTATCACTGTGTGTAACCTTTTGATAAGTAACCTCTCTGTTAACTATTACCATTTTATTAGTATTTCTCCAGTCTTCAAACAAACCACTTTTTTAACAACAATTTTCAATTCAGTGCCTGAATAGTTAGTAATTCAGGAATTTAAGCCCAGACAACGCAATGAATAATCTTTTCATTCAACGTGATGGACATTTACAAAATTAATTGTGGAGTTTCCCTGCAGTTATATGTATGCACACAGAAACATTGGAGTTTAGAAGAATGAGCGATGATTTTATTGAAGCATGTAAGATCCTGAGTAGACTTGATAGGGTAGATACCGGGAGGATGTTTCTCCTTGCGTGGGAGTCTAAATACAGTGTAGGAATAAGAGGTCTCCCTTTAAAGGCAGGTGCGGTATTGTGACACAGTGGTAGCATCCCTAGCTCTGGGCTCGCACCCCACCCCAGGACTTGATTGAGTGTGTCAATCTGCAGATCCTTCCAACATGCCAATGGCTGGCGATAAGAGCAGGATAGACTCCTGGTCAGCCACGCTTGATAGCGCCCCTCAAGATATAAGCCTCTGGCTTTAGACTAGCGACCTGTTCCAGGAATTACTCACTATGGAAATGGACGAAAGTCTGCTTTAGTACATTAATAGGTGCGGAAAGATTTTAAGGGAGAGTTAAGAATTTTTTTCTCTCGAGGATCATTAGTCTGTGGAATTCTCTGCCTCAGGGAGCATTTGAGGCTGGGTCGTTGAATTTATTCGAGGCAGAATTAGATTAATTTTTAATAGACAAGGGAATTGAGGGTTAGGGGGGACCGACAGGAAAGTGGAGTTGAGACGTCATGAACTTATTGAATGCTGGAACAGGCTCGAAGGGCTGAATGGCCTACTCCTGCTCCTGATACTTGTGTTCTTTTGTCTATGGATAGATAACTGCTGCAATGATACATATCTGACAGTAACAGCTAAACATAACTGACTGTAGATATGATAAATATCTAGGAAGGCCTTTTTAAATATACTGTGGACACCCAAATCACCCGCTCACCAAATAGGATGAATCATCCTAGGTGCTGGCATAGAGTGATCTATGACAATGGAAGGAGTATTTACTTCGTGGCCTGTAAAACCTATTTAGCCTGTTATTCCTTCCACTATTTCAAATTAGTCTTCCAATGGAAGAGTTTGAAAATACGACAAATATTATTCTATAAGTTTGCCATTCTTGGTTTCACTTGTGTCCTTTTTTTTTATACTTTTCCAATTCAATCAAATCAAATCCAATTCAGAGTCTCAACAAGTTGAGACATTTCAGATCCAGGCTGACAAGACAGGGCGAGCGACCAAATCACCCTGTCCTGGGCCTGATCTACATGAGCCAAGCTGATTGGAGAAGGGGGAGGATCCTCCTCCAAGACTTGAGCTCATTTGCATCTTAGCCAAAAGGCCGAGATGCCACTTTTAAAAATTGCTTCATATGAAACATATGAAGCCTCAGCGTAACCCAATGACCTTGACCAAGTGCGGCCGACAATGGGGTGCCGACCATACACTTGATCTTAGCCAAAAGGCCGAGAATCCAATGGATTAGATTTTGGACCTTTCTTAGTTTGAATAGAAGTATTGTACCTCTTACACCAAAGGACACCAGTGAAATTTAATTCAGTGAAGTGTTGGCCCAGTTTACTTTTACGGAAGATACAAACAAAATCTCAGACATTTTTGTCATAAAACCAGTTTCAAATGGTTAAAAGTCCCTGCTTTCAGAAGCACCTTTGGTATAAAACAGAATTGCTGTACGGATTGCATTGCCACCTTGCAAGTCTCCAAATTAGTAATTTTGTATTTTAACAAGAGCACTAGCTTCCATTGGTAAGTCTCCATGTGTATACTTGGGTGTAATATTTACATAAGCATGATGCATTTTCACTGTATAAGCATACAGAATTCACCTGTCATGTTGCTAAGGACTTTTGAGTTCACTTCTTTGGCAGTAATTTGAGCGATGTTTGCTAAACGAAAAGTCAAGGGTTTCTTGATTAAAAAGCACTTAGTTCTAAACAAAGCTGGCTGCAAAGTTCCACACTGGTTGCATGAAATTGGGCGATATTTTTTCAGAAATATTTGTAAAATGGGAAGCTTATGCTTCCCTGACAATTATTATTTGTGGAAAAACATTGTTTCATAATTTCATGAAAACAACAACTAAATATATGTTCAAAATTAAACATTTTTGGCATGTTTATGTTGAGTGACTTTTTTCATAAATTTTTAAATGGTTTCAATTGTGCAATATAGGTTTCTTGGGTATCCTTCCACTCTCTAAGCTCTAGAATTCCTTTCTTATGTCTCCAAATCTCTCCATCTCTATCCCTTTAAAACTTAATTCTAACCAATCCTATTTATTGACTACAGCTCAGCCTTCAACACCATTATTCCTATGAAACTCAGCTCCGAGCTCCTGGGGCTTGGCGCCTCCCTCTGCGACTGGATTCTAGACTTCCTAACCCACAGACCGCAATCTATAAGGATAGGCAACAACACCTCCTCCACAATCATCCTCAACACCGGTGCCCCACAAGGCTGTGTCCTCAGCCCCCTACTATACTCCTTATTCACCTATGACTGTGTGGCCAAATTCCACTCCAACTCCATTTTCAAGTTTGCTGATGACACCAGCGTAGTGGGTCAGATCTCAAACAATGATGAGATAGGGTACAGGAAAGAGATAGAGAATCTGGTGAAATGGTGCGACAACAGTAATCTCTTCACCAATGTCAGTGAAACAAAGGAGATTGTCATCAACTTCAGGAAGTGTAGTGGAGGACATGCCTCTGTCTACATCAATGGGGATGGAGTGGAAATGGTCGAGAGCTTCAGGTTTCTAGGTGTCCAGATCACCAACAACCTGTCCTGGTCCCTCCACACTTACACTACAGTTAAGAAAGCCCACCGATGCCTCAACTTTCTCAGGAGGCTAAGAAATTTGGCATGCCCACTACGACTCTCTCGAATTTTGACAGATGCACCATAGAAAGCATTCTTTCCCGGTGCATCACCGCTCCTGCTCTGACCAAGACCACAAGAAATTACAAAGGGTCGTGAACGAAGCCCAGTCCATTACACAAACCAGTCTCCCATCCATTGACCCTGTCTACACTTCCTGCTGCCTCAGAAAAGCAGCCAGCATAATTTAGATAATTTAGCAATGACAGAAAGATGCTGGTGAGATGGGACTGAGTGCTGTCAACATACTTGTGAAAACTAACATTGGACTTTAGGATGATTTTGTCAAGAGGCAGCCTATAGATGAGAAATAAGAGGGACCAAAGGATGGATCCTTGGGGAAGACAATAAGGAAGGGGTGGCAGGAAAAGAAGCCATTGCAAGTGATTCTCCGAATATGATTGGATAGTTAAGAATGGAAGCAGGTAAGAGCAGTTCCACCAGCTGTGGAGAAGCATTGGGGGAGATTAGTGAAGTCAATCATTTCAAACGCTGTAGACACATTGAGATGAATGAGGGAGGATAGCTTATTTTTGTCACAGTCACATTTTCCATTTGTGACTTCGATTGGAGCCACTTTGCTAAAATGGCAGGGGGGAGAAAATCTGATTTGAAGAGATTCAAACGTGGAGTTCCGAGAAGGGTAGGAGCGATTTTGGGAGGTGACAACACACTCAAGGTTTTCGGAGAAGAAAGGGAGGTTGGAGGTGGGATCGATTCCCCTCTCGTAGTGAAGCTCTGGAATGACTGCCGCTAGATAGATTTGGAAGCAAATTAAATGGCGGCACTGCCGGAGTGTCAGAGGCCATGTTTCCGATAATGACTGCATTTGCTGTGCTGGCCATGAATAATGCTTGTATACAACAAAAACCGTTAAGTTGCTGGGGCTACTGCAGGCCACTGATCAGTTAGCTACAAGACTAACACCAAAGCAGGAGTAAATTTTAAAACTTAATGCTGGTTAAAAATTGCAAAGGTTGGAAATTAAAATAGAAACAAAAACTAGGAAATACGCAACAGGCATGTCAGCACCTGAAAAGAGGAAACCAAGGTTAACATTACAAAAGCATTTTAATGAAGAGCGTTTTAAAAGTGTTTGGGTGTGAAGGTGCATGTTGCTTTCTTGTTTTGGTTTGAAAGGCTTTGGATGATGTTAGATCTCCCAACAGTAGGACAACCTTTAAGGATTACAATAAAGTAATGTATTGACTGCATGCTTCTGTGTATGTTGCAACGCAAAGCCCCAAAAGGTTCACAGCTGGCGAGAGCTCTGGACCTTTCGCTGTACAACTAATAAACTTGATGAAAGGTAGCAAGCTTTCTTCTAAATTGTGACTCTGATTCATGTACACACTTGTCTCCCGCAAGTAAATCCCCATTTGGAAGTGGATTGACGTAATAAGTTCATTACATAGACAGTGGGAGGTGCCTGCATTATCGAGCATGGAAATAGATATCCAAAGTGCTGAGTTTGCCTGTGAGTCTAATGGAAGCCTATGGCTAAGCTGTGCAGTATTCCCTTTAGCCCTTGACATTAGGCAGCTGTCCTGTGATGAAACTCCAGGGTTCCAGCCTCACTGCACCTGTTGAGAAAGGATGTGGAGATGCCGGCGTTGGACTGGGGTAAGCACATGAAGAAGTCTCACAACACCAGGTTAAAGTCCAACAGGTTTATTTGGTAGCAAATACCATGTTTAGAAAGGGCAGAGAAGGGGAGGACGCTCTTTAACAACAGAAGAAAAATCCAGGCACTCCTTGGCATTCTTGCCAGCTGTCCCTCATTTCATGTTGAACACTTCTATGGTGTATATCAGACAGCGTTCCTCCGTGGCTGCTGCTTCCGATATTTTGGCCATGGGATTTTCGATATGACATTTGCAGCACGGTGGGAAAAAAGGGGCGGCATGGCGGCACAGTGGTTAGCACTGCTGCCTCACAGCGCCAGGGACCTGGGTTCAATTCCGGCCTCGGGTGACTGTCTGTGTGGAGTTTGCACATTCTCCTTGTGTCTGTGTGGGTTTCCTCCCACAGTCCAAAGATGTCCAGGTCAGGTGGATTGGCCATGCTAAGTTGTCAGGGGGCTTAGGAAGGTAAATATGTGGGGTTATGGGGATAGGGCCTGGGTGGGATTGTTGTCGGTGCAGGCTCGATGGGCCGAATGGCCTCCTTCTGCACTGTAGGGATTCTATGACACATGATTCAATTCATCTGGAGCACCAGGAATTGTTGCCCGTACACTATCCAGCCAGAATGATTCATTTACACACAAGCTGTACCCAGAAAGCACATTGTCAGCCCCATGAGTTCTTCTCAGTTCTGCCACTGAAATGATCTGCTGGGTGCATTATTTGCTTAGAGAAGCTGCGTCTCATGTCAATTGTTTTCCCTCATTGGACATGGGGCGGCACGGTGACACAGTGGCTAGCACTGCTGCCTCACAGTGCCAGGGATCCGGGTTCAATTTCTGGCTTGGATCACTGTCTGTGTGGAATTTGCACGTTCTCCCTGTGTCTGCGTGGGTTTCCTCCAGGTGCTCCCGTTTCCTCCCACAGTCTAAAGTTGTGCAGATTAGATTGATTTGGCCATGCTAGATTGACCTTTAGTGTCGGGGGGAATGGCCGGGTAAATATGTGGGGTTAGGGCCTGGGTGGGATTGTGGTCGGTGCAAGCCTGATGGGCAGAACGCCTCCTTCTGCACTGTAGGGATTCTGTGATTCTATTCTATGATTTTATAACCCAAAGAATTCTGGTAGCTGCTTTCAACCTGAGCAGTTTTCAGTACAACCAAGGATTTTTAATAATTACACGCTTCATAGGGGGTCCCCTCTGTCTTTCTCCATGTGAAATCCTTTGGTATTTCCTTTTTTTGAATACACTGTCTTGCCAGTTGGTTTTGGAGAGCTGTTGCTGTCGATGATCTGTAAAAAGAAAGACTTGCCATCAGAGATCTCAAAATGCTTTACAACCAATGAAGTACTTATTGAAGTGTAGTTACTGTTGTCATATGAGAAAGATGGCAGCCAATTTGGGCATAATTGATTCCCGCAAGCAGCAATCCCGATAATATCCAGAAAATCTGTCTTTGGGGATGTTGGCCAGAATTCCCTGGCTTCGCCTGCAGTTGGGAATTCTCCAGTCTCGCTGCTGTGAATGGAGATTTGGCTGAATATTAGTACGAGGCCACAGAATTCCAGCCGTTGATTGAGGGGGGAAGAAATTTGGCCAGGCCACTGGAGATAATCCCTCTGGTCTTCTTTCAAATTGTGCGCTGACCTCCCGAGCAGGCAGATGGGACCTCAGCTTAACATCTCATCCGAGAAACAGCACCTTTGACAGTGCAGTGCTCCCTCAGTAGTACCAGTTGGGACTTGAGCCCAGACACAACCTTGTGGCGAACGTGTTACCCATGGCTAAGAATCAAATCTACCAATGTATGGATGGAATTAGATGAGAGTAAGGTTGCAGTGTTCAATTAACAGTGAAGATAAGAGGCCTGAACAAGAGATATACATTTGGAGTTGTTTATAACAGAAAGTCTCAGTGCAAAAGGCCAGTGGACAGTGTAAAAAGTCCAGAGAATGTGGGAGTTTAGCCTCGGAGTAATTGGGACACAGTATTGAAATATTCATTTATATATTTTATGTGTTGAGTTGAATATTCTTTAAATTACTTCATTTGAGTTCATTTAATTGCTTTAGGATAAATGTTCTTGCGCTGAGAGGCTAGGAGCTGTGGAGGAGCAAAGGGATTTTAGTGTTCATGTGCCCAAATCACTCAAAGCCACTGCACTGGAAAAACAATCAAAAAGACTTCATGAAATGTTGGCCTTTATCTCGAGGAGAGCTGAAATACCAAAGGAAGGAGATTACAGTTGTTTAAAGCCGTGATCGCAAGCTATCTGGATCCTGCAGCTGAGGAGAAATATATTGGCTATGGAGTGGGGCTGGTGCAGATTCACTGGTACGATGGGCTGAAAGAGTTAAATTTGGGCACTGGTTAAATAAAATTGGATTCCATTCCCTTGAGTTCAAATTGAGTGGTGATCTAGCCAATGAATTAAAAAGATGGAGGGATTCAATGAGAGGCACAATTTCCTCTGGATGGGAATCCAGAACAAGAGGACATATAGGAGCACAGTCAATTAGCTACACAAAGTAGTTGAGGCCAAAACATTGTGTAATTTCAAGAAGAAATTAGATATAGCTCTTGGAGCTAAAGGGATATGGGGGGAAGTGGGGGGCAGGGGGGGGGATCAGGACATTGAATTTGATGATCATCCATGGTCAAAATGAATGGTAGGGCAGGTTGGAAGGGCCAAATAACCTACTCCTCCTCTCTGTTTCTATGTTTAATTCGGACTGACATCAGGAAAATGTTTTCCACACCAAAGGAAATCTGGAAATCTTTGCTCCAACCACCCGTGGTCAATTAAAATGTTCATGGATCCACGGTATATTTAAGGGCAACGCAATTAAGCAAAGTGTCAGTGTCATGCCCAGTACAGACATATCGGCCGGAAGATTCCAGACATTCATGCCAGCGGGATTCTCTGGTCCTGTTGCAGTGAACGGAGATTTGGCTGAGCGCCAAATTCTCCGTCCCCACTTGCAGCGATGAGTGACCAGAAATTTTCAGCCATCATGTTATGAATTTCAGTCAAAACATTTGATTACTGCTGCAAATCATGTGAATTTTGGCATTTGAACCATAGACAGTGTCAGTTCTCCAGTGAATACTTAATTAAATATGGACGTAGGTGAGGGTACCTCACAGCCCTCTGTGGAATTCACACATCTCATTGTTTAAGGATGGGCCAACACCAAAAGACTAGTTTCCAGACTGCCTGTTTCCATGCTCCATACTAGACAAAAGGAAAGATTGAAACTCAGTGGTCACTGTCAACTGCCCATTGTACCATGATGGCCATTCCCATTCAAACACACTCAGAAGTGTTAACCCAGCTCTCATGTGATTGAAGCTAGCTTCATAGACTGGATCCTTGTTAACCTAGGATTCAGCTGATCCCTCAAAACCATCAGTCAGCCAATCTGAGAATCAGACTATGAAACCAGCTGCAAGTCATCGAGCAGCCAAAGTACTTAACCTGACCCAGCTTCAAAGTTCATCTGAGAAACAACCCCCAAGATATTCAACCTCAAGAAACCTCACAACCTGGTCTGAACACTTCACTTTACAATGGCCTCACTTCAACTTTACATCATCAAATCCATTCAAGAAACCATAAGATCATAAGATTTGGGAGCAGGAGTTGGCCATTTGGCCCATCGAGTCTGCTTCACCATTCAATCATGGTTGATAAGTTTCTCAACCCCATTCTCCAGCCTTTTCCCCGTAACCTTTGATCCCCTTATCAATCAAGAACCTATTTATCTTTGTCTTAAAAGACCCGGCCTCCACAGCCTTCTGTGACAATGAATTCCATAGATTCACCACCCTCAGGCTGAAGAAATTCCTCCTCATCTCAGTTCTTTACTCTAAGCTTGTGCCCTCGGATCCAAGTCTCCACAAGCCTGCCATGTGGGAGACAGGATACTGTAAATCAGAGACTGAATTAACTTTAATCTGTAAAAGTGCACTACCTTTATCTGTATATAACTTTGTGTGTATATGTGTTTGTAGGTTTGTGTGTGCGTATGCAAATGTGAGACTGAGTGCATTATATTGTATTAATTTGGGGTAAGTCTGTGAGAATACATAACCTCCTTTGGACAGTAGGGTCCAGAAACCCTTGGGCCCTGATGGTTTGTCAATTCCTGCTCATGGACGCGGAGCATTTGCTCCAGAGACTCTACATGCTGACTGCCACAGACAGAACGCATCTGCTTCTGTACAGCCCATAATCCGTATGGAAAGAGGTGTGTCTTTTCTTATCTTTGGAGTGTGTATTCCAATTCAATAATTCAGCAGCAAGCTTGTGTGAGTTTAAAGTTGCTATAGAGTGTTATAGTAAACATCTTCCTATTTGTATGTATATACTGATGTCTTTAGTAGTATGAGCATGCGCAAGTGATATCATGATATCATGGTAGCATAGGCTTTCAGGCGTTTAGTCTTACCATGAGGGGCTTGTGTAATTAGCCGCCTCCAGTTCTTGAGTCCATGCTGTATTGTATTTCAATACTTTTATAAGTAAAGAAAATTGAATATCACAACACGCTTGACTACCCCTTTTGTGGCCAAGTTATCTCAAAAATAAAGAACTCGAGAATGCAAGAAATAGGAGCTGGAGTAGAACATGGGGTCCACTGAATCTGCTCCATCACCCATGATTGTATTAAATGGTGGAGCAGGGTTGAAGAGCCGACTCCTACTCCTATTTTTTGAGTTCTTTGTTTTAAATTCACATAAGCTTGCTGCTGAATTTTAGAATTGGAATGCACACTCCAAAGGGAAGAAAAGACGCATTTCTTTTCCATACAAAACATACTGATTACGGGCAGGTATAATAGCAGATACATTCTGTCTGTGACTATTAGCAAATTGACTCTCTGGAACGAAAGATCCATGTCGCTGAGCAGAAAATGGCAGACCACTAGAGCGCCTGAGAAATTGAATACTTTCTGGACCATGCTGTCCAGGATGTGGCCAATCGATAGATTGTTCACAACAGTATGGGAAGAGACAATGGGCTATTTCAACTGAGCAATGAGGGATGGACTACAAATGCTAGTCTTGCCTCTGATGCCCACATTCTATGAAAGAGTTAAAAAGCCACAATGAGCTTGAATATGTTTTAACATTATGAAGATTTGCCAGAGTGGGATAGGGGAAGACTGTTTCCTCATGGAGTCTGTGATGAAGGGTCAATTTACAATTGTGATAGAGCCAATGAGAAGACAGCTTGGAAGAAATATTTTTGGGAGCAGCGGATTTTAGAATAGTTTCCACAGCGAATGGTTGAGGCAGGGATCATTGCATCTTTTAAGGAAAGTCTGATTAGTTATTTCAAGCAGAAGAAAATGCAAGGTTCTGTTTCGAGAGTGGTTTTGGGATTCGTTTCCGAAGAGCCAACACGATAGGCCGAATGACTTCATTCTGTGCTGTAAACAGTCTATCATTCCACATTCCAATCCACCTACACTCCTGTAAATAAATCAGTTGCTGCAAAACATAATCATTGAAGCTGATATATTTTTGGGGGCAGTTTTTTATAAGTTTTTCTTCATCTTGGTGGTAGGTATTTCTAATTGGCCAAGATTGCTTCTGTGGATAAAGTGAAGATGTGCATTATCGTCACCAGTTTTCACATCATTGTAAAGTTTTACATTGGGCGGGATTTTCAGCATCCCCCCCCCCCGCCCATGCGTGTTTAGTGGCGGAGAAGGTGGCCCACCAATGTCCAGCAGTGGGATTTTCCACTCCCGCCGCTGTCAATGTGAGTTTTCCATTGTTCACACCCTCTACCTCCAGGGAACCCACGGCGGGCCAGGGTGTGGCCGGGGGGGGGGGGGGGGGGGGGGGGGGGTTGGGTAGGGGGGTTGTTGTCAGCAGGACCAGAAGATCCCACCGGCAGGAAAATCCCGCCCAATGTGTGGGACTTTTTAAAAAACTAAATAATTAACGGCCCCAGTAAGTTGGAAAGAACTAATTGAAACTACGCAGGCATCCATGTTTTGTATTCATCAAAGGCTTCCTTCTGGATTCCAGTAGCACAAAGCAGTGTCTCTTTGAGTCCCCTCCACAGTGAAGCAAGCTAACAGCTAAAGTGGGTTACTATTCTTCATATGTTTCACAGCCCATTTATTTTTTCTGTGCATGGCAACATGCCCCTCGTCAAAGTAAACAAAAATGTTGAAACGTATTTTGGGCAGATTATAAAAAGACTTCTTGTTGTCTCTGGCTGCACCCAGTTCAACGCTGAACAATGAAATAGTCTTTGCAGCTGAATAGAGTGTGCCATTAGTGATGGATCTGAAAGCAAACGGGTCAAACCATTTGTATGGCGAGACAATCCAGGAATTTTGGTTGTGCTTATTTGGAATTTAAAACTATTTTGGGCCACTTAGATGGAAATGTGTAACATTGAGAAGCAATAAAGGACATTTTAATGCGGCCACACCTTGCTTGAAGCCCAATTTGAAAGATCGTGCCACTCAGAATTAGATTGTTATTGAATCTGGGATCGGAAGTCATACAAATTGCACAGCCCTTGGTTTAAAAATAGCTGATCCCGTTCAGAATCCCACAAAATCATTCTCGTGCCATCATTTTCTCCCATTAAGTATAGGTTGTTTAAAAATAACTGTCTTTCCCCTGATTATCACGTGATGTTTCTCCCTTGGCAGCAGACCTTGATAGCAAGACACAGCAGTGGCAGGCAGCATTAGATAAAAGCCTCTATGCTAAGTATCAATGGCTGCTTGAGATTCTCGGCACAGCATTGCTTCTGCTGCTGGTTATGTTGTGTTGATGTAGGGGGGTAGAATAGAACAGGTTGACTTTAATCAGTGTCGTATCAGGTCTTGATTTTATTGGTAAATTTATACTTACAAAGATTGAAATGTTGTCACACTATTTAAATATTAGGTCTTGGAGCCGCTTCCGTGTTAGTGTAAAATGTAGCAGGTCATTGTAATGACCTCATCGTTTTATTGAAGAAAATAAATTTGTTGTCATAAATATAAACAGAAAAAGCTGGAAAATTGCAACCGCTCAGGCAGCACCTGTGGAGAGAAATACTGAGTTAATGGGAGGGATTTTCTGGTGTGATTTCTGGCATAGGAGGCGACTCCCCCCCCCATTGGCCATTGGTGAGATCTTTCTATTCTGCTGAAGCCTACAGTGTTTTGTGGGCTCTGGGGGGGGGGGGGGGGTGTTGTCATTGGCAGGACTGGCAGAAGATCTTGCCCAGTGGGAAGGGCCAGAAAATCCCGGCCAACATTTCAGGTCCGTGACCGTTGAAATTCACATTTAAGTTGTCTACATCCTATAGTATCCGCAGAGCCCAAGAAACATGGAAATTGAATGGATTAATGTGAATCAGGGTTAGTTCTGCATTGACAGAATCTTCAGCAAGATGATGGATTTGATTTTGGTTTGTGGTTTTGATCCAGACACACCTATTCTTGGTCAGGTATTAATTAACCAGATATATAACGATGGAATTTTACCACCACGCCCGCCCAGAAGCGGCTCGCAGAACGGAATTCTCCATTGGCCTTGGGCGGGATTTTATGAGCCTCGCCTGAGCGAGGTTGTAAAATACCGGTTATAGTGTTTCTTTAAGCGTGGGATGATTATGAGATAAGCTCCTGACCACACATCCCCTCCATCAAGACTACCTATTTCTACCTCTTTAACATTGTCCAACTTCTATCCTGCCTGAAGCCCTCCTCCATGCCTTCGTTACCTCTAGACATGATTATTCCAATGCTTTTCTGGTCTCTGTGCCATCTACCACCCTACATAAATATGTGCTCATCCAAAACACTGCTGCCCATATCTTAATGTGCACCAAGTCACACTCACCTCTCACCTTGCGCTCACTCACCTACATTGTCTTCTGGTCCAGCAAAGCCTCAATTCCAAAATGATCATCACTGCTTTCAATTATTGCTCTGCCCCTTCGTTTTCTCTGTAACCTCCTCCAGCCTTGCAAGACATTGATCGCGATGCTTTTCTAATTCTAACATCCTGACGGTCCCTAATTTTCGTCACTTCACCATTGACAGCTGTGCCTCCTGCTGCCTTGTCCCTGAGCTCTGGAATTCTCCCCCTAAACCCACCTCCTCCTTTAAGATGTCCAAGAAAACTCTGACCAAGCTTTTGGTCATCTCTCCTGATACCACCTCCTGTGATTTGGTGCCAAATCTTGACGGATAACACTCCTCTGAAATGTCTTGGATGTATTGCTGTTCTGGGCAATATATACATGCAAGTATTTTAAACACATGACAGATTCTATTATTATTTTGTGTGCAATGTCATCCTTGTGGAATAGAATATTTCATTTACATTTTACACATGGTGGGCGGAATTCTTCGGCCGCGCTGCTCTAAAAGCCGGAAGTTCCCGCCTGCCCGTCAATGGGGTTTCACATTGCCTGCAACCTACCCGCTAAAATTCCAGTGATGGGCGGGATGGGAGAATTCTGACCTGTGTGTCCACTCAACAAGTTTAAGTACAACCATAAGGAAGGAACCCCCTCCCCCCCCTTCCCCCCCCTCCCCCCCTCCCCACATTCTCCCCCCCCCCCCCTCCCCTCTGCCCCGCCGATCCTCCTGCTCAACTAGGCCATTATCACATTGTCTATTTCTCCCACCGTCCGTTCAATTTAATCTAAACATGTAATGTTATCAATTTGTGGGCAGTTTTGTGCTTTGGGTTTGCATATGCTAGGAGAAATTATTCAAAATCCAAAGATGTGGAGGTTAGGTGGATTGGCCATGTTAAATTGTGCCTTAGCGTCCCAAGATGTGTAGATTTGAGGGTAAATACGTGGGGTTACAGGGATAGGGCCTGGGTAAGATCTTTATTAGAGGGTCAGTGCAGCCTCGATGGGCCGAATGGCCTCCTTTACTGAAGGGATTCTGTGAAATTAATATCACATAATTCCTTATAATGACAGTCATCAATCTGGACTGGATTCATACACAGGTGATAGTAACCTGTATTAATCTGCTGATGAGCAAGATGGGGGTCAGTGGCTAAAATTAATGCGCAATGCAAACGCATCCTGCCACCTCAAGGTAAAACAAATCCTGGGTCTAACACAGAGAAAATGCAAAATGTTGTGAAAAAAAGAGCATCCATTTTGAAATAATCATTTTCAATTCTGAAACTGTCTGTCACTTGACAGCTGCATGTTGTACGAAACTGAAGATACGATTTGAGTTTGGAGCATCTGGAACAGCAGGAAAGTCTGAGGGTGTAAAAATCACAGAAGCGTGACATCTCCCAGGAGGTGGGAATGAACATTGGTGTGTGAGATGTTCTGAGAGGAAAGGAAAGGGAAAAGAAGGACATGTACAGGATAACTTGGAACTTACAGTAGGTGGAATTTTATCCCAGGAGAAGGAACAAAGTTAAATAGCTTGAATTTTAATGAGCAGAGGATAATTAACAGTCAATTGCAGATGCACTGCACAAAATAAGATTGGTAACTGATCTTGGTGAGTTAAAATGCAGACAATAATCTAATAATGAGGGACTTCCAGCAGCGAAATACTAGATGGAAGGAAACAAAATCAACATTAGAGCTTGTAACCTCGGGATGAGATTTCTTTTTCGACCAATGTCCAGGCAAGTTGCAGCAACATCTGGGACTGGATCTTCTGACCTCACGCACAGCTGGGATTCTCCGGTCCCACTGCTGTGACTGGACCATAAGACATAGGAGCAGAATTAGGCCACTCGGCCCATCGAGTCTGCTCCGCCATTCAATCATGGCTGATTTATTTCTCACCCCCATTCTCCTGCCTTTTCCCCATAACCCCTGATCCCCCTTATCAATCAATGGAGGTTTGGTTGAGTGCTAAATTCTCCATTCTCTCACCTGGCAATGGTAGCAGGGCCTGCAAGACCAGAGAATTCCAGCCCCCATTTTATCAGTGTTCACGATAGCGTCTGAAATAGTGTCCATAACATATAATTAAGTAGTGGAACCTCCAAGGATCAACGGAAACAGTATAAGTACATTTATCTTGCAAACCAGCTGGACAAAAATGTGTGATTGTTTTTAAAAAAAATGGGAAACAGTGAGGGGGCGGAGGAGTGGCTGAGGGAAATAAATTGGGAAAAACTGTTGGGATCCATCGCAGCCGAGGAAAATGAAACCTCTCTGAAGCATGTTGAATGTTCAAGACATTTCCACAGCTGGAGAAAACAAGCATGTTCCACCACGAGTGGTCAATGAAAATGTGCGTATAAAATTAAAACTATCCAGAGATCGCAAAGGAAAAGGCAGAGGCAGAACTCCAAGAGGAGGCACAGGGATTTTTCTTGAGCAAGTTCAGAGATCGTAGGGGTGTAGAGAGGCTTCTGTTAACCAATGTGGTTACATAACCAGGACAAATTTAGCTCACTGGCAAGTTGGAACGGTAATGGGTAAAAATGGTTATGTAATTAACAAAGATAAAGTCGGTGGAATATTAAATTCAGAGGGTGGGATTTTCAAGCCCTGGCAGCCAGTGGGATCCTCCAGTCCTGCCGCAGTCAGTGGGCTTTAGGCTGGCTCACCGTAGCTGCTGCAGGTGCACCGCCGCAGAGGGGCTGGAAAATCCTGCCTTATTTTCTAGGATTCGCGGGATGGGTTAAAACCACATGTTCTACTCAATGCCATATTCCTGAGGCTGTCGAACGCTGGTTGAGGACATTGGGATCAATTTAGGCCAATGGCTGCTGATCCAGACAGAGGCCGGGGTTTTCTGGCTTTTCCTGCTAGCGGGATACTCCATTCTCGTTGACGGTGACCCTCTCCCCCACCCGCATCTATAGTGGATTCTTTGGCAGCTGGGGAGGCAAACCAGACAAAAGGCTGTAGACTTTGGACTTCGGCAGGACTGGAAGATGCCATTGACGGCCAATGGCGAGCTGCCTCTGCTGCTGGAAAACACGCTGCGGGAGGGCTAGAAATTCCCGGCCAGAATGTGGGAGCAACTTAACTTCTGTTCACACCATGTTCTGGTGCAGCGAGGTCGGGGTCAGAGAATTTGGCAGCTAATCAAATCTCCGTTCACTGCAGTGGGATGGGAAAATCCTGTCGGTGTGAACAGTGACAAAGTTCCTGTGCATGTGCGCGCGTGTGTGTGTGTTTAAAAATACCAATGATCTAGACAACTGGTGGCCTATTAGCTTCACATCAGTTCCAGATAAAATAATGGAATTGATGTAAAAGTGGAGGTTGGAGGAGCATCTACATAGTAATAACTTGACGAGAGACAGCCAGCGTGGATACTTGACAGATTTATTTAAATACATTACAGGAAGGAATATAGTGGGAGTTCCTGTGAAATAGTCTATTGAGGGTCTTGGAGCTTTTTAAAGTTCCACGTGAAATACCTTTGATTCAGTTGAATTTGCACTAATTTACTGGGGCTAACTTAAGTTGCAGTGAAAGTAGGGAAGCGGCAGAAATAAATAATGTCAAAAGATTTTCAGAATGATCGAGATAGGTTACACAATTAGGCAAATAACAGATGAAAACCTCACTGAAGGTGTTACACATAGGTCAACAAAATATGTTTCGGTGTATGATGAATCAAGTTGATGAGTACAATGACACCACGAATAGCAGGACATCTGCAACTTTCAATATCCAGGTGATCTGGCAAAGCCATTGAGAAAAATAAATTTAATGATAAACAGTGGAATATAAGTTGACAGCAGTGAGGATAAGGTTTTACAATGTGTTTGTCAGACACACTTTGAGGATTGTGTTGAGTTAGAACATTCGCACAAAAAAGGAAGCATGTTTAAAATTTATTTATTTGTGTCACAAGTAGGCTTACACTAACATTGCAATGAAGTTACTGTGAAAATCCCCTAGTCGCTGTGCACTCCGGTGCCTGTTTGGGTACACTGAGGGAGAATTTAGCACCTAAAACCAGCAGATCTCTTGGAGGAAACCCACGCAGACACTGGGAGAACGTGCAGACTCCACACAGATAGTGACCCAAGCTGGGAATCGAGCCCGGATTCCTGATGCTGTGATGCAGCAGTGCTAACCACTGTGTTAGAAAGGGTTGTGGATCTAACGATAGGTAAAAGCCCTTCTGTGTCCCAACCCTTGAAACTATCAGCTGATGATATAGCAGTGCCTCTTACAATTTTAGGCCACATGATCGGTCATGTCTAAAAATAACACAACAAAATTCACGGTGTACGTAGCCAAATGTGAAATTAGTGCCATGGAATGGCTGCGCTTGATGTTCATAGTCACTGCGCAGCTTAATAAAATGAACTCACTTTAACATATCTTGCAGTGTTTCATTCAGTCGTCATATCTCTGCCTGTTGGAGCTCTTCCTCTTATTCCCATTTTATTTTTCTACCTCCCTCACATGTCCTTTTTAAATTCTCCCTCAAAAACTACACTTCAGATACGCTTTCAGCCACCTGCCCTAAGGTCTCCCTTACTTCCTGCCCCGTGTCCACCTCTGATGCTCTTGTAGGTGAGCGACATTGCACTGTGGTAAGTCGATGTGCAGGAAATAAAACATGGAGGTTGCAGAGATTTTCTGTGCACGCTGTGTAACACAATCGTGTGCCTGTGTTTCCTGAACAAGTTGCTGGCTGTACACGAAGGGAAATTCCCTCAGCTTTCCGAACTGAAATAGCTGAGATTTTCTGCCCAGCTGAAACTGTGGCCTGGAGAGCAATGAAGCTGCAAAGCACAGCTTTTTAGATCCATTTTACATCAAAAATAGGATCGCTAAATTATATTTCTGTAACTATGCCCATTAAATTTGGTGCTTGTAACTCAAGTTGCTGATTCCAACAAATCTGGGTGTTCTGATTCAGGATATTCAGCAGTGAAGCAACTAGACCAAAAATACCACCACTGCTCCAGAGCCCCCCAAAAATCGAACAGCACAGACAAGGGGAGCGGAAGTTTGAAGTGTAAATACCAAGTGTGCTGAGAAATTTGATTTCTGCCCAGAACAGATACAAAGGCTGTGGAGTGATGGTCTGTGCAGCCTGAGGCCAGAGCCCCATTTGGCTTCTGCTCTTATTAAATGGTGCTGTTGAGCTCCGGGCAAGTTGGGCTTCTTGCTCCAGCTTGTCGATCGGTGAAGTGGGAAATTGTCCGGGTCTTGGCAGGTCCCCTCTGGGAAGGAGGGGAGGGGGGGATGATCCAGAGGTGGTTTGGAGAATGTTAAGTATTTTTGGGAACAGCAGGAGGAATCCTGTGCACAAGGCTAATTCCATTTTTTTCGCCAAATGAATTGCATCCTTCGGAGGACCTTGTCCTGGGCCCCATCACCGGTGGAGCCAACTTCCATTCGCTTGCAGGCCAATACACAATCTCATTTGGCACACTGGCCCTGGAAGATAGCTCCCACTCTCCTGGATCAGTGTAAAGTGTTCCCACTCCAGCCCTGCTCCTCTTGGCTGAATTTTCTAAGTTAGTGTGGGGTGGAAGGATGGGGTGAGATTTTTCTTCACACCCCCAACCTATTTGAAACTCCCAGAAAAGAAAGGGGCCCCCCAGTATTTTTAAGCCTATTATGTTTACAATTCTTCAGAGGGGCCAAATTATCCCTGAATTCAATTTTAACTCTTCCTGGTCCGATGCATGTTTCCTCGTTTACTGAAACCTTTCTCCTGTTACTGCTTGCGGAGTACAATCTACATTCATAGAACCCTACACTGCAGAAGGAGGCCATTTGGCCCATCGTGTCTGCACTGATCACAATCCTACCCACGCCCTTTCCCAATGGCCCCATGTATTTACCCTAGCTGGTCCCCTTTACTCAGTGTCTTGACTATCTAGAAATCAGTTGATTCCTGTCTTAATCATGCACAATGACTGAATGTTCACAGCCTCTGGAATAGAGGATTCCGATGATTTCGCACCCTTTGAGTGATACAATTCTTCCTCATCTCAGTCCTAAATGAAACAGCATTAGATATAACTGTGCCTCCATTCACATTTCATTCCAGAGGCCTAGGAATATCCAAACTGTCTGAACGAGACAGCCTGCTAATGTCACGGTAATGAAGACGGGTGGTGCTCCACACGCAGAATATATAATTAGTAAATGTCAGAGCTGGACTTTTGTCCGTTCATAGTTTTAATAGGAGGAAAACCTATTCATAATATATACTTTGAAGGCACAGCAAGGACACTGAAGGTGAGACACCTTAACGTAACGCTCACGGATGAAAGTTGGTGTAATGTTGGATTCCCGACTGGGAATAAATCTCCTGGCTTTAGAAACCCACCGCATGTTTTGTGGTGGCAGATGCAGCCCACCATTGGCCCATGGCACCGCCCGCCATTGGCTGGTGGCGCCACCCCTGGAATTAATTATTGCAGGGATCCTTTGTCCTTTATGAAATGTAACCAATCAGTTCAATTTTAGACATGGGCAATGAATATTTCTGGTGATTCTCCCATTTGGATTTCATAACTTTGGGAGATTGGGAAATGGCCTTTCTGTAAATGGTCTTGGTAATTAAGTGCATGTGAATTAATGATGCTATAATAGGAAAGTGTTAGTCATGCAAGCGCGCAGGAGATAAACGTACACGTTTACAAAACCTGAGTCATTCTCAGCACCAACTTACATTTACATTGTGCCCTTTAATGAACTAAAACATCAGAAAGCGATGTTAAATATAACACTGAACCACATAAGGAATTAGTAAGGCAGATGGCCGGTTAGCTCAGATGGTTAGAGCATGGTGCTAATAAGGCCAAGGTTGTGGGTTCGATCCCTGTGCCGGCCAAATGGAATTGCCTATCCCAGTGCCATCCTGGCTGAGATATATGGGGTGGCACGGTGGGTGGGACCTGAAAGTGGGTCCACCACAATGGCACTGCTGCCTCACAGCGCCAGGGACCTGGGTTCGATTCCTGGCTTGCGTCACAGTCTGTACACGTTCTGTGACTGTGTGAGTCTGCTCCGGTTTCCTCCCACAGTCCAAAGGATGTGCTTCATTGGCCATACTAAATTCCCCCTCAGTGCACCCAAACAGGCACTGGAGTGTGGCGACTAGGGGATTTTCACAGTAACTTCATTGCAGTGTTAATGTAAGCCTGCTTGTGACACTAATAAATAAACTTTTTAAAAAGCTTGCTCAAAGAAGAAGGTTTTAAGGAGTGTCTTAACAGGAGGAAAGCAAGATGGAGAGGTTTAGGGAGGGAGCTTAGGCAGCTGAGAGTGGATCCACCACAATGGCAGCATGATTAAAGTCAAAAATGTCAGAAGCGCCCGACGTCTTCAAATCAATACCTCATTCACCAGATGTGATGCTTTAGGGAACCTGGATTATATATTTTTTGCCTTGAAAAGGGAGTTTCTTGTGTTACAGAAAAAAAGCTGAACAGTGCTGGTGTTCGTAATAAATGATTGCATTTTAATTATCACATTAGGGTGGCACGGTGGCACAGTAGTTAGCACTGCTGCCTCACAGTGCCAGGGACCCGGGTTCAATTCCATCCTCAGGTCACTGTCTGTGTGGAGTTTGTACATTCTCCTCGTGCATGCGTGGGGTTTCCTCCAGGTTTTCCGGTTTCCTCCTACAGTCCAAAGATGTGCGGGTTAGGTTGATTGGCCACGCTAAATTTTCTCTTAGTGTCAGGGGGAGTAGAGGAACTATGTGGAGTTATGGGGATAGGGCCTGGGTGGGATTGTTGTCAGCATGGGCTCGATGGGCTGAGAGGCCTCTTTCTGCACTGTAAGGATTCTATGATTCTGTCGTGACATTTCTGTTCCTGCTTCCTAATATGAGCACGTTGCGCTTGAGGGCACTGCTCCTCATTTATAACGTCATGGCAATAGAACTTTGTAATGTCCTTGTATTTGTTCCCCGGTTAATTCCAACTAATCATTTTAAGAACAGGTGACAAAGGATGATTGGCAAACACTTGTGAAGTTTGCAGTTATCTTCGGGACTTGTATCAGTGCAGTATGTGACAGTTCAGTGGATCACTCTGCTGGAAGTTTCATGTTTAAAATTGAAAACACTCCACCATTCTGCTTGGCCTGGCTGACTCCTGTTCCGCTTGCATGATAATGCAACAAATGTAAGCAGAATTAGGATAATTTGGATGTATAAGTGCAGCAACGTCACTTATCAGTCGTCATCAAACTCGCAGGTTTTAAGAAAGCTCATTAATTGAGTGCTTACTCTATAGAAGGTGTGAATGAAAGAGATTTACCTTCCGCTTATTTTAAGATGATGAATTGTTGACCACTAGAGTCCAAGATGGGGTGCAGAGCCTCATCTTGTCAGCTTGGATCTTGTTTATCTCTCTTTTAGGGGACCGTGAATTGGATTCAATTGGATTTTGAATTTGGTTTTTGGAGCAAGCAAGGAATGGATTTGGGTTTGCCCGGTCCATTCTGAGCATTGGCTTTTTAACTTTAAGGATGGAGTAAAAATTAAGATCTCTACTAAAATCTTCCAAATCTAAATCATAGAATCATAGAAACCCTACAGTACAGAAAGAGGCCATTCGGCCCATCGAGTCTGCACCGACCACAATCCCACCCAGGCCCTACTCCCATATCCCTACATATTTACCCACTAATCCCTCTAACCTACACATCTCAGGACACTAAGGGCAATTTTTAGCATGGCCAATCAACCTAACCTGCACATCTTTGGACTGTGGGAGGAAACCGGAGCACCCGGAGGAAACCCACGCAGACACGAGGAGAATGTGCAAACTCCACACAGACAGTGACCCAAGCCGGGAATCGAACCCAGGTCCCTGGAGCTGTGAAGCAGCAGTGCTAACCACTGTGCTACCGTGCCACCCATAAAATATAAAATGCCGCGTATAAAATATGTATTTTATACACCTGAAGGACTGTTGCTTTGGTCAAAAATGCAAATCATTAAACTAACTGAATGATTTCTAAACGGGTGTGAGGTTTAACTCAAATATTACGGTACAGCAATAATTTCTTTTCAAAGTTCCAGTTTCTACCTCAGTCAGGACTGGTAGAGCCAGTCCTGTTATCAGTTGTTGTCTTTTCCAGCCTGCAGTGTGAAATGGGATTGCAGTGTATGGCGTGTTGCTGCACTGTGTGAGTCAGTTACGGTGTGTGTGAGTCAGCAGAGATTTGTGTGTGCTAAACTGAGTGCGCAGGTGGTCACCTTTGTAAATGAAAATTAGAATTGAAAGGATTATTCTACCCTCGCGTGTCATTGCAAACTGCCGGCTTGTGAACTTTTGTAAAAGAGTCACCGCTTCCTTCCAACCTTCTGAAGAGAGTTTGCAAGTTCGCTGCCTGACAAACCGCATCCCCTACCTTAACATGGTAGATGAGAGCACTACATGCTTCAGACTGTGCTGTAACATTGCAGACAGTTTCTGGCACATTTTTCCACAATATAATTAGACCTTTGCAAGAAGACATTTTCATAGGAGTTACAGGCTGTAACTCGTTGCCCTTAGTTATCTCTCGCATGTGATACATATTGATATAATATGACAAGTTGTTCAAATCGTATTATTGTCATTTTATGATCATATTAACAGGGTAAAAAGGTTACTTCATTTCAGGCATTTAAATCATTGCCAAATACCACTGAAATAAAGTGCTCCCAATTGGTTAGCCGGTTTCTTTGCATCAGTGTTTTAGCCGAAGCTGTGATAAAATTTTGCTTTCTAATATTTGGATTACTACATCTCAGCATTTCAGAAAATTGACATAAAAGATTAATACAGGTACTTTGCTTCATGCTTGCCTGCAAACTTCACAAAGACACGTCAACTTATTGTCACGGTTACAGTGATGTTACAGGATGATTATTTTTTTTTCTATCATTTAACACACTACCAGACGGACGTGGAGGCTTTGGAGAGAGTGCAGAAAAGGTTTACCAGGATGTTTCCTTTTATGGAGGGTATTAGCTATGAGGAGAGATTGAATAAACTGGGATTGTTCTCCCTGGAAAGACCGAAGCTGAGAGGGGTGAGCTGATAGAAGTTTATAAAATTATGGGGGGTACGGATAGGGTGAACAGTTGGAAGCTTTTTCCCAGGGCAGAAATGACAATTACAAAGGGGCAAAAGTTCAAGGTAAGATTCAGTAGAGATGTGCAGGGGAAGTTTTTTACACAGGGTGGTGGGGGCCTAGAATGCACTGCCAAGTGAGGTGGTTGAGGTAGACATGATAACGACATTTAAGACTTATCTGGATATACACATGAACAGACGGGGAATAGGGGGAAATAAGCGGTTTGTCTAGATAGGACAACGTGATTGGCGCAGGCTTGGAGGGCCGAAGGGCCTGTTCCTGTGCTGTACTGTCCTTTGTTCTTGTTCTTTGTTCTTAAGCAGTTGGATATTTCTGCATTAATATAAAAAACATTTGATAATATGGGAAAATGCTGATTTATTTCCTATGGTTCCTGTACTGTGTGAGACATGGTGAAAATACAACCATTAAATTTTTTTTTAACCAAACTTCATTGACTTATTGCACGGAATTCATGCCTTGTTAATGGTGAACCTTTCTGATTGTTTGCTGTAAGGTAATTTGAAAGGAACAGTTTCTCATTCTAGTGCGTTTGGTGTTGTGTTCAGTTTCAGGTCTGCACGCAACCCTTTTCAAACATCATTACTCAGATCTTAAGCTCCATGCCTTTTAGATGCTGAGATTGCTGACTGGGAAATTCTTCTTAAAAGGATGTTTACTCTTTGAAAACATTTGTCTGAAGACAGCTGGGAGGTTTTGTGATGACTTTTTCCCCTCGAGGGAAATCAATTCATTTGATCCAAGTACCTACTGTATACAAGAAACCTTTACCCCTACGTGCTTGGTTTATGTGCCATTTTCTAACAAGATCCAAAAATCCTCCTCGGATAGGAAATGTTAGAAATTCAAACATAATTAAATTTTCTGATGATTTATTAAAGCATGCCTGTAGTGTAATGGCTTTTTCTACATGTGTAGTTATTTTTAAGACGAGTCTTTGTGAGTGTTCAAACCTCAGCTGTCAATAGCAGTTAGTTAACTCACCTTTGCATTTAAGTCAGCAGTTGTGTCTAAGCTTGCCCGAGAAACATTCTAATTACCATCTAGTTTGACTGGCTTCCTTCATCTGATTCTAACGTATCACTTTTCCCCCTCTGTCTAGCTGCAGTGAGTGTTATGACACATCCAGAGCTGTCCTCCCTCTTGACACTGTGTGATGAAGAGGATTTGCGCGTTACTGTAGCTCACCACGGCTCAATGCTCTGACTTGTGATTTGAACGAGCCCTGGGGTACCTGGGAGGAACTTTCGACAGCCTACCTGGCGTGATGAGCAAGTTCACCTTTCAGAACAACAAAGTGATGCAGGACCGCCGGAGCGTCTGTGTTTTCCTTCCCAATGATGAAGCTCTCAACATTATCGTGAACGTAGGTTTTGCCCATTTATCTTTCCATTGCTTTTGTTTTCTTTAATGATGAAGTGCACTTTTGACGGTTTCTTCAACATTACACACGATGTTTTCACAATATTGTCAGCACATGGTGTAGTTCTCCGATTTTTATTTAACCTGTTTTATCTATATTCTGAAATGTCGTCAAAATAAAAACAATGAGTCATTTGTTCCAAATTGTGATTTGGTGCATGATTGCTTTTTAAGTACTTTCAATGTTAAAATAATCACTACTGATGTTACAGTGACAGTCATGGGTATAAGATCAAAAAAGAAAATGCTGGAAAATCTCAGCAGGTGTAGCAGCATCTGGCAGGTCTGGAAGCATGGGCTTTGACAAAGGATCATCTGGACTCGAAACGTCAGCTCTTTTCACTCCTTACAGATGCTGCCAGACCTGCTGAGATTTTCCAGCATTTTCTCTTTTGGTTTCAGATTCCAGCATCCACAGTAATTTGCTTTTATCCATGGGTATAACATGACAGGTGCTAAGGATAGTGATATAGCGAATGTTAAATCAAAAAGTTGAGGTTTACCATGAAAAATTATGAGGTGGTCTTACTGTGATTTAACTTGCTGTTAAAAAGGCACGGTTCAAAACCCTCTTTAATGTGTTTTGTTTAGTTTATTTTAATAGTCATGCATCAATGCCCAGCAAGGAGTGTTGATTGACAACCTCTTTTTATTTACCTTCCAATTTGATTCTTCAGTAGGTTACTGGGCAGTACGTGACTTCAGGTGAAGTTACGAAGCCTTCACATTATTCCTCTCCCCATCTCTAAAATGCAGTTACCCTCCATTGATGTTCCCATAGCTGGAGTCACTCTGTGAAGGCTTCAGTGTTCAAGTCAAATCCGAATACACATTGGGCAGCATTTTCTACGTTTTTGTTGAAGTGTTGTCTCAGGTGGGGAAGGCGGTTGCTCGGACTTGTACTAGGGAAGTGGAGAAATAGCTGCACTGCCAGCTTTTTGCCATTTTTAAAGGGCACCCTGATCTTAGAAGTAAAGGATCTCCCCAACAGATATGAGGAGTGCTGGGGGGCAGTGCCAGGGCACTGTCAGGGCATGTCCCCCCTCCCCGGGGGATGGTACTTACCTGTGCGCTCTGGGTGGGGACCGTTTGCCAGGTTCCTATTTTATAAAGCTGTTCGGTAGGGGAAAAGGGAGAAATCCTAAGGTGGGGGGATAATCATAGAAATCATAGAAATCATAGAAACCCTACAGTGCAGAAGGAGGCCATTCGGCCCATCTAGTCTGCACCGACCACAATCCCACCCAGACCCTACCCCCACATATTTTACCCGCTAATCCCTCTAACCTACACATCCCAGGACTCTAAGGGGCAACTTTTTTTTAACCTGGCCAATCAACCTAACCCGCACATCTTTGGACTGTGGGAGGAAACCGGAGGGCCCGGAGGAAACCCACGCAGACCCCGCAGTGTCTCTGTGGATTTCCTCCAGGTGCTCCAGTTTCCTCCCACAGTCCAAAAGATGCGCTGGTTAGGTGCATTGGCCATGCTAAATTCTCCTTTCGTGTACCCAAACAGGCGCCAGAGTGTCGCGACTGAGGGATTTTCACAGTAACTTGATTGCAGTGTTAATGTAAGCCTACTTGTGACTCATAAATAAACTTTAACATTTAATGTTAATTAAGTATGCAACACAATCAGATGGCTGCTGCTATAATCTTAGCTAAACTGTTGCTAACAGATTTTATTTTTATTTGCTGCGTCTAAAGCTATCGAAACCTTTTTCAGCTTTTGCTCGGGGACTTGAACAGTGTTGGTAATTGTCAATGATCGAACGATGTCTTGAGGTTTGAAATAAATGAAGGTACAGGATTGTGGCAAGAGACTAGAGGAGTGGGATCAGGTTTGGATTGCTTTAACAAGGAGCCAGAAGAAACGTGATAGGCTGAATGGCTTCCTGTGCTGCAAACACCATGGTAGTAAAGGCTTAGCCAAAATGCCCGAAAGATCTCTGCAACTTTCATAGAATCATAGAATCCCTACAGTACAGAAAGAGGCCATTCGGCCCATCAAGTCTGCACCGACCACAATCCCACCCAGGCCCTACCCCCATATCCCTACATATTTTACCCGCTAATCCCTCTAACCTATGCATCCCAGGACACTAAGGGGCAATTTGTCATGGCCAATCAACCTAACCCGCACATCTTTGGACTGTGGGAGGAAACCGGAGCACCCGGAGGAAACCCACGCAGACACGAGGAGAATGTGCAAACTCCACACAGACAGTGACCCAAGCCGGGAATCGAACCCAGGTCCCTGGAGCTGTGAAGCAGCAGTGCTAACCACTGTGCTACCGTGCCGCCCTTTCTGTAACTTTGTTACAGAAACAAGGAAACACACACACACACACAATTTGAAATCTTACTACAGCATGAATTGGACAGAGCAGATCATTACTTTCTCCACTATAACATTCAGCGTGCTGAACCACCCTCTCCTCTTCTATTCCCAGAAGCTTTTTTGAAAGAAACCCTGCGAAAAGAGTTCATTTGTGCATTTAATTTCCTATCCCAGTCAAGCCCACAATTATATTTTTACTCATTCACAATTTCCTTGTTCTTCTATTATGGGGATTAAGAAGCTAATCAGTGGGCTAAGAGGAAAGCGAGTTTCACTGAAGTGGTGACAGGCAGTCACTCGGGTTCCCTGGTATTTGCATTTCTTTTTCTTTCTGTGATGGATGGGAGCACCCAGGATCTGGCCGTATCTGTACACGGCACTGTGCCTCTGCATATTTTTCTTTGTTTTGTAAATGAGACCCAATCCACTTGAGAACATTTAACAATGACATTTTCCTTCATTCTTAAAGTTACATTTCAATAATGTGCAAAGGATGTGCGGGTTAGGTTGATTGGCCGTGCTAAATTGCCCCTTAGTGTCAGGAGGATTAGCAGGGTAAATACTTGGGGTTACGGGGATGGGACCTGGGCGGGATTGTTGTCGGTGCAGGCTCGATGGGCCGAATGGCCTCCTTCTGCGCTGTAGGGATTCTGTGATTCAATGAAAAATTGTGAGAATAGCACCTTTCAATTCATATACTGCATCTGTCCATTCCTCCTGTGTGCAGGGAAGAAACTGCCAGATCAGGTTGTGTGCATGAGCATTACTAATCATTTCAGTAGTCTTTGCATGATCAGTCTTTCCGTATTTGCATGTTCAGTCTTTGACCCAAACACTGAATGGGAGGATAATTCCTGCCATGAACAAAGATGCAAAAACAAGTCCATTTGCGATTAACCACACATCCGTTGTTTTCATACATCCCTACCAGTTGGAAGCATCCTTGTACTTGAGACAAGCTGACACATTCTTGAACAATAAGACATTTCTAACTGGTCTTAATATTTTGGCAAACAGCTACAGATCCTGTGCATTGTTATCTTCCCATATTTTTGTTCATTGGCTCCATTTAATCTTATATTCTAAATATTGGCGTATTTATTGTATACGTCTTTCTACAGTCTGAAATTATTTAAAATATCAGTTTTAAAAAAAGCTCAAACCAGTGGCTGAAATTTGGCATAATTTCTACGTTGTATCCTCCTTGAAGCAGAGAGTATTATTGCAGCTGTGAAAGTGAGCTCACAACTGCAGTATGTAGTGAGCAAATTGAAGTGGTTTCTTTTCAGCAATTAACCTAATAAAAATGGGTCGGATACTGCTTGCTGGGGGTTGCAGAGTTTCAAATCTTTTGGAAGCAGAGAATCTCAATGTTGGAATCTGCCTTTGCGACATACCATCAAAAAAAACATAATGTTTCTTGTTTTGTAGGTAAAAGCCTTGTGCCAAGAATTATTCATTCAAGTCTGTGACCTTCTAAGGCTGAAAGACTGTCATCTTTTTGGGCTCAGTGTGATACAAAGTAAGTGAGACCGGACACTGATTATAATTCCACAACAATGAAGTAAAAGCGCCTTCATCTGCAATATGTCCATTTTATTGGAATCGTATAGAGTCCCCACAGTGTTTTATTCCTAATCACATTTCAATCTTATATTTTAACTGTAATCTATTCACTATATTTCATCATGCCCAAACCTTTGTCTTGCACTCCGCTACAATGGGACGCAATCAGGCATCACAGAATTCCTTAGTAATAATATAAAAAATATAGATATCATGGGAGCAAATCCACAAAACAAAATGCGGGAGAAAGAAATTTGGCCATTTCCCTGCCTTGAGATCGGTCTTAGATTTAAATGTTGAGAATTGTGCACGTGTGTTTGTATTTTCAAGCTCTTTTAGTTGTTCTATATATTTTTTCTTAATCCAATCATAATCATTTATTTCAACATCTGAAATATTGGAATTAAAATCAAAGTTGCAGTGATTCAGTGCTTTTAACTTCCTGGTTTGTAGTCTGTGAGAATACCTCAGTGCAATTGGCTGCTTACTCTGTTTGCTGACCGTGCTACTGCTGCTGCACACCTGGGGTTCCCTTTGACTTGGCAGCAGATTTAAACAGTCGCCAGTAAAGGGGAAAACCACACCACAAAAAGACTACTGGGGCACCTTTCTTTTTGAGGACAGTGCCAAGCGGTGTTACTTTGCCACTGACCACGAAATCCAGCCAAAATCCAAGGCGCTACTTTTGCACTGTACATCAGCTTCAATGGCTAATGCACAAACATGTACTTAGATATTGTTACAGAAAGCTGCTTTGGCACTTTTGAATTTTTATATAACTGTGCAGGTGGATCTTAGTCGTAGCCCCAGAGCTGAGCTAAGGCAGTGAAAAGAGATAAATCGGGTGATCGAAGGCCTCACGCTCTAACTGAGGCCAATAATTTTCCGCTCATTAACTTGAATGGAAGAAAATCAGGTGGACTCCTGTGGAGACACGGGAGTCCTTCCACCTCATTTACCTCCTTGCACACTGCCCAGGCAGGCAGATTTTATGAAATGATGTTTCAACTATACAGTAGACAGAGATTGCAGAAGCTGAGTAAATTCTACTGTTCAAGAATGGAACGCTGATATCATTCACATAATCTGATTGGTGGGAAATCAGATCTGTAACTATCCAAACATCTCTAACAGTTTCCCATCAATCACGGGACCTTATTGAAATGAACCATTTTGAGCTCAGTATTAAAAGTCACCGGCAGTGTGTCGGAGGGGGGGTGGGGGGTGGAATCACTGACGCACACAACCCCCCCCTCCCCCCCACAGCGTGTTTCTTGCGGTGGGAGGCGATGCACCGTTTGCCGGCAGTGGGATCTTCAGCGATTTCCTATTTACTGCACCCCACACCGCCGGGAAACCCGCGGTGGGGCGCGCTGTTGGCGGGACCGTAAGATCCCACTGGCATAAACAGTGGGAGAATTCCAGCCACACTCCGAATGCTCAGCATTTCACTCTGAATTACTCTGAAGTGCAGTAGCTGTAGGCAAATCAAGTATTAAATAGATTAAGGAAAGCAGAAAATAAGTGCAAATAAAACGAACAATGACATTTTTGAAAAATTAAAGAATATGGTGACTTTGTGGTATTGTCACTGGATTAGTAATCCAGAGACCCCAGGTAATGCTGTGGGGACCTGAATTCAAGGCCCACCAGGAATTTGAATTCAGTGAAAAGGAATATGGAATTAGAAGTCTAACAATGACCTTGTAACCATTTATGACAACCCCATTGTTGGTTGTCATAAAATCCCATCTGGTTCATTAATGTCCTTTAGGCCAGAGCAGGATGTGATTTCAGATCCATGTGGTTGGTTCTTAAATACACTCTGAACAAGGGCAATTAGGGATGGGCAATAAATACTGGCCTATCCAGCGACCCCTACACCCCACAAATGAATTTTAAAAATGAGTGGCAACAAACTGCTTGACTGGCGACAGCAAATTGTACATAATAAAATGTTCCTCGGTCATTAACAAATGTATTATAAAAGAAAATTTGAACGACAAAGAAGGACCATCTTAAAAGAAGGAGCAAGGGGATGAGTGAGGCAGAGCTGTTTAATGAGCGAATCCCAGAGCTTAGGCCTTGAAAGCTGAAGGCATGGCTGAAATAACAGCATGATTTAAAATGTAGCGTTGGAGGATTGCTGGCAGTTTGGTGGGTCGTGGGAGCAGCAGAGATTAGAATGAAAAGCAAGACCAAGCAAGATTTGAGCATTAAAAAAATGATGTGTTGCTTAACAAGAACCTGGCTAGGGCAGTGAGATAGGGATGGTGGATTAATGCGACTTGGTGCAAGTTAGGACATGGCAACAGGTTTTTAGTTGGCCGCAGGTTTACGGAGGGTAGAATTTAAGAGACTGGTCAGGAGAGTTGAGCCTAGAAGTAACAATGGCATGGATGAGAGTTTCAGTGGCAGCTGAGCTGAGCTGAGGTGATGTTATGGAGGCGGAAATTGATTGTCTTATTGATTGCGTGGCTACCTGGTCAAACCTGGGCTGTAATTCTCCCAAATTGATTCTAAGTGACCAGGCCAGCAGGAAAACTGGAGTGTTTCCCGCTGGTGTTAGCAGCGGTTGAGAGGTGGGTTTCCCCCACCTGATCAATGCAAATGTATGTATTGTGGGAAACACCCCGTCAGCCCAGCTGTTCAGAGATTGAAATAAATGCTGTGTTAAAAGAATAGGCTGTGAGCGGCTGTGGAGAAAGGAATTTCCCACCCCCAGCCCGCCTGGTGAAAGTGACTGACTTCTATCGGTCAGAGGGGTCATCTCACACCTGCAGATGCTGCTTCTTCTTTGAGAGAGGAAGGGGAATTCCTTCTGCAGAATGCAGTGCTGCTGAGGTTTGGAAGCCTGCCAGGTGTTCAGGGTGGAAGGAATTAAAGTGAGCAGTCCACTTCAAAGTTTTCACAGTCCACAGAGCAGAATGATGACTTTGATCAGAGAGATGCCTGAAATCACCACGCCAGGAGTGATGGTGAGGTTTCCCTGGGTTAGAAGGGACAGTCGAGCCACTAGATATCTTTCGCGCCATGTCCACGATGCTCCTGACCAGCACCAAAACCCACCCGGTGTCGGTCTGCTGGGGAGGTGGGTAAATAGTGGGAGGGCTTTGAATTGGGCTTCAAGCCCACTAATTACATTCAAATTGATAGTTTTGCATGATCAATGGCGGGACCCTGCTCAGGGCTGGCGGGACGAGCAAGGTGAATGGTGACAGATTTGACGCCCCTTGAGAATCCTGTTTTAGGCTTGATGTCCCATTCAGGATGCCAGGATTCCCAACATTGGCAAATGGAGCCAGTGAATCCCCCCCCCTCACCTTTGGGTCAAACGTGCCACCAGCTATGAACCATCTTGTTGAACCTCAGGATGAGTGATAATCAAGAATGGAAAACCACAAAATAATCTTTTTTTTAGAAAAGCTGGGAAATGAAAGCTCTTTTTCATGTGTTTGTAGTTTAGTGAAGCCATGAGCAGCTGAGCTGCACATAGGGAATTTTGGATCATCCTTCAGATGTTTCTTTAACAGGTTACAAAATGTTTCAAGTTGCTTCAATCGATGCCAAACTAAAGAAGGAAATAATAGGAGAGAGACCAAAATGTGGCTAGGAAGTTGACTTTTAATCAGGGTGCAAACACCAAACCTTGGGGCATCCAACTCCATACTCCCCTCAATCCCCAGCCCCCATATTAATTCCTTTAACAGGTGCAGGTTGTTTCCTATCTATCAGCTAATTTCTTAGCCATTCCATGGGCTACTCTAACTGTTCACAGCTTTGAGTTTAATTATTATCCACTTCTTTGGCCCATTTAGATATCAAGGTACACCTAGGTAGAGCCGCCTTGATTGGCACCCCAACCACCACCTTCAACTTCCACTCCCTCCACCACCGATAAACAGCGGCAGCAGTGTGTACCATCTGTAAGATACACTGAAGCAAAAGGCTCCTTAGACAGCACCTTCCAAACCCATGGCTGCTGCCAGCTAGAAGGACAAGGGCAGCAGACACATGGGAACACCACCCTCAAGTTCCCCTCCCAAGTCACACATAGAAATCATAGAAATCATAGAAACACTACAGTGCAGAAGGAGGCCATTCGGCCCATCGAGTCTGCACCGACCACAATCCCACCCAGGCCCTACCCCCACATATTTTACCCGCTAATCCCTCTAACCTACGCATCTCAGGACTCTAAGGGGCAATTTTTAACCTGGCCAATCAACCTAACCCGCACATCTTTGGACTGGGGGAGGAAACCGGAGCACCCGGAGGAAACCCACGCAGACACGAGGAGAATGTGCAAACTCCACACAGACAGTGACCCAAGCCAGGAATCGAACCCAGGTCCCTGGAGCTGTGAAGCTCATCCTGACTTGGAGCTATATCGGGCTTCCTTCACTGTCGCTGGGTCAAACTCCTGGAACTCCCTTCCTAACAGCACTGTGTTCATGCAGTACATGGACTGCAGCGGTTCAAGAAGGCAGCACACCACCAGCTTCTCTGGGAGCAATTAGAGATGAGCCAAAAATGCTGGCCTTCTGAATCTATGGTCTGAATCCTCTGAGCAGCGACAATGCTGTGCAGATTGCCACTGCATGTGAAGGTCCCTCTGACCTGACAGCACTGTGCATTCCTTCTGGAATCTTCTGATCCTGGCTGTCAAGGAAATGTGCAGGACTGGGGTTGTCGGGGAACTCCAGTGGAGCAGAATGGAATGGGGGAAGAGGAGACATGTTCTCTTTTTACACAGCACCAGTTGCCAGTTTAAAGGTCAAGTCTTTGAGCGTGGATTAGCGAATGGGTGAGTGGGTAGGTGGGCGAGTTGATACTTGGGTGAGGTGAGTGAGTGGATCGTTGGGTGGTGGGGGATAGTCAGGTCGAGTTGGAGGTATGGAGTGGTCAGGGAATAGTGTGGTTGGTTTGGGCCATGGCAGTATTTGGTTAGTCTGGGATTGTCAGTTTGGATTGGGGGCTAGCTGGGGACTGTTGGAGTAGTTGGGTTGGGGGGTAGTCGAATATCTGGAGGAGAGTCTGGTCAGGTGAATAAGTGGATTGGTTTGGGTTGGGCGTGGGGGTATATGTGGTCAGTTGTGGAGTTACCCAGGTGATAGATTAGATTTTAAACTGTCTAACATTTCCTGGGTAACTATCCAGGTAAGAAGTGTGAACCTGTTTCGAGGCTAAAACTTAAACGCAAAAAGAGATTTTGTGCAGGATCCTGGGCTGAAAATAATCCATCAGAAGTTTAAATTTCCCAGGCAGTTCCCTCGGAAGTCAGAGCATAAGCTGTCCACAGGATGCTGATATATGTCCGATCTCCAACGATCTGGAGCCTGGAAGATTTGGGCTTTGGTTGAATGCTGATAATTTAGCTTTTCGTTGTGTGGATGATCTTCATTCATAATTACTCCTGATGATCAATTCCTTTATTTTACACGGAATAGGAGTAAAACTGATGGGTTATAATGGTCTGTGTTTATTTTGTCATTGTGCTGGTATATGGCCCTCAGATTCGACTGTTGGTGCTTCCCAACTATCTATTTATTGATGCCCTCATACTGATTGTTAATGTGTCACGATCTCTTCCCGAGCCTCTATCAGCATGCTGCGATAAATAAGGTCTGTCTATTACTTGTTTTGTTAATTTAGCCATCTAGAGCATTTACCTCATAGGGTGAAGTCATTGATTTTATTTGTGATAGCTTTGATTAGAGAGGGCAGGTTTCCCAAGTCTCCTCATGTGAACACCTGCAGAAAGTTATTATTCAAAATATTTACTATTTTGTTCTCATCCTTTGTTTCAAGCCCGCTTGCCGCTGTACGGTTTCTGGTTCTTCTCTGACTGCCCTCTTGCTATTGTGCAATTGAAAGTTTAATAATGATGTTTAACCTCAACAACTATGCCGCCTTCAGGATTTTTTCAGGCCATTTTTCTCTATTTTAGACTTTTGATTTCTTAATTTTTCGTTCAAATGTTTTCTTTGGAGCTTGCTGTTTTTTGAGAACGCATTTGTCCTAAATATTGACATTATGGCCAGAAATTTCCCGTCCCACCTGCTGCGGGAATCATAGCTATGGGACTGAAAATTCAGCAGACCATTTAAAGGTCCGTTGACCTGGGGAGGGAACTTCCGGTCTTGGGGAATATGCGGCCGGAAAATCCCACCATATATGTTGATGGGTCTTCCTTCTTTCTTTCTATTGAACAATCATGAACGACCTTTCCCAATGAATTTGTTAGGGGTGTTCTGTTCACTCCTTACATCACACTTAGACCTTGTATATTCCTATCCCAAGCTCCTGATCTTGGGTATTCCTGACTCCCAGATTTTGTTAATGTACTCATTCTGTGATTGCTGTTTCAGAGGTAGGCCACAGCCTCTGTTTCTAGTGTGTTTGATGTCATCAACAATAGCTGATCAAAGGTGAGCATTGTCTTTTGTGACCTCCTTGACACACCAGGTCAAGAATCAGTTGAACACTAAACCTAGTAACTCTAGCTCTAATCCTCATCGGTTATGCTTAGCATTAGAGTGATCCTATCAGTGCGATTCATTCTCCCTCTCATGCAGTCAATAGGGGTGATTCTCCCAAAAACATTCTAAGTGTCGAATTTGTGTGAAAACTGGAGTAAATCCCTCTGTTTTTTTCAGCTGGAGTTTCAAAATGAATCTTTCGTTCTGTGCACTGCAGAGTGCCCTAGCGTGCTTCACTGCAAAAATCAGTGGTTGGGGCCTATCCCTCTGGAGAGGCCGGCCAGCATAGCGCTGAGCGGGTCACTGCGCATGCGCCGATCTGTCAGCTCCGAGATCAGCGCAAGCGCATCGGTCCCATACTTCCATCCTCCCGATTGCTGGCCAGCCCCGCGACCCCTGCCTTGCTGTCCGTACGATCTTCCCACAACCTAATCGCTGGCCCCCTGAACTATCCGGGCCAGCCTCGACCCCCCGCCCCACCCCCCCCCCCCCCACCCCCACCCCCAACGATCTCTCCCACCCCCATTAATCCATGCCCCCTTGGCACGACCCAGTGCCCGGTTCGCAGTGCCAAGCTGCCCCCTGGGCATTGGCACTTTGCCTCTTGGGCAGTGCCAGGGGGCCACGTTGGCACTGCCAAGCTGACAATGCCCCAGGGGCATCCCCTTATCCCTGACCCTCTGGGGGGGCCTCGATGGCTCCCCTTCACATCAGCAGGGTCAGGCCGCTGGCTCCGCGCAAGTCGGGGGGGGCTATAGTAAATCCTGGTGGGGGCGTGAGAGGATAGCGGGCCCAGAGACTCCAGTCCCAGGCCCGCTAGTTAGATATTAAATGCTGTCAAATGCTCGATTAAATAATTCATACAGCTCTGTGCCGATTTCTGGCGCAGAGATGATAGGGCCAGAAATCCGGCTGCCGGAGACTTGCGGGGGCCATGGTGAGAGTCTACCAGCCGGCTGTGCTGCAAAAGCATCGCAGCGGCTGGGAGAATCGCCTCCAATGTCTTTACCTCCTAGGTGCTCTGGTATATAGGGCCATAGTATCTCTTTACTGTAACTTTTCTTATTGCGCTATTATTAATTTGTCTAAGGGGTACAAACCACTTCTTCCACTGCTGTCTGTCCAAAGCAGGACATTTATTTAATTGAATTTGGATATTAAAGCCAGCAGATTGTGTTTCTCCATAGTTAATGTTCATACGTACAGGTTGTAATAGATTTTTCTTATCTCTGGGCTGTTTCTATAATAAAAGGCATTTTGACACTGACAGATCATTAGCTTGACTAACAATCGCCTGTCGGGGTAGCGGCAGACTGCTGTTAGTTTTGCTCCTATCTTTTCACGGGACCATAGGAACATGCGTGTCTTCTCATCACATCAAGCTGCAACCTCTTGGGAATGAATCTCGCTAAACACTGAATGTTATGTTCATGCTATTCCTCAAGACTTACTACTGTAAGGACTTCTTACTGGCCAACAATCCAAGTGGCTAACAATTGGGATGACACAATATGGTTGAAGTGAGACTTGAACCCACAACCTTCTGAAAAAGGGGGTAGTTGGGGTCGGGTAGTCAAGGGTTGTGGCATTAGTGGGGGGGGGGCAGGGGATGGATGGTTGTATATAGGGGTTGTAGGCATAGTTGGGGGGCTGGGGTGTCGGGGTAGCTGGGGGCAGGGCAGTAGCGGTGTGGGATGGTAGACGCAGGGTGGAGGTTAATCATGAGGTGGGGGCATGAGGCATTGTCAGAGGGTGGGCAGGAAGCCACAGGGTGTAATTAGCTGTGGTGTGGGGAAGGGGCCCGTGGGGGTAGTGGTAATCGGAGGAGCCGGTGGATAGTGAGGTATGGGGGTAGGGGGTGTTATGAGGCGGGGATTGAGGGATAGTCAAGAGTAGGCAGATATTTGCGAGCTGGGTGAAGATGATAGTGTGGGCAATCGGAGGAATGGGTGGTAGTTGTGGGCAGGTATTTCAGAGTTGGGGGAACAGTTGTGGGTAATCAAGGAGATAGTGGGGGGAGTTGGGGGACGGAGGGGTTGTAAGGGTTTAAGATGTGATACGGTCGATTTGGGAGGGTAGTCAGAGAGGTGGGAGGGCAGTTGTGGTCAGTAATATAGTTACCCAGGAGTTAAAACTAGTTTTAATCTTTCTAGCTTTTCTTGGGTCGGTGAGCCGGCGCCATCTGAAGTCTCCAACTTTAAATCGGAGTTTCAGAAGGTTCCAGACACACGGTAGTTGCCTAACGGAAGTTGAAACTTCCTGGGTAATTTCTATGTCGTTGGGGTGTGGAGACTCCTGAGAAGTCTTCCAGTGCATCCTCTGGGGTATGTCTGGGATACCACCATCCAGAGATTGGGAAAGCTGGGCCTTTGTCTCTGCTCTGGAAAGATTCTCAGTTATTTATGAAGGTATCATTGTTGCTGTCCCACTACGCTGCCAGTCACTCACTCAACTCCTAAACTCTTTAGTAAACTCTGCTTCCCAAATACTGGAAAGTATATCAGAAAGCCTTAATTTGCATCCTCTATCTTTAATATTTGAGACAATCTTCATATATGTGACCTTTAAGGTTTCAGTACTATTTCTCCCATGTCACTTAACGCTTTGTGGACCATTATTGAAACAGGCCAATCTGCCCATATTCTCAATTGTAGAACCTTACAGCACAGAAAGAGGCCCTTTGGCCCATCATGTCTGCATAGTAGGAGTTGGATGGTCAGCAGATTGGGAGGTTTGGGAGGCTAGTCAGGGTGGAGGAGCATGGGGGAGGAGGGGGCAAGTGCAGGGTCGGTACTATAGTTACCCAGTAGTTAGAAGTGGTTTTAATTCTTGCTAAGGCAGCCAGGGCCATCTGAAGGCTGCAATTTAAATCGGAATACCGGATGGTTGCCAGTGCAGGGTAATTGCCCGTGGGAAGTTTGAACTTCCCGGACAATTCCCGTGAAATCTTTGCTTGGTGACTTCCAGGAAGATTACCAGCGCACCTCCTGGAGTATTCCTGGGTATGACCACCCGGAGATCAGAGGCTCTGGGCTATAGTTTTATTAGAAAGATATTGCCTTCCCGTTGCCAGTGATCCCAGGCCATATCTCCCTAAGATGGCACCAAGAGGACAGACGCAGAATGAAGAGCAAGTTAGTCCTTGCTACTCATGTTGGCAATTTGTTACAGATGTGTTGGCAGTGTTCTGGGATAGAAACCCTACAGCACAGAAAGAGGCCATTCGGCCCATCGAGTCTGCACCGACCACAATCCCACCCAGACCCTACCCCCATATCCCTACATATTTACCCACTAATCCCTCTAACCTACACATCTCAGGACACTAAGGGCAATTTTAGCATGGCCAATCAACCTAACCCGCACATCTTTGGACTGTGGGAGGAAACCGGAGCACCCGGAGGAAACCCACAGAGACACGAGGAGAATGTACAAACTCCACACAGTGACCCAAGCCGGGAATCGAACCCAGGTCCCTGGAGCTGTGAAGCAGCAGCGCTAACCACTATGCTTCCGTGCCGCCCGATCTAATCACTTGCCTACCTTCTTGGCTGGACAGTGTGATATGGTTGGGAAGGAGTTAAAGAGGAGCAAGGATATTAAAACAGGCAACATGACATCAATTAAAATTGTATTTTACAAAACCTTAGGATCATTTTAAAATTAAAAGTCATTGAACCCTATTAGAATGTAAAGCGCTGTAGAAGATGGGTAGAGGACATGATCAGCTTTGATAATCACACTCGCTGTGTATTTTCCTAAAACTGTAACATTGCCTGAGAATAAACATGGGTCCAGACTTTGCTGGAAATGTAATGATCAGGTCACAGTGCGCACTATCATTAATGCATCGAGAAACCAGCAATTTAAGGCTAGGATAAGATACACTGGGAGTTGTTTGAATCACACAAAATGCTGGACAATTGCAAGGCGCCACTGTGACCTCTCAAAAGCTGCAGCTCGCTATCAACATTCCCATGAGTGTCAAGCAGTAGGCCAAAGAAACATTAAAGGTTCTTGCAGAAAGTTATTGCTGCCATTTCACAGCATCATTAAGGGCCCTGTTAGTAGAGTCATTCATGTTTCAGATAGCCTTCCAACTCTTGAGTTAAAGTAATTTAAACAAACTGAGGGACAAAGAGGGAGGATCTTAAAGGGGAGCTGCCCGAAACAAAGACAAATCACAAATGAAACTTAAAACGTAAATCAAAATGTGATTGAGAGGGTTGATAACGCACTCTAGTCAAAAACTGGGCTCCATTGTTTTATACTTCATCATCCATCCAGGTTGATGCACACACATAGGCAGGTCTGCCTATTAGAGAGACATTTGTGGCTACTCATAGCTTGAGGGGAACCATTCCACAAGTGTGAGGCAAGGCATGGAGCCAGGGCCTCCATGAACCACTACAGCTGGAATGGGGATTGAACCCACGCTGTTGGTGTTGTTCTGCATCACACTCTCGCCATCTGACCGTCTGAGCTGTGCCAGATAGCCTCCCACCGTGAAAGCAGCTTGCAAGCAATGATGATTTGTCTCCATGTGTAAGATCAAGCTGCAGCCAGGATGGAAGCCAAACTGGGGAAGATAGAAAAGGAAATAAGTCCTTTACAGGGGGAAAAGAAAATCATTAAGGAAATACAATTAAAAGGTCGAAGTGAAAGGAACCAAAGAAAGCAGATTGGAAAGTGATTTACTGGACACTGATGTCACTGAGAATACATGGGCTAGCTAGTAAAGAAGTTGGCAAAACAAGAAATGTTCCTGACCAGCAGAGAACAATGTCATCACATTTGATTTGTTGTGAATTGCTATCAAATGTTCCGCATTAGTGTGTGGCCTGCAGCTGCATTTATTTCCAGAAATACAAAGAACAATCTGAACCCTGGACAGAAAGCTGACTTTTTTGTATGTTTGTGTCATGTTCATGATGACTTATAACAAGACGTTTTCCAGACTATAAGTCTGCAGTATTTTAATAAACTTAAAAAAAAATTAGATGCCCCAAGTGCTACCTTCTTGGTTAAGAAGATAGACTATCAATGGGATGCGGACAGTGGGATCTTCCAATCCCGCCGATGTGACCCTCACTGCAGGTCTCCCAGCAGTGAGGGGGTTGGATTCACTGGGAAATCCCATTGACAGTGACGGAACCAGCAGATTCAGTCACTGGCCAACAATGGGATGCCTCCCACCGCCGAGAAACATGTCACGGGGATGGGGGGGAGGGGGGGGGGGTTGAAAATCCCACCAGTCAGGTTCCATTGTTCACTAAGGTCCCAGATGTCCTGTTGACCCTTTTATCAGTTCACACTTGTGGCCATTCATGGCGCAAATTGAATTGGAGCTGATGGGCGAGGAAATATTTCAATTCTGTGGTGAACACCAGGAACTGCAACAGGGTCCACAGCAGACACCATCTCCCTGCCCCTGCACTCAACCCAACCCTGGAACACCTAGATAACAAGGACACCTATGTCAGACTCCTATTTGTTGACTACAGCTCAACCTTCAACACCATTATTCCCACAAAACTCATCTCCAAACTCCGTGACCTGGGCCTCGGCACTTCCCTCTTTGACTGGATCCTGAACTTCCTAAGTCACAGACCACAATCAGTAAGGATAGGCAACAACACCTCCTCCACGATCATCCTCAACACCGGTGCCCCACAAGGTTGTATTCTCAGCCCCCTACTATACTCCTTATACACCTATGACTGTGCGGCCAAATTCCCCTCCAACTTGATTTTCAAGTTTGCTGATGACACCACCGTAGTGGGTCGGATCTCAAACAATGACGAGACAGAGTACAGGAATGAGATAGAGAATCTGGTGAACTGGTGCGGCAACAATAATCTCTCCCTCAATGTCAACAAAACAAAGGAGATTGTCATCGACTTCAGGAAGCGCAAAGGAGAACATGCCCCTGTCTATATCAATGGGGATGAAGTAGAAAGGGCCGAGAGCTTCAAGTTTTTAGGTGTCCAGATCACCAACAACCTGTCCTGGTCCCCCCATGCCGACACTATAGTTAAGAAAGCTCACCAACGCCTCTACTTTCTCAGAAGACTAAGGAAATTTGGCATGTCAGCTACAACTCTCATCAACTTTTACAGATGCACCATAGAAAGCATTCTTTCTGGTTGTATCACAGCTTGGCATGGCTCCTGCTCTGCCCAAGACCGCAAGGAACTACAAAAGGTCATGAATGTAGCCCAATCCATCACGCAAACCAGCCTCCCATCCAATGACTCTGTCTACACTTTCTGCTGCCTCGGAAAACCAGCCAGCATAATTAAGGACCACAAGCACCCTGACATTCTCTCTTCCACCTTCTTCCTTCGGGAAAAAGATACAAAAGTCTGAGGTCACGTAGCAACCGACTCGAGAACAACTTCTTCCCTGCTGCTGTCAGACTTTTGCATTAAGTTGATCTTTCTCGACACCCTAGCTATGACTGTAACACTACATTCTGCACTCCCTCGTTTTCTTCTCTATGAATGGTACGCTTTGTCTGTATAGCGCACAAGAAACAATACTTTTCACTGTATGTTAATGCATGTGACAATAATAAATCAAATCAGATCAAGAATGTCACTTTCCAGCGAATTCTGGCAAATAATGGCCGTAATTCTCTAAACCCGCCCGTGGCTGAGATTCTCCGGCCCCACTGCAGTGAATGGAGTTTTGGCTGAGTGTCAAATTCTCCGTCCTCACCAGCAGTAGTATCAGGGTGCTCGAGATCGGAGAATTCCGGCCCATGTCAGACTTGGTAGATAAGGCTACCTAACATTCTATTTTTTTTCAAATTTTAATGCCAACATTGTTTGCAACCAGGCACCTGGTGTTTTAGAATTAAATGATTGAAACTGCAGAATGTACAAGAGTGTATGAGTTGTTAGTCTCTAAAGCTATAGACTGAGGGGATTAATGAAAGTGTCATAACTTGCTATTTCTGAAAATGCTTTATCAATAGGGAAGAGGAATGCTGGTACAAACCTAAGGTTTGAGTGAAAGTGGTTTGAATGAGTCCTCAAGAGCTCTGAGACATGTTGGATGGCCTCGGTGACCTTTTATCATTCTTACATGTATGACGATACTGTGCTATATGTTTAAGATGGAGCTCTTTTAAGAGATGGTACTTTGTTATAAGAGTTGATGTCTGGGAAAACATGCAGCTCAAATTTTGAGAATGCATGATAATAACTGATTTTAGCTCGGATTGTGTTACTTTGCAGAGTTAATGGATCTTTTGTTTATTTATGTTCTCCTGGGATTTTAGGCCACGTATGCAGAGTCATGTGATTTTTGATTAGGTTGATGGACAGGGATAGAGTCATGTGGTTAATGGGAGGAACTAAGCTTGCAGAAAAGAACAGTTTCATTTTCATTTTAGATACAAGCAGTTACTGCCTAGAACTGTTTCTCTGTTTCTCTCTCTCCTGAGGCTTTCTGAAAGCTTTAAGACTGTTAACCTAAGTCACAAGCAAGTATGCCTATGTTTTGCGAACTAATGTTAAAGAGGGGTTTAAGTCTATATAAGGGAAATATTGCTTGATTGGAATAGGTTTACAGTTAAGAATTGTATCTTGTCATGTTTAAGCATTGTTCAATTGTTAAAAGTTAAGCTAATTCATTTGTTATAGTTAAACTGTGGGGTTAAATAAAGTTTGTTTTGATAAAATCTCCCTGGTTTGTCAGTAGAATCTTGCCTCGAATGAAGCATGTCCTCACATTGATGCCAAAATAGAAAACTGTTGGGGTGTGGTCTGGCTTCATAATGCACCTAGGGGTTTCTAGCCTGGTACCCTAACACATGCTTTTGTTTCATTCAACCATACTTGTCCCATGTGAAAGGATGTGTGCACATTGAATTCCCAAGAGAGCACACAGGTGACATTCTCCAATCTCGTTCACCCCGCCACCACTGCCAGCGAGAGCGGAGAATTTGGCGCTCAGCCAAAATTCCATCCACTGCAGCGGGACCGGAGAATCCCAACCGCAGGCCGGAGAATTCTGGTTATGTAACATGTTAAACATGCAGAGTGAAATTGTATCGTTTTATTCTTTTATGAGATGTGAGCATCGCTGGCTAGGCCAGCAGTTTTATTGCCCATCCCAAATTGTCAGGTGATGATGAGCTGCCTTTTTGAACCACTGCAGTCCAGGTGGTGTTTGGGAAGAAGTTCAGGATTTTTACCCAGCAACAATGAAGGTTTTTTGATATGATACCTTGATTTTGCATTATTCATAGATAAATGGTAAATACCAGGACAGTTTAGGAACCAGAGTTGACAGGAGCATAGCAGTTGTTTTGCAGTACAGGTTGAAGAGATGTCAAACTGAGCTGCCATAGCACTGCCATTGGTGTGAGGGTGTGACAGCCTGACACGTTTACATAGGTGGTTTCCATTTTACAATGTGTAGGGTGTAAGAAACAATAATGGTTGATGCAAAAGTGGGGCAGAGCCTTGACCACAGGATTTTGCATCTGGAGCAGTGTGCACATTTTAAAACATTATATAGATGAGTATAAATTGAATAGGAACCAGTGATATATTTTGTCAAATATAGTGCATTTCAAATATATTTCAAAATATATGGAACAGTCAGCGTGTCACCATGAACTGAGTGCATTGAATGAACAGCTAGGCCTGAGGCCTGACTGAAATTAGGCCCCGGGCCTCATTCGGTATTGCAGCCACTGAGGAATCGTGGGTGGAGAGGGCCTGATACCTGCCCCATTATTCAAGACTGCTGCCGCAAAGGGGCCCTTTAACAGGTATCTGCAGACTTAACTAAAATAAGTTAACAACTTTTTAAAAAACTGACAAATTGAGGAGGACCAAAGAAAAATGGGCACAATATATAGCCATTTCTAACAAGCTGGCGGAAAGACGATGGGTATTCCATCCTCTGCCTCCCCTTGCCATCAGGACCCCCTCGGGGCCTACCCCAGAGGGCTGGTAAAATCTGCTCTGTGGCTGCTGAGACCTTTGGCACTCGCTTGTTGATAACCATTCAAATCAAAGAGCTTAACTCTTTAGGAGATAGTTTGCTTTGATTAAAAGGTAAAATTAGGGCTTTAAATAGCCATGATAAGTGTTTAGGAATCTGAATGTTCTTTGTGCAGTAATTTATTTGCAGCTGCTGTGGGTGGGTGTACATCAGTAACTTCTTTGTTGTTTTCCAAATTATAATTAGAACATTAAATTTATGAGAGGACACATCTTATGATTGAACTGTTGTGGGACATTTTTATTAAAAAGTTGTGAGAATCTTTCTTCATCTTGTGGCCAAAATACTGCCTGCACCAAAGGATTGAACTCCAGTGGTGAGCCGAGGGCTTCAAACATATGCGGTGCTCCTTCCAAAAGGACAGATGTGAGATTGCTTATTGTTCTGGGATTTTCTCTTAAGACCACCTGCTTAAAGTTTCCATCCAGTGACATAATATGAAATCACTCAGACTGAAGCAAGGCCAACTGAACTGTGTGTTTAATTAATTGGCCGACGACAGTGCCACTGTGAAACAAAGCAATGGAGGGCTATTCTCTGCTAATACCAGATCCTTATCCCAAATTATGACAAATACGTTTTGGAATCTTTGCGTTTCTGAACAAAATATTTTGTTTATTTGTAAGATTGCACAGATGTGTAACTTGATGCCCAGTGCGGTTTTGTACAAAAAGAATGCAGTTGCTGTGGTGGCACGGTGGTTAGCACTGCTGCCTCACAGCGCCAGGTACCCGGGTTCAATTCCGGCCTCTGGTGACTGTCTGTGTGGAGTTTGCACGTTCTCGCCGTGTCTGCGTGGGTTTCCTCCGGGTGCTCCGGTTTCTTCCCACAGTCCAAAGATGTGTAGGTTTGATGGATTAACCATGGTAAATGCGTGGGATTATGGGGTTAGGGTGGGGTTTGGGTAAGATGTTCTTTCGGAGAGTTGGTGCAGACTCAATGGGCCAAATGGCAGCCTCCTCACTGTTAGAATTAAATGGATCCTATGCAATGCAAATGTGAATAATATCACCAAGCATGCACAAAAACTAGACACCATACATGCTTTGGAAAAAAATACATAATAGCACTATTAAAAATGTCACAATGAAATTGCTATTTTTGATTAATGGGGCAAACAAAAACTGAATATCTAAATAATGTTCAAGAAAATAATTTCATTAACATGCTGCCTTGTATTTTTCTTTTGTCCAAAATCATTAATTGTGACAATTATGAAAGCAAGGGAGATTGAAATGAGGTTAAGGAGGCTGGCATTAAATATAAAGGATTCCGAGTTAACACAGTGTTTAAGAGCAGTCATAGGATATTGCTGTTTTTTTGTGATTTGCAAACTGGAAAATGGCATTATGTCTGTGCTAAAGTTTTATTTGTTGCTTTCGTTCTTGTGGAAGTCAACAAACTGAAAGAATCAAATTTACCAAATGATCTTAATGATAAACCAATGGACAAGATTTCTCCTTTCGAGAACTTTAACAATCAAACCAAAAATCAACATAAACTAAACATGAATGAACAGGCAACTCACAGTAAATATAACTGACAAATCGCACATTAAATAACAGATGCAACAGAAATAGATCTCTCAGATTGATCAGACAATCCATTCAGTCTAAATGGCACCGATTTCAGTCACAAATCTTCAGGTAGAATTCCAGATCTTTTCCTTCATAAATTTAGCCACCGATTCTCATCAGATTGCATCTCCCACTCAACATGGACTCCACGGGTACAATCTCCAACATAATGATAAACTTCTCCAGAACCTTCTCAGAGTTGCTCCTATTGGTCTTGATTGCATGAATCCACCAGAATCACCTCTATCCAAACCATCAATAGCATTGTGTGCACTGGTCGCTCATAGCCGATTCTGATCATTCAAACACTTCAAAGTGTCAGCGGCAGCGATCTTCGATATGCTTCTCTCCCGCACCTGGATCTGCCCTTTGGGTTCTTCCTCTTAAACTTTAGCTCTTCTCCTGTTAAAATTCAGTCACATTGTCCTATTTTGTGATGTACCTACCTCCCCCTGGGTCATGACGTTGTGGGTTTTCATGCTCTTTTCTTCAACTGTTGACCCTAAGTTAGCAAATGTTTTGTGCCAAATTGGACTGACCTCCATGTTCGCGTTAAAGAAATGGCGCTCACTCCCAACAGCTGCACCCGCTGACTGCACAAAATGGCATTGGCTCCAACCCATTGGACACCATTGCTTTATTAACATAACCGCGCATCTCATGAAAGAAACAAATTCAGTGTAAAGATACTGTTGTGATTCACTTTAAACTAAATCAAGATCAATTTGTGAACAACAACTTCATCTTTAAGCCACTGGATTTGGAACTCCACCCCAAACTCAATTTCCCAACGACTGACTCTACCCCTCTCCCTGGCAACAATTTGAGACTAAGCTACTATGTTTTCACCCTCTGTGTTTGTTGCTTCTGACCCTAGGATAAGTTTCTGACTACATATGCATGACATCACAAAGACTACCACTTCCATAACATTACCAGACTTTGTCACTACAGCCCATCAGCTACAGCAACCTACATTCATGCCTTTGTTACCTCCAGGCTTGACTTTTCCAACACACTCTTGGCCTATCTTTCACACTCTACACTTTGTACCTTTGAGGTTATTGAAAACTCTGCTGTCCGTGTCCTTATTTTCACCTCTCATGCCGTGCACTTTACAGGAGCATTATTAAACAAAATTTGACACTGAGATACCTAAGGCAAAAGACCAGAAGGTTAGTCAATGAGTTTGTAAGAAGGAAAGCAAGATGGAGAAGCAGAGGGGTATTAAGGAAGGGTACCCCAAAGCTTAGAAACTGAAAGTATAGCCACCAATATTGGTGCACTTAAAATCAGGAATGCTCAAGAGGCCAGAATGAGAGGAATGCAGATATCTGGGAGGGTTGTAAGGCTGAAGGAGATTACATAGATAGAGAGGTACTAAGCCCTCGAGGGACATGGAAAACAAGGATGAAAAAGTTAAGATCGAGACATGGCTTGACTGGGAGCCTGCACCAACAACAATCCCACCCAGGCCCTATCCTATCCCCTCAAACCCACATGTTTACCCTGCTAATCTCTCTGACACAAAGGGTCAATTTTAGCATGGCCAATCAACCTAAACTGCACACCTTTGGACTGAAGGAAGAAACTGGGGAACCCGGAGGAAACCCACACAGGGATGAGGTGAATGTGCAAACTCCATACAGATGGTGACCGGAGGCCAGAACTGAACCCGGGTCCCTGGTGCTGTGAGGCAACAGTGCTAACCACTGTACCACCTCTTGCCATATTATTTAAAGGGGGCCGTGTGGTACTTCCAGCTTAATTATTGGTTACTAATTTCAGGCTACTGGCTAGCTGGAGGTGTTTCTTGGTAAGTTTTGTAATTCTAGAAAGTTCAGCTTGTCTACCGAGAACAAGCTTAAGCTGATGATATCCCTTCTCCTGTTCACTGCCTGCATCAGGGCCATTAGGGTTAGAGGCACGATCGACAAGCCTGGCAGCCATTCCTTTAACTCAAAAATGCTTGTTGCCTTCTGCAGCCAGAGTGCATCTCCCCACCTACCTCAAAGTGGTGTCAGAGACACCTGATGTCTGATCCTGCAAACATGCTTACAGACCATGGGTAGCACGGGTTAGTACTGGGAGCATTGCCTGAGTAATGGTGATAAGCAGCTTGAATAATATGTGTAGCCTGAGACATCACTAATAGGGACAATAGGGACTAATAGGGTGTAATCACATTTCTAATCAGTGCCTTTATACAGTAAGCTAGCGAGGATGTTTGCAATCATATTTTAACAATGAGATCTTGAAGAGGCACGGAATGGATAATTCCCATCTTTTCCAAATAAGCTAGGATGATGTATTTTACACTGGTTTTGAAAAAAAGCCTTGAAGATCATTGTGAGACTTCAGCTCCTTCCAGTAACATGGGAGGTAGAGCAGATGAATCAAGGCCTCGCTCTGGACTAACTCTTTGCTGTATTGATTTTTGATTGTATTTGTTGTTTAAAAAAGCAGAAGAAAATCCATCCCGGTGGGTTCTGAAGCAGACTGCATTTAGCACTGAAATAGAGAGAAACATTAATCACATGTCGACGCTGACAGCAAAGGTTAAATTTGACATATTGATGGTGCTTTTTTTTATTAACTAGCAACTTCCATGTCATCTGCCCATTAACTGGTATTTCTTTATTTTCCTTCTCTGTCACAGACAATGAACATGTCTATATGGAACTGATGCAGAAACTCTGCAAGTATTGTCCAAAGGAATGGAAGAAGGAAGTAAGCAAAGTGAGTTGCCAGCATACCTGCTGTTTCATGACAGCACAGAGACCCGCTGCTGAGGCAGCCGCATTTGTATTTGGGCAATACTACTGCGGTCAGGACTTGTGTTTGGTGGATCCTGCTTCCCTGGAATGATAGCTGGGTTGGCCGGCACTGCCGGAGTAGTTAAAGGATATTGAGGACATCCCAAACAGCAAAAAAAGGAAGTTTGAGTGGTTTGTGATTTCTGACACCTGAATTGTCACAGTTCTCCTCCCCCATCGAGCTGTAACTGCTTTTTTAAAGGAGAATGTGGCTATGTTCTTTTTATACTTGCAAGTAGTAATGATGCAGTGAAGTTGACCTGCTTGGAGACCCCTTCCATAATGACATTTGTCAGAAAACAGCTAGTTCTCTGCCACATACCAGGCAGAGGACAGGGCACGAGAGGAGACACTGGTGATGATGATGTATAAAGTGGCAGGAAAAGACAAACTTGCTGCAAAACACTGATAGCATCCACACTGCATTGTTGTGTTCATTGCACACAATTCATATTGTTTAATGAATTAATGTCAGCGGAATTGTTTAACAAGAAAAGGTTTTCTATTTTTATTCTGCTATCACCCGCATAAGACATCACAAAATGGCTGCACTGTCTGCCGGGGCACCCTCAGTATCAGGCTGTCCGATTCAATTGTTAAATTATGGCCGGAACTCTACCACCTCGCACTCTGAGATTCGGAGCGGGCGAGGGTCCGACAATGGAAATCTATATGGACCTCGGGTGGGAATTCCCGGTTTCGCCCAAGCGAGGCCGTAAATCCCGCCTGATATTTTAGCAAATATAATTTTTAGCCACAGAAGCACCCAGTGTTAGTGAATATTTTGTCAAAGAATATAATGTATTTTCTAACATTACGGAACTGAAGTAAATCCACCAGAGCAACGCAAGACATGCTGATAGTGAATTGACTACTGGTTTTACACCACGCCTAGTTTTCTTTTGCATTTGGCACAGTGGTTAGCACTGCTGCCTCACAGTGCCAGGGACCCGGGTCCAATTCCTGTCTGTGCGGAGTTTGCACATTCTCCCCGTGTCTGCGTGGATTTCTTCCAGGTGCCCCGGTTTCCTCCCACAGTCCAAAGGACATGCTGGTTAGGTGCATTATTGGCCATGCTAAATTCCCCCTCAGTGTACCCGAACAGGCACCGGACTGTGGCGACTAGGGGATTTTCACAGTAACCTCATTGCAGTGTTAAAGTAAGCCTACCTGTGACACTAATAAATAAACTTACAAACTTATAAAACAATTGGATCCCTTTATCTCTTTGACATGTAAAACAAATAATGTTTTGCAATTGAAACAATGAATTCTCTTTGTTTATTTGTTTTGGGTTTTGTGTCAGTAGGCGAGGATGGTGGAGGGGGGGGGGGGTTGTCACATGAAGTGTTCTGAAATTTTCCGTTGACTGCTTGTGAAGGGGTGTAATTCATTTTTAATGTTTTTTCTTCTGCAGGGCATTGACCAGTTTGGTCCACCGATGATTATTCATTTCAGGGTACAGTACTACGTGGAGAATGGGAGATTAATTGGGTAAGACGAATGTAATTGAAGAAGATTAATAGCGTGAGCTGAGTGGAATGCTTGCTTTGCAGTCTCTGGATGGTACACATCTGTGACAGACTTTTGGTCAATTTTCACAGCCTATTATTGCTCAGGAATGACACATTTCTTTTGCTGCCGTGGGTTTTAAGTGCATCTTCACACCTGACGGAAACCAAACCAGATTTGCCATTTGCTCACGATCTTTTCCTCATAAATGTTTTGACGCTGTTGCTTTAAAAGGTGCAATTCTCCCAGATATAAAGGGCAGAAAGAAATAGGAAAATTGCAATGTAGATAGTTCTGTTGCTTCAGACACTTTCACTCCCTTCCAAAACCTCGACTGCCATTACTCTCAAGATGTCCAGCACTGACTCCCCGTCACCGCTGACAACCAAGTCTTTATGTAGCACCTTTAACAGAGAAACATCCCAAAAAACTTCCCAAAGGTACAATGGGCACTGAACCAGAGAAGGAGAGATTAGAAATTGACAAAAAGTTGTTAAAGAAGTGAGTTTTTAAAGGAGATCTTAAAGAAGGAAATTCCAGAACATTGGACTCAGGTACTTGAAGGTATGAAGGTTAAATGTGAGGCAAAGGGAAAGTAATGCAAAAATAACTGGCATCAGGGGAAGATTTTGGAAAGGTTTGGGTTTGGCAACAGAGAGCAGCAAGGCCATGAAAAAATGTAAACATGGGGGGGCTAGATTTATCATTGCCTCATTGTGGGTTTGGCAGGAGGGGATCAAATTAGATCCAGTGTGTGACCTTCCCGTCACCCACTGTCTGAAATTTTAATGGCCACTTAAGAGCCTCATGCTGCTGCTGCTGCGATTTAGCCAGCATTAGGGAACGACCCATACCATGCAGGCCGCTGATGGGCAGGCGTCTGGCAAGGTGGGGGAAACCTCTTGAACCCAACTTCCCCTCCCTCACCTGCTTCACTGAGAACCTCCCCCCCCCCCCCCCCCCCAACCCTGGAATATCTGGACTCCTCTGCATGATGAGACCTCCTGTAGTTCTAGCAGTGGCCACTACTCCTGGCTGGTGCTGCTGAGACAGATGGCTGGCAACTCTCTAAAGTAGGACTTCTTCCTGAGAGGGGGGCAAAAGTCGCTCCTTAAAGCAATCGACACTCCTCCCACTGTTACACTGCGGCGGGGCAGCTGTTGGGATTGTGGGTGGAGGGGCAGGGACCCCGCTAGCCCATAATATCCAGCTGAAGAATGTGTTGGTGGGGTCGGAGGAGGCGGGAGGGGTGGTGCATGAAGGTCAGCAAGGGAAATAAGAGTGGTGGGTGGCATCGAAACAGGCAGCGGATTTAAAAAGAGCTGATGTTTATGGATTGTGAAGGATTGACGAACGTTGCAGTAACCACGTCTGGAGGTGACCAAGGCATGCTTGTGACTTCCGATAGCAAGTGGGCTGCCGTGACTGTCAGGATGCATAATGTTACACACAGAGATTAACATCGGCAGTCATGATGGATAGCTCAGAAACTCAGCCCAGGGTTAAACAGCACGCAGTCTGGATCAGCCTGAAACCAGGCCAGATGGAGTTGATGGCGAACCCACAGAGATTACGTCAGAGCAAAGATGATACCTTCAGTCTTCCTGGTTGTTTAACTGGAGGAGTTTGCAGATGTTACAAAAACTGATTGTGTGGTTGGCGAGAGAGGAGAAATGTGTGGCGTGCAGCAAGACAGCAATCAACTGGTCAGATGGGCAGAAAAGTGGTAAATGGAATTTGATCCAGGGGTGTAAGAAGTGTGAATTTTGGGAGGACAAACAAAGCAAGGAAATACATAATCGGCAGAATTCAGAGAAGTAGGGAACCAGAGAGAATTTCGAGTGTGTGTCCACAAAATCCTGAAGGTATCAGGGTGGGTAGATAAGGGGGGGTAAGAATGCATACTGGAAAGTTTATAGTTGCGCTGTTAAAGTACTAGCTAGGGCATAGGTGGCGTATTGTGTATGGTGCTTTTCTCTGCATTACAGGAAGGGTATGATTTTACTCCAAAGGGCACAGAACACCTTTTACAAGGATGCTGCCAGGATTTTAGCTATGAAGAAAGATAGATTAGACTACAGTTGTGGTTTTGGAACAGAGGTGGCTGAAGGGAGATTTTAATGAGCTGTATAAAATAATGAGGAGCCTGAATAGGTCCGAACCATCCACCCAATTTCCGTCAGCAGAGAGATCAAAAAACAGAGGGTACATATTTAAAGTAATGTCCAGGGTTACAGGGATAAGGTAGGGGAGTGGGACTAGGTAGAATGTTCTTTCAGAAAACCAGTGCAGACTCGATGAGCCGAATGGCCTCCTCCTGCACTGTAAAGATTCGGTGATTGTGCTGTGTATATTTTCTATGTTTCTTGACATCATGGGCTTTCTTGTGTACAAAATGCACACCCGCCCCTTGCTGAGGAGGGATTTCCCATGTTAAAGTGGGAGGGAAAGAAAATATTTCCTCCAGCACACCATTTCTCCTGGTGGTGTGGGGGGGGCGGGTGAAAGCCCATTCAAAGCACACCAGCTCTGAGAACTTGCAAAGGAAATGGAAAGCTTCCTGAGCAGAATGGACCATTCTAACAGGTAAAATATAAAGTGTTATTAAACATTCACATTTTCTAATGTCACTATTATGGTAATGTAGATGAGCAAAAAATGTAATCAAAATGTCCCATCAGCTTGTGCTGTCATCATTTCTACTGTGATTTAAATGGTTCCAGCTGATAAAAAAAATAAGCTGGTCTTGTCACCTGAAAAAAATCTAACCACCTGCTGCTCCCTTACATTGATTGACAGAAGCTCTGCTTTGAAATGAGTGCCTTCTGTTTTTCCATTCCCAGAGAATAGTCTATTGTTTGAACAGTTTGTGGTCATTATTAGTTCTCAGCTGAGTTTAAAATTCTAATGGGTTTCAGTTTAGTTAGTGTTCCGTTCGTCTATGAATAAATGGTTTCAAGAAATTTTAATAACAGGTTGTCCCTTTGATGTGGTTTCTCGTTTACTTATACAAGCTAAAATGATCACTAAATATTACCAAGTATTCTTTCACCAGACCGAATGCATTTTCTCTCAGTATCAATGATATAGGCTTTTATTAGATGATAGGAATATTTTTTGTTGATACTGCGTGGAATCTGAGGACTGTACATAGTGCATACTGGGTGAAGGTTATGGAGGAGGATTCATGGAGAGGCATAGAGATGGCATGGGTGATCTGATGGGGCATGGGCTGGCATGGATGGGTGGATAGTGAGGGGGGGTGGGGTGAGTTTTAGGGATGGTTTAAACACCGGGTGGGAGCGGGAATGCTGTGTTAGAGAACCAAGTAGGGGCGGGGGGGGGGGGGGGGGGGGGGGGGGGGGGGGGCGGGGGGGGGGGGGGGGGGGAGGCGGGGGGGTGTTCTAACTGGCCTGCCTCCTCACCCACGCCTCCAACACGGCTCGCTAACTGCACTGCAAACCCGATTCCGGTGTGGAAAGACAAAAATGAATGTGAAGTCACACATGGGTCGGTATGCAGTTTGCAAGCCGGGAAAGTGCGCCGGTCTGGTTTTCTCCGAGAGGAAGATTTGGCCCTATGACTCATCCAGAAGCAGAGGCCATGCAGTCAATCAGCAAGGAGGCAGTGAAATTGTTAAAACCCAGCTCTCCTTATCCAGCGCCATTTATCCCCACATACATGGAGCTTCACTTCAAAATGTAATAGTAGGCGTGCTTTTTCAGATTCTAATCTAATTGTTTTTTCTTTGCAGTGACAGAGCAGCTAGATACTATTACTACTGGCACTTACGGAAACAGGTTCTCCAATCCCAATGCATGCTACATGAAGAAGCCTATTTTCTACTTGCTGCCTATGCTTTACAAGCAGACCTGGGCAACTACAAAAGGCACAAGCATTACGGGAAATACTTTGAACCAGAAGCTTACTTTCCCCCTTGGGTATGACCTTTTAAAATGCTATTTCTTTCACATGCACAGGTAGAAAAACAAGGGGACCAAAACTCCACTGGTTTGGTAGGATCTAAACCTGGAAGATCTCTCGGGGCATGAGGTTTGGAAATTGGGTGATGTTCCTATGCATCAGCTGCCCTTGATCCTCTGGCTGGTGGATGACTTGGATTTGGAAGATGCTCTCAAAGTAGGCTTGTTCAGTTGCTGCAGTGTATCTTGTAGATACTAGCCCGATAAAGCCCTATGTAAAATTATTAGCATCTTTAATCGTCTTTTTTCTCCAGACACAAATGTTGGAACTCAGGACTGATGATATCATCCTGATCCAGTCCCATCATTTGCATTGCTGCACTGAATGACTATAGACTTAACTTTCAGTGAAACTTCAGGTTGGAATTTAAAGGTTGCATAAAGCCATTGAACCAGGGAATTCTGCAGTAACTCACCCCCTGACTCCCCAAAGCCTGACCACTCGCTATAATTTATATGTCGGAAGTGTCATGGAATACTTTCTGCTTTGTTTTGATGAGCGCAGCTCCAAAAACACTCATAGAAGCTCGACACCATCCAGGACAAAGCAGCCCGATTGATCAGTGCCCATCCACCATTTTAAACATTCACTGCTTCACCACTGGTGCACAATGGCATTAGTGAGTAGCATCTACAAGATGCAATGCAGCAACTCAGCAAGCCGACTACAAGAGCATCTTCCAAATCCGCGTCATCTACCACCCAGAAGATTAAGAGCCGCAGATGCATAGGAACACCACCACCTGCAACTCGCATTGTATCCTGATTTGGAATTATATTATCACTCCTTTACTGTCAATATCCTGGAACTCCCTACACAACAGCTCATCATTACCTTCTCAAGGGAAACCATGGATGAGCAAGAAATGCTGGCTTTCCACATCCTGCGAATAAATAAAAAAGGTTACTGGTTTTCCAAGATTATGATGTGTTTGAACAGCAGCCCCTGTAAGCTGTCCACTGGATGCAGAATTTTAATCAAGCTATGTCAAGCTTAAATGTTTCCTGTATTGAAGTATATATATACCAATTTTTCACATTTTATCATGTGAGGTCACAACAAAAATACATTGACTGTTAGTAGACAAGAAAGGAACCTTTGAGAATGATGAAATATATTAATATAATAACCCCTAAAGCTGTCTTCTAAAATAATTAAGTTAGCAATTTTCCGCTGAATATCCATAATGACCTCAGTACACAGACTGAAAAAAACACACAAGCCCCTAAATAACAGAGTACTTGTGTAACCATACATTTCAGCTAAATCTCAGAGCATTTAAAGATGATCTATTGAATCTGAATATACTGGATCTCATGTTTTTTGAAAGCTTTGCAGAATAAACCTATGACTAACTTTGTCTTGTAAATCAGTTGTGCGTGCAATTTGTGTGTGTGTGTGTAGTGTGTAATCTGTGCATAATTAGTGTGTATACATGTACTCTGTGTGCGTACTCTGTGTGTGTAATCTGTGTGTGCGTGTAATGTCTGTGTGCGTGTAATGTCTGTGTGCGTGTAATGTCTGTGCGTGTAATGTCTGTGTGCGTGTAATGTCTGTGTGCGTGTAATGTCTGTGTGTGTGTAATGTCTGTGTGCGTGTAATATCTGTGTGCGTGTAATATGTGCGTGTGTTGTATGCTAATAAGATGCAGAATTTTAGACTGACAGAAATGAGTTTGCCATTTTGAATGGTCATTTCTTTACCTGCACAAATCCTTAAAGTTTAGTCTCTCAGAGTGGACTCAAGTCCCAAAGTGGCATTTTTTGATCCAAATGAATTTAATAGTGGGCTGCTGCTGTGTATTCCAGACTGAAAACAACATGAAGTAGAAATTAAGGGAACAAAAGTCATGTGTTGTAGCAAAGTAATTACTGCGGACTTGGAGAGCAACATTCTGTGCTCAAAGTGACTAAGTTTTGATAAATGTCCAATTATTGTTCTTCTGATTTCAACTCCTTATTTTCTTAGCCTCTGGCCTTTGCTTCAGTAAAACTGCAGCGAAGAGATAAATACAGAGTAAAATGTGACTCCTCCATGCCTTTGATTTCCATCCTTCTTGGCAGTACACTGTGCTCATTCATTTGAAGGGCAGTTGGCGTTGAGCAGGGAGTCGGGTCTATTTTGCTTCATGAGATTGGGTGGGAAGTGATTAAACACTCGAGTTATCAAACGTCATATTAGCAGCAGATTGCTGTGAAGGCAATCACCAACGCTGCTGCTCATTTTTCATTTCATCAGTGCTGTGATTCAGATTGCAAGAAAAACAATTAGCTTGCACTGGGAAAAACATCTGAGAATTTCAATCAATGTGATTTACGCAAGAACTGAAAATATCACTCCATCAACTTTTAAATTGGGGTGTAATTTACTCTGTGTAAAGCCAATATTCAGTATTAATGACAGCTTAATAAAATATTTTTATTCATGGTATTATATATATATATATATATATTTATATATATCCCGTGGTTACAATAAACTGCAGCATGGTGGCACAGTGGTTAGCATTGCTGCCCAACAGCGCCAGGGGACCCCAGGTTCAATTCCGGCCTTGGGTCACAGTCTGTGCGGAGTTTGCATGTTCTCCCCGTGTCTGCGTTGGTTTCCTCCGGGTGCTCCGGTTTCCTCCCACACTCCAAAGATTGATTGACCATGATAAATTGCCCTTTAGTGTCAGAGGGATTAGCAGGGTAAATACGACGGGTTACGGGGATAGGGCCTTGGTGGGAATAATGTCGGTGCAGACTTGACGGGCTGAATGGCCTCCTTCTGCACTACAGGGATTCTATTCAAACCTATTCCATTTTAAGAAGCCAGTATCAACAACCTTTGACAAATTGCTTGAGTTACCTACTTGTCGCTTGTAAACTGAAATATAATTCAAATAGAATATTGAGTTGTGCTACATGGAAAGTATATTGATTCAACACCTTGAAGACAACTAGCCAGTAGTGGGCATTTTGAATGGTCAAAGTTGTGAGCTGTTGCCTCTGCCTTACACACCTCATATCTGATGTCTCATTAAGAGGGTTTGTTTGCCTGAGTGAAGGACTGGTGAAAATACCTGAGACAAATACAATGCATTCGTGCAAGTAGTGTAACAACGTTTTGAGGCTGGGGTGATCTTACTCCATTGTACAATTGTCACATGCTGCCTCACAAAAAATATTTGATTTGAACAGAGGGTTGTATGTACACTTACAGGTGGTTACCAAGCGAGGGAAGGAATACATTTTGAAACACATTCCAAATATGCACAAGGACCAGTATGCACTTACAGCTTCAGAAGCACATCTCAAATACATCAAGGAGGCTGTTCAGCTGGATGATGTGGCTGTTCATTACTACAGGCTATATAAGGTAAGGAACAGAATGAATACACTGGCCTCGGTTCAGGCAGAATGCTCAGAATGTTTATTGAAAGCACTGACTGAAAGAATTTTCTATTTACTGAGATTTCTTTTTGTCTGATTGCTTTCACAACCTGGGAAGATTTCCGGTGATCAGGTTAGTGGAATGGTTGCCTGCAGCCGTACCGGTGTTGCCAACCATAGTTCGGGGAAATCACAACCCAGGACAACATACTCAGACATTTTAGAGGCAAAACACTTCAGTAACTTTGGTTAAAAAGTGATTTGTGACCTTGTAGCAACTGAGTGGGGTTATAGGGTGCGGGGCAAGTCTGATGTTGCACTAAAGAGGTAAAGGCTCAGGGAGCGGGCAGTATTTGTGTCTGGCAATAACACTTAGCTGTGAGATGCATAGGTACAGCTAATGCCTGCAGCCTGTGGCTTTTGTTTCATTCTTTGTCTTCTGTTTTTGTTTAGTAATGGTTTGAGGCCACACAAAAGTAAGAGTTTATTATACCGTATAATGGTCTGTCCTGGTCTGCAACATCTTCAATATCCAACAAGGATATTGCAATGTAAAAATCTATCTTGATTTTTGTTTTGGCTCTCAATGTTTCACAATAAGACACTACACTTCTCCATTATCCTGTTTAACACACAACGTACGCATCCAAGCTCCGAGACATTGGCCTTCGATCCAGCTCATTGTTCAAAGGCATAAACTCTTATTCTTGTAACTGTGTGTAAACCTACGCATGCTAAATTACTAAATGCACAGCATGCTTTCTGAATAGGCTCTGTACCCACCACAGATTAGATGTTGTTTGCTATCAAAATGAACTGCCACATCCTTCATTTGCCTGCCATCTGCTGTGAACCTTTGCTTTTGTCGCTTATTCTATTAACACAGAAAGAAGTATGTGAGGAAAAGGCGACTTCATTTATCATTCTACAAAAGCAATGGAATTTGGATGTTTGTTCGACGGCTAGTGCTCATTTTCATTGCTGCCCAGTGTTGATTAACACCCACATTGATGCATGTTTTTATTCATAGGTTGCAATATGGCACTCATTGCATTAGATAGAATCGTATCACACAGATATGATTGTTACAGTACTCCCACCAAATAAAAATTCTATTACAAACAACAAAAAACAGCATTGAGTCTATCCCTTACACCCAGAGTCAAATTATGAGGAGGGAGATTTTCCAGCTCTTCCCGCCGGCGGGACTGGAAGATCTTGCTGAAAACCCCAGCCATGGGACAGCAGGTGAGACATGAAGATTGCCATTGACCCTGGCGGGACCAGAAGACCCCACCATTGGCGAGCCACCTCAGTTGCCGGAAAATCCACCGCGGGGGGGCTGGAAAATTCCGGGTGATGTGTCATCTAATTGAGAAATTGAAATATTAACAAATGTCTATATCCACTTCATCTATTGTGCTATGTTATACTTTAGCTCTGAGATTGGGGGTGAACAGATTTCTGCATTAATGCTTATCTTCTCCACACTCCATGTGCATTGGGCCATCTGTATTAAATTAATAGTTTTTATATTGGTTAATATTCCTGCATCTTCACAAACAACATAGTACAGGAATCCCACTATTTTACCATCGTCATGGACTTTGGTGTTATTCCTCTGTAAATATTAGTTGTCCAAGAAATGAATGTTTAGGATCTCTGCTAGGGTAGTTGGTAGGGCTGGAAGGGGTGGATATTGGTGTACACAGTTAATCCATTGCGGGGATTGAAATCTGGGATAAACCCACACCTGTCTGTAGCATTGCGGGCAGCACATAAACATGATGCTGCTTGATCATTTGGAAGTGGCAGGCAGCCCATTGCCAAGTGTGCTGCTGAGTGGCTATACACCTCAGCATGGAGCCATGGTTGTGCCAGGTTCCTTCCAAACCCATGACCACTACCATCTAAAACTACCAGAGCAGCAGATACCTGGGAACACCACCACCTGGAGGTTCCCCTCCAAGTAACTTGGAAGTATATAGCCATTCCTTCACTGTTGCTGGGTCAATATCCTGGAAGTCCCACCCTAACAGCACTGTGGGACAACCCACAGCATGCGGACTGCAGCATTTCAAGAAAGCAGTTCACCGCCACCTACTGAATAGCAATTAGGGATGGGCAATAAATGTTGGCCGAGCCAGTGATGCCCACATCCCGTAAATGAATTTTAAAAAAACAAGAAACCAGCCAATAGTTCAATGCTGCAGTGGAAGCTCAGACTGAGGTGATGAGATCTCTGCTTGTTGCCATGTAGGCTCAGACTGCTGCCATCATTCCTCTGGGGCCCAGTGCTTGAAGGTTCTCTCAGCATCCAGCATTCTGTACTGCAGCAGAATACTAGGATTGTTGAGGTGCTGCCCTGGAGCACTGGAGGTGGCTTTGTGGAGAATGAGCCTTGTGTCCACTCTCAGGATGATGGCAGGTTTGTGCTCCGACCACCACCACTCCACCAGTGCCCCTGCTGCTGCCCATCAGCCATCCAGCCCAGAATGGCACCCTACATTCCAGGATGCTGCCTTCTGAAGCCTGACCTTCGAGATCCAGAGCCAACTGCAGTCTCCCTCAATGAAAGCCTTCGACCAAACATACTGCAGCCACTGGGGTAGCACTCCGCAGGAGGGCAAGGACAGGCAAAGGCACTCTCAACACAGGCAGGAAGGGAATGCACAAGGATGAATGGTTAACTTTTTGCATGGAATATTTGACAGCTTGTTGGGTAAACATGGAATGAAATGGTTGCTTTGCTGTGACTCTTATTTTGACATTGTGGACAAGGAGAGGTTGTAGTGATCCAGAACAGGGATGACACTGTTTTATGATGGAGAATTGGGGTTTGTTCATACGAAATGAACTCGGATGAGGCAATCACAGATAGCACAGCAGGAACTGGGATCTGCCCGTTCCCTGCCCTGCTCCCTCCCTCCCTCCCTCCCTCGCACCCTCCCTCGCACCCTCCCTCGCACCCTCCCTCGCACCCTCCCTCGCACCCTCCCTCGCACCCTCCCTCGCACCCTCCCTCGCACCCTCCCTCGCACCCTCCCTCGCACCCTCCCTCGCTCCCTCCCTCGCTCCCTCCCTCGCTCCCTCCCTCGCTCCCTCCCTCGCTCCCTCCCTCGCTCCCTCCCTCCCTCCCTCCCTCCCTCGCTCCCTCCCTCGCTCGCTCCCTCGCTCCCTCCCTCGCTCCCTCCCTCCCTCCCTTGCTCCCTCCCTCGCTCCCTCCCTCGTTCACTCCCTCCCTCGTTCACTCCATCCCTCGTTCACTCCCTTGTGGCAAATGCTGTGTCCTCCTTAGGGAGAATACTGCAGACTGCAACAAGAACCCGTGCCCTGCTACTGGAGGGCTGCTCCAGAATTGTCAAGGTAATGGGGACTGTTGCCTCAGCACCCTGATGATCTATAATCTTTCCTGTCCTGTAGCAGCGAGGCTCTCACTGTATGCCAGTTGGCATGTGTGGTTGGGGTTTGGAGGGGGAGCCATGAGCCAAGTATAGAGTGGATCACCCTGGTCACCCAGCAGCCACCCTCTGGTTTATGTGAAGATTAGAAGATTGAGGGACCACAGGTGGTGGAGGCAGGTCCGATCGGGGTATTCAAAAGGAAATTGGATTGCTACCTGACGAGAAAGAATGTGCAGGTTTATGGGGGTATGACAGGGGAGTGGGACTAGGTAGAATGCTCTTTCAGAGAGCCAGTGCAAACTCAATGGGCTGAATGGCCTCCTTCTGCACTGTATAGATTCTGGGATTGTGCTGTGTATGTTTTCTATGTTCCTTGACATCATGGGCTTTCTTGTGTGCTAAGTGCACACCCGCCCCCGCTGAGGTTGGATTCCCCATTTTAAATGGAGTGGTGGGGTGGGTGAAAATTTAATTTCCTCGAGCACACCATTTTCACCGGGTGGTGTGGGGTTGTGAAAGCCCATTCAAAACACACCAGCTCTGAGAGCTTGCAAAGAAAATGGAAAGCCTCCTGAGGGGTGTGGGCCATTCTGAAAGGTACATGTAAAGTGTTATCTAACCTTCACACTTTCTAATGTCATGGTCCCCTTGTTTACAGGCAGACAGTGCCTAATTGAGGGACCTGAGGTCAGGAAGGGATGGGTCCACTGAGAGCCACCTCTCTATCCTTGCCACCAACCACCGTTCCCTTGATCCCGACCCGGCGAACTCCCTCCCACACCAGTGACCTGTGACCCAGTGATGATCCAAGGCCATGGTGGGTGCAGTACCAGTTCTGCTGTTCAGTAGAGCTGCTGGCCTCTGAATGGCCAACAGCTCTTTGGTGGGTGGGATTCATGACCCCCTCCGGGGTCCTGGGGTAACCGTACTGCTGGCCTTTCAAGTGCCCAAGTGGCACAGGAGGTAGCAGGCCTTCCTGTAAAGAGGCTCTCCAGCTGATGGCCTAGATCCTGGTTACCTCCACTGCCCTTTTGTCCCACATGCCTCAGCTCATAGACGTTGTGCATCAGTAATGAAGGAATCACAAACCTCTTATCTGGGAATTGGAGGTGGAAACACGTAAGTTGGTTGTAATTGTTTAACACTGTCAATTATAGCAAAGCTGTTACTGTTGAGGATGCTTCATTGCTAGCACAGCTTAAAGCTAATGAAAGCAGCATGCACTGTTCACCGATTAGAAAACCTCCGCATTTGATGAATATGATTACTCGCTGCTTGTATTTTATGGTACATTTTCTTGCATTTAGGATAAAAGGGAAATCGATGCTTCACTGATGCTGGGCTTGACTCTTCAAGGGCTCCAGATATTTCAGGTAAGATTTGAAATTGTTTTGTGCATGTCCCTCATCTCGCCTTTCCAACTAATAGCCGCCATCCCCACCCCCTCAAGGGGGCGGGGGGGGGGGGGGGGGGGGCGAGGGGGTGAGGGGGCAGGGGGGGGCGAGGGGGGGATTGGGTGGGAAAATGGTCTTAGTCCTTCTCTCCACCACCACGATTTCCTGGACCTGGCCCCCTGCACCCAGCTGGTCCCTGACCCTTGCACTCTGCTGACCCAGGCCCCAAACCTTTGATTCCCGCTGATCGTCACTTCCTTGAACTGTCCGCAAGTTCGGAGCTTGGCCTCCAGTCATCAAACAGTCCTGAACGCCTCCCTTGAGTGGCAACAGTTCGTGGCTTTCCGAGTTCACATTGGACACGATTTCTTTCTCCTGCTAAACTATTCAAACTTCAAAAGCCATTGTAATCTGAAGACACTTTCATTTCCAAAATGGGATTTTAGTATTTAGGTTAATTTGACAACTTTCAAGTTAAATCACAAAGTATACTCGTAAGTAGCAGAAGAAACTTCAAACGTGTTAAATTTTATTTAAACCAATTAATTTAGCAGCATTATTGAGTATTAGCTGCTTCACTGTTCTATTTTACCGCATTAAGACTCTTCCCTCTACCTAAATGGCTGCAGGGGTAAGGATCATAGTCGCGTGCTAATGTTGTTTATTGGTTCATATTATGCACAGTGTTAAATTTCAGATGTACAATGGCCAATGACTTAAACAGACAACTGAATTATTATTTTTTAAAAACCCACGTAAGTTATATCACTGTCCAGTCAGAATGACACTATCACAATGTCAGTTCCTCGAAGGCCAGAAACACCATTTGAGCTCAAGGAAGGTTAGAAATTTGGTTCAAATATAACTCAAAATGGAGGATGAAACACAGTGATAGTTTTGCGAGCAGGAAAAAAAACGGTTTCCTGAAACTGTATGTTTTATTTCAGTCAGGTTCTGCTTTGTGTGTGATGTCGCCAAGTGATTGGACAGAGATTTGATAGAGGTATTCAAAATCATGAGGTGGTTTCATTTGAGTCGTGAGGGGGAAAAATATTCCCTGTTGGTGGGAGGAGCAAGAACAAGAAGGCACATTTTTAAGGTGATTTGGGAAAAGAAACAATTGTGACATGAGGAATTATTTTTCACACAGCAAACTGGGGTTCGGGTCTGGGATACATCGATTGAGGCAGGTTCAATCAAGGCCTTCAAGAGGGACCGGGATTGTTACCCGAAAAGGAAGAATGTGCAGGGCCATGGGGAGAAGTTAGGGAAGTGACACGAGGTAAATTGCTCTGTTGGAGAGCTGACGCAGATATGACAGGCCAAATGGCCTCCTGCTGTGTAGAGCACTTCAGTTTGTGAGCTGACCCAACCATTGAGGTACCCCCAATGTTACTGGCATTATTTGTCTAGGATACCGAGGTGAAAGTTTACCTTGCTATATTGGAAACTTTTTTCTTTAATTTATGAATTTAGCGATTTACTTACTTTGCCTGCACAATCTGCAGTTTGGCCGGTGAAAGAGGCACCAAAATAGTTTTGGTGGTTAGACAGAAATGTCAAATCCAGCTCTCCGTGACGTGGAGCTCCAATTACACTAATCATTGTCATTTTCACTTCACAGCCTTTCTGAACCATATCCAAAAATAGAATCTGGTTCAAATGCATCATCCTCCTGACCATTTTGTGGAACTCAAAACATTTTCCAGGTGTCTGTGTTTTTACTCTCACGATTTTGTACCGATCTGCGGCTGGAATTCTCCAGCCATTAACACCCCGCTGCCAACCACAACACCAGAGTTTGGCGCTCTGCCGAATTTCTCCGTTCACTGCAGCGGGACTGGAGAATCCCAGCTGCAGACGAGGTCAGAGAATCCCGGCCCTACAGCTTTTGGGTGATCAGTGTGATTCAGTAAGATATGGGTTAGGAAAATGGATTCTCTCATTTGCAGTAACTAAACTTAAATGCGTCCCTTTTGTCTTAGTACAAAGGATAATGAATTCAGGACATGGGTAACTGAATATATTTCCCTCATGGTTTAATGTTTTCCAGGTTGTGGGAGAATCTAAACAATTGTTGTATGATTTTCCGTGGACCAATGTTGGCAAGCTTGTGTTTGTGGTAAGTCCCAAAATTCGTAACAGAGCTTTTTCTTCCCCTGAACTGTGAAAGATAGAATCTGTTTTGCCTCAGCTATTGCTGTAGTTGAAATGCAGAGTCAAAAAGGAGCCTGAGGCCATGTCTATAACAAAGCAAGATAGTTGTCTGTTCACCTTGCTTCAACATCATTCACACTTCCACGTTTCCGATCTGAAATCTGAGTTACAAACAAGAACATTTATTTCAATCTCATCAAAAACTGTTTACATGAATGGTAGCCTTCTTTCAAAATAAGATACCAAACACACTCAGAAGTATCATAGGACACAGAAAATAGGAGCAGGAGTAGGTCATCAAGCCTGGTCCACCATTCAACATAATCATGGCTGATCCTCTATCTCAGCACCATTCACCCGCGCTCTCCCGCTCTCCCCATACCTCTTGACACCTTTGGAGTCTAGAAATCTATCCATTTCCTTCAGTGATTTGGCCTGCACAGCTTTCTCTGGTAGAGATTTCCACAGGTTTGCCACCCTCTGAATGAAGAAGTTTCTCCTCATCTCAGTCCTAAATGGTCTACCATATCCTGAGACTGTGACTCCCTTGTTCTAGACAACACCCGAGGTCCTGTCCCCTTTGGCACCGCCCACTATTAGGCACTGCTCCCTTGGCATTGCTCGATGCCTGGTGGGCAGTGCCAAGTTGTCCCCTGGGCATTGGCACATTGTCCCTTGGGCAGTGCCAGGGGGCCAGGCTGGCACTGCCAAGCTGGAAATGCCCAGGGGGCATACCCCTCACCCCCAACCTCCTGGAATCCTCGATGGCCCCCCTTTCACTCAAGCGGGGTCGGACCGCCAGCTCCCCGTAAGTGGGGAGCTATTGTAAACCCCGCTGGGCTGAAACAGTCCTGGCACCGGGCGGGGGGAACAATTACATGGTAAGTATATGAAATTGCTGCTTTGCATAATTTATACAGCTGATGGCGCAGGAAGTCCAGCTGCCGGAGACTGTCGAAGGCCGTGGTACTCAATGAGCAGTTCGCTAAATAGCCTCTGCTTGAGTCTCCTAGCCGTTGTACTGCTTTAGCAGCACAGCAGGCTGGGAGAATTGCCCTCTTTGCCTTTAACAAACCCCCGGCCTTGGGTCACTCTCTGTGTGGAGTTTGCACATTTTCCCCGTGTCTCTGTGGATTTCCTCCGGGTTCTCCGGTCTCCTCACACGGTCCAAAGATGTGCGGATTAGGTGGATTGGCAACCGTGGGTTGCCCCTTAGTGTCTGGGGAAGTGTGGATGGATTGTCCATGGCGGATGTGTGGGGTTGCAGGGATGGGATGGGGTGGGGGAGAGGACCAGGTGGGGTACTCTGTCCGAGAGAGTCAGTGCAGACTCGATGAGGTTATTGGCTCCTTCTGCACTCTAGGGATTCGACGATTCTAACAGTAATTAGATGATAAATTGATCATTAATTTGCTAATTGCAACAGTGTTCAGTGTATTCTGTTGGCCATTTTCCTTCATTCGAACGCATAGGATTATCTCAACTGATAAGGTTTAGCTAGTCTGGCTAATTGTTATTCCATATAAAATTGTTATTGCTCCATCATCACACCACTTAACTGACTTGTGAAAGTCCCGGGGAGTTTTTACTTCACTCCCTGCCAGCAGGGAGTGGCACGGTGACACAGTGGTTAGCACCGCTGCCTCACAGCGCCAGGGAACTGGGTTCAATTCCCGGCTTGGGTCACTGTCTGTGTGGAGTTTGCATGTTCTACCCGTGTCTGCGTGGGTTTTCTCCGGGTGCTCTGGTTTCCTCCCACGGTCCAGAGATGTGCGGGTTAGGTGGATTGGCCACGCTAAATTGCCCCTGAGTGTCAGGGGGACGAGCTAGGGTAAATGCATGGGGTTATGGGGATAGGGCCTGGGTGGGGTTGTGGTCAGTGCAGACTCGATGGGCCGAATGGCCTCCTTCTGCACTGTAGGATTCTATGATTCTGCAAGAACATTGTATTCATAGTCACACTTTGTGCTTTCGGATACATTTCATGGTCTTACCTTTTACCAGTCTGTGCCTATGCCCCCTTACCCTGCAGCTTTAGTCCTTTTGCTGTACACACATACAGTTGAAATGTGCCAATATTTTTGATTTACTCAAACAAGTTTGGCATGTGTTTCAATTCACAAAAATTACATGAAATGTTACATTTGAAATAAACTTATTTCTAAATGTTAGCTCATTAAGTTCAATTCAAGAACAAGCTTAAAACGTGAATATTATAACATTTATTAGGGGAGGCAGTGACATAGTGGTATTGTCGCTGGACTAGCAATCCAGAGAACTGGAGTATTGCTCTGGGGGCCCGCGTTCGAATCCCATCACCGCAGATGATGAAATTTGGATTCAATAAAAAAAATCTGCAATTTAAAGTCTAATGATGACCATTGTCAATTATCATAAATACCCAGCTGGTCCTTTAGGGAAGGAAATCTGCCATTTTTGCCAGATCTGACCTACATGTGACTCCAGATCCACAGTAATGTGTTTGACTCTAAGTTACCCTGGGGGAAGGGCAATAAATGCTGGCCCAGCCAGCGATGCCCACATCCCATGAATGAATATTTTTTTAAATGACGCATTATTTCATGATTTGGGCTAAAAATATTTGGTTGAATGAGCCTGAGTTTAGAAATAATAGTAATTATAACCTGTATCTTGCTCTTCTGAGGGAAGCGATTGCCGCACATACAAAGGAATGCAGAATTCATATCTTGTAGCTTAACATTAGTGGCGACATTCCGCGGAGTCAAATACCAAACTGAAAACTGTTCAGCTAATTTGACCAGCTGGCAGTTTCTGGTGCAGAAAATCATCCTTCACAAAGCTGCCTGTAAAAGCACAACTGTGAAGATTTAAATACCTGCGTGACAGTGTGATTTGAGAAAAGCGTTGTTCATCTCCACACATCTGCTTACAACGCTGCCAAATTTTGATTCCCACAGTCTGTGAGATAATCCAGCCTTCCATACGAGATGTGAAGCATGCACGTTCGCCAGCGAAGCACAACGCACCCCACTCTTAGGAATAGCTTTAAGCTGCCATCGAAGAATTGACAAGTTAATAGAGATGGAGGAACCTTTTCTGATCTGCGCCAGCATGGGGGTCCAGTTTTAACTCTGCAAGTGAGCGGGTTTTGAATGGGTTAAAATCAGGCCTGCCTGGAGTCAGGCTATGCTACCGGACTCTTACTTGGAATGCCCTTGACCGATGATTTTAATTTGAAAAGGAGATGAAGAGAACAGCAACACTAATCAGCACTTGTGCATTGATGGTGGGGTTTGGGGGGGGGAGTGGAGGATGTTGACCTCAGGCCATACGGGTGGCACGGTAGCACAGTGGTCAGCACTGCTGCTTCACAGCTCCAGGGACCTGGGTTCGATTCCCAGCTTGGATCACTGTCTGTGTGGAGTTTGCACATTCTCCTCGTGTCTGCGTGGGTTTCCTCCGGGTGCTCCGGTTTCCTCCCACAGTCTAAAGATGTGCAGGTTAGGTTGATTGGCCATGCTAAAATTGCCCCTTAGTGTCCTGAGATGCGTAGGTTAGAGGGATTAGCGGGTAAATATGTAGGGATATGGGGGTAGGGCCTGGGTGGGGTTGTGGTTGGTGCAGACTCGATGGGCCAAATGGCCTCTTTCTGCACTGTAGGGTTTCTATGGTTCATCGGGAGACTCGGATTAGATTTGTCAAATCTAATGCATGGCACGGTGGCACAGTGGTTAGCACTGCTGCCTCACAGCACCAGGGACCTGGGTTCAATTCCAGCCTCGAGTAAAGTTTATTTATTAGTGTCACAAGTCGGCTTACATTAACAATGCAGTGAGGATACTGTGAAAACCCCCAGAGTAACTGTCTGTGTGGAGTTTGCACATTCTTCCCCGTGTCTGCATGGGTTTCCTCCGGGTGCCCCGGTTTCCTCCCACACTCCAAAGATGTGCAGGTTAGGTTGATTGGCCATGCTAAATTCCTTTGGTGTCAGGGGGATTAGCAGGGTAAATAAGTGGGATTACGGCGATAGGGCCTGGGTGGGATTGTTGTTCATATAGGCTCGATGGGCCGAATGACCTTCTGAACTGTAGGGATTCTATGATTCTATGAAAAATTCTGACAGTAGCACCTTTTAATCCAAACACTGCATCTCTCCATTCCTCCCTGTGTGCAGGGAAGAAACTTCCACATCAGGTTGTGTGCAAAAGTCTTCCTAACCATCCCAATAATCTTTGCATGATCAGCCTTTAATTCTATGAAAGGCCTTTCATTTTGCTATACTTTTTACACGTTCGGGCACAGCAGTAATTGTGCATTTTCTGTTGGTTATTTTATTCTGAATTTGCAAGGTTGGCCATCTGATATCAACAAATCTAGTTTTCATTCTATTCACACACACACACATTGGAGCCAAATCTCCACCTTCCTGTCAGCATAAGGCTGCTGCAATTCCAACAGTTAAGGCCCCAGATACACCAGGTCCCTGCCTGCTGTTACTGCTAGTACCCACTGGGCTTTGAAAAATCTCCATCCACCTGTTAAAAGATAACCCAAGTGCAAAATACTGCAGAAGCTGTAAGTCTGAAATAAAAACTGGAACTGAAAACTCAGCAGGTTAGGCAGCGTCTTTGGAGTGGGCAATAGAATTAACGCTTCGAGTTGATGACCTGTCATTTGGTCTAGAACAAGATCTTTCATGTCAGCTGGCAGGAAACAGGGAACCCCCAAGTCAGAAGTTTTGTTAGCCCTGGCAACTTGGAGGCCATACATTGAAATAACAGCTGGTGTGCTCAATGTGCCCTTTGTTCTGATTCACTTGGACTTATTGGCTGGAATTTTACCGCCATGGCCATCTCGGAATCGGGGCGGGCGCGGCTCACAGAACAGAATTCTCCGTTGGCCTGGGGGAGGATCTTACGAGCCTCGCCCAAGCAAGGTCGTAAAATACCAGCCATTGTCAAACTAGTTTTCTAACCATTTTTGATCAGGAAATTGCCCCAAACTATTAGTTCAATATTTCAAAAGTTTTGCAAACAATCAATTGATGAATTAGGTTTAAAAGCAGTCTCTCTTCCATTTCACTGATACTTTGACAGAGGACAGTGATTGTTTAATTATGATTCTTTTGGGGGGATCATTAAAGTGACCTATATAATAGGTGGGATTTTCTGATCCCGATCCGTTTGCTGGTCCGTCGATGTTTCAATCCTGCCTGCGGCGATTCCTGCAGTGGGCAGGACTGGAAAATCCTGCCTAATATTTAACTATTAGCGTGTGATTTTCTTCACTATTTAATGTTGCAGTATGACTGTTGTTCCATTTGAGTTTGCTTTCCCTTCCTCTCTTTGCTTCCTTCCCGATGTACCATAGATTTTAGCTCAGTAAGTCATTCAGCCAACCTGCTCCCACCTTCCTTTCCTTTTCAAGCTATCTTCGAGGTCAGTAAAAGGTTTTGGATCATTTTCTCTCAGCTTTTAGCGCTCTCTCTCTCTCTGGGGAAGCACATGGTCTCTTCTCTGAACCACGCTTGAGAGAGTAAGTGAGCTCAGATCAGGAACTCTATAAATGAGGAATAAATGCTATGGATTTGTAGTATATCATGCAAGTATTCTGAGAGTATAATGTTAGTGGGCGCAATTCTCCGGCCGCGCTTGCCTGAAAACCGGAGATTCCCGCCCTACTTTAGTGGACCGTTACATCCTCCCCCCCCCACCCGCCCCCCCCACAAGAATTCCAGTGGCAGGCAGGATGGGAGAATTCCGACCAATGTGTTCAAAATTGATAGAAATGACTAATTTTAAATTGGCAGGAGGTTGGCTAATGAATTGTCCGCTGAAGATATTGCGCCTCTGGTAGCCAAAGGCATTTGCAGTCAGATGTTATGGTGCCAATTTACTGAGGCCTAATCTATTCTTTCCAAGAAAGGCTTTCTTGCTGCAGATGAATATACTTCTAAATGGAGAATTGTGATAAATAAAGTAATCCCACATAATCACTTCCTTACACAGTATTTTATTTTTTATAGGAGTACATCTCAGCACGGTCTTGTGGCACAGTGGGTAGCATCCCTGCCTCTGAGCCCAGAAGCTTCGGCTCCAAGTCCCAGGAGTTGGTAGCCAAGGAAGGTGCGTTCATAACACAGCCAAACAGGTTGAGTGTCAACCTGCAAATCCTTCCAAACACGCCAATGGCTGGCTGTAAGAGAGGGAGAGACCCCTGATTAGCCACGCTTGATGTGGAATGGCATCCCTCAAGCTATATGCCCCTGCGACAGTCTAGTGACCAGTTCCAGGAATTACTAACTCTGGAAATGGATGAAAGTCTGCTTTACTACATCACTAAGATAGAATTGGAATACTGTGGAAAAATCCGACATGTTTGGCCCCGTAAGAATCATTGAATTAGAAGGATTCTCTTGGGAAGCTTTTCTTGGTCACCACAGACTTCCAGTATTAAATTGCCATCTAATTCTTCACGATTCCAGCAGAATCCATGGGTCCAGGTTTAGAGTCAGATTGCAGGATTTTTTTCATGCTGACGGTACAAATTCTGCCCTTCGTCCACAGGGGAAGAAGTTTGAAATCCTGCCGGATGGCCTGCCTTCAGCGAGAAAGCTCATTTACTACACTGGCTGTCCCATGCGTTCCCGGCACCTGCTGCAGCTCCTCAGTAACAGCCACCGTCTCTACATGAACCTTCAGCCAGTCCTGCGACAGGTCAGGAAACTGGAGGAGAATGAAGGTATTTTTTAAAATCTGGTGTCGCGATCAGACGTGCAACCTTTTGGATTCTGAGGCTGGGATTTTCTGGCCCATCCCACCAGAAGTGGGATCTTCTGGTCCCACTGAAGGTGAACACACCTCCCAACAGGCGTCAGGTTTCTTGGCAGCGCAGCCAGCAAGCAACTCAAATGGCCGTTGACTTCAGCTGGACTGGAATATCCCGCTGTTGGCCAATGGCGAGCTGCCTCTGCCACTGGAAAACCCGCCATGGAGGGGCTGGAAAATCCCAGCCAGGGTTTCCTTTGAAGTTGAAGTGTTAGATTTGCACTATAGTTGCTGGGCAGTTGTCATTGTTTCTTCAATTCTGCCAGGGGAAGTGTGATGAATGGCATCTCCAAGCCATGGTACCATCTTAGAATCCCTACAATGCAAAAAGAGGCCATTTGGCCCATCAAACCTGCACGACAGCAATCCCACCCAGGCCCTATCCCCATAGCCCCACGTATTTACCCTGACACTGAGGGGCAATTGAGCATGTCCAATCAACCTAACCCACACATCTTTGGACTGTGGGAGGAAACCAGAGGCACTCAGAGGAAACCCACGCAGACATGGGGTGAACGTGCAAACTCCACACAGACAGTGACCCAAGGCCGGAATTGAACCCCAGGTCCCTGGCGCTGTGAGGCAGCAGTGCTAACCACTGTGCTACCGTGGCCTAATAACAGCCAGGTCGATTTGGGCCACTTAATCAGAAATATCTCCATGCTAACTTATTTCAAAGAGTGCAGTAAAGCTCATATTATTGTGGATTGAAAACTTGTTTAAGTATTAGGTGTATCAAGCAATCAAGATGCTTTGCGAGAAATTTTAGGATATATGTGCATATATAATGGATTATAATGCTGCATCTGCACTGGTCCACATTGGTTTTCTCTTACTATATTTTTCTGTTGTTAATTCTTATTTCCTTGTTTATAATGGAAATAGTTCAGGTAAAGTTATCATTCTGACTGCAAAATCTGTCCACTGCGCTCACACCGTTCTTCCAAAATGCCTTCCAAAGATGGTTTTCATCCAGTTTTGTCTCCTCCATAATTAACATTTCTGATGTCCAAAGTCTAAAATGTAACGGCATGGTAGCACAGTGGTTAGCACTGCTGCTTCACAGCTCCAGGGTCCTGGGTTCGATTCCCGGCTTGGGTCACTGTCTGTGTGGAGTTTGCACATTCTCCTCGTGTCTGCGTGGGTTTCCTCCGGGTGCTCCGGTTTCCTCCCACAGTCCAAAGATGTGCGGGTTAGGTTGATTGGTCTTGCTAAAAATTGCCCCTTAGGGTCCTGAGATGTGTAGGTTTGAGGGATTAGCGGGTAAATATGTAGGGATATGGGGGTAGGGTCTGGGTGGGATTGTGGTCGGTGCAGACTCGATGGGCCGAATGGCCTCCTTCTGCACTGTCGGGCTTCTATGATTCTATGATTCTAAATAAATTTGTAATTTGCAAGGACCAAGATTACATTTGTCCATTGAAGCACCTTTTGCATATTTAGATGGAAATTTAAATGTAGATTTTGGAATTCGGAGGGGCGATCCAGGGGATTGCAATCCAGGAAGGAATCTGTTCCTGGAGTCCAATGAGATGGGGTTTTGGAGGTCTTGAGAGATGAGGTTGAAGGCCTCGACATGGCGGGGGCTCAGGGGTGGATCAGAGGCCCCCAGGACCTGAGGTGGGAGGTCTTGGAGGGCGGTAGAAGTCAGAGGCCTTAGTGGAGAAGAATATTGGAGGCCTTGATGGGGCAGGGTGGGGGGAGACCATAGGGGTGATTGAAAGCTTCAGTGGTGAGGAGATCAGAGGTTGGGGGGGGGGGGGGGGGGGCGGGATATTGTGGGGGTTGATCAGACAGGCACCCTTTATCCAACAGATGTAACAGCCTTTGCATTCCCATCCCGCAGTCCCTTGCCTGGATTTGGCTGGCAGATCTCCTATGGCCCAGGAAACCTGGCTTTCCAGCATTAAATCTCAAATGGTGAATATATATGAGTGACTGCCCCATTATAACATTTCAAATGCCAACCCACTTCCTGGAAGTGGCGTGGTCTCCTGCCCGCCTGTCCTGGGTTCCTTTAAAATCAAAAGTGGCTTGTAAATGGATTGGGGTTGGGATTCAGACTTTTTATACTTTAAACCCCCACTCACCTGACCCAATCCCACCCTGTGTTGTGGTTAAAGACCCCCCCGCACTCCCCTCCCACCCCCCTGATATTTTTTGCTCAGAGCTAAATGATAATGAGCTAAGATTTTGTGCAATGTAAGTACATTATTAAATTTTGCAGGCCCCATCATCATCATCAGCTAAAGAAAGAGAATCTTTAAATTCCTTTTAGCAGATTTCCCGAGAGATTTTCAGAAAAGTCCATTTTAGATTGCTAACTATCTGAACACCTCGATAGGATCGCAGCTGTATACACCCACAAGTTTATTATTATCTATATGGAGCTGGATTCCCCGACCTCGTCCGCGGCTGGGATTCTCCAGTCCCGCTGCAGTGAATGGAGATCTGGCTGAGCGCCAGATTCTCCGTTCTCGCTGGCAGCAGCGGCGGCGGGGCGTGACCGGTCAGGGAATCCCGGCCATAATCTTGCAATTAAGTAAGTTTAACATTGAAGTTGTATTTGATAACAGTGCTTGGACATTTATAAGGAAAATATGCCAGTACTTGTATTTAATGAAATGTTTTCTAATTGAACACTCCAATATTAAGTAATTAATCTTTTTCTCTCCCCCTGAAGAAAAAAAGCAGTACAGAGAATCTTATATCAGTGACACCATGGAATTGGATATTGAGCAATTAGACAAGCGATCACGAGCCAGTGGCAGCAGCGCAGGCAGCATGAAGCATAAGCGGCTCTCCAGGCACTCCACAGCCAGTCACAGCAGCTCCCACACTTCAGGCATCGAGGCAGACACCAAGCAAAGGGACCTTGGACCAGAGGACAGTTTCACTGGCAACATCCTTCATCGGAAACTCAAATCCTGCAACTCAATGACCAGCCATGGGAGCTCTCACACCTCGGGCGTTGAGAGCGGTGGGAAAGACAGGATAGAGGATGACTCACAGGATGATGGTAATCCAACTGGATAGTGCTGCAAGCTACCATTGCATCTGCTTCATTTACTTGTTATTACTTGTCATAAAACCTAACAAAGTCACTCCACAAAAAATTATTGATTAACCAGTAGAATAAGACAACAGACATAAAGGCTCCTTTTGCATGCCGAGCATGTTGGCTCCGAGAAGGGACGCGATAAGAATTTCAAACAGTTTTTGCCTTTTGTAAGATCCTTACAGGACAAGAGTAATGTGGCGTACTCAGTTCTGCTCACAGAACACATCTCAAAGGGAGAGTTTTCCAGAAAAGGACAACATCTTTTGCTTCATTAACCTTTGAACAAACTATGGAACTAGTGACTTTACTGATCGAGGCTGTGCGGCAGAAATTTTCCCTGAAGTGTTTTCATGACTGGAGGAAGTAGGGGGAGGGTCTGAAAGGCCATTGATGGAATCAGCCGTAAGCATTTACTCCCGTTGGATATCATGGGGGTGGTTGAGGGTCTGAGGGACATTATTAGATTGGGCCTTGAGGACTGCTTCCCATCAAACACAGTTTCTGATTTTTACCTTTTTTTTTGCAAAAGTTATTTTTTTTAAAAGAATAAATTTGTAAAGATTTTCTCACGTACTTCTGTGTGGTACAAACAATTGTTCTCAAAACACAATCGGATAGGTGTCCCACTACTGGTACCCACTAACAGATCAGATCTCATACGAAGCAGTGTAGGATGCTGATGACATGTATTTTTCAATGGTTAGTTCACCACTATCCATTTTCAAAGCGCCAGGTATATGCAGGGAGACAGCTTAACGGTGGGTCCATGAAATGAAACGGAAAAGAATGTGGCCACCTAAAGGAAGTGTCAGAGTAAGGGACCGAAAGTTTTTTCAAGCTTTTTGGAAAGGCTTCAAATGGCATTTCGCTTCGATATTTGTCAAGACTGGAGCCAGCAAGTGACTGACCAAAGTAACATGAAAGGAAAGCCAAAGTGGAGAGTTTCCAACTCTCTGCTTGAAGGCTGATGACACAGGGCTGCGTGAGGTGCATGATCTACTTTCAACCAAAGGGCATCATCCACATAGATTAGCACTTCAGCATGTCTGAGGAAAGACAGGAGTGAGGAATTAATTAGCTGACTGTTGCTGTTACGATAGTGTCGTTTGATCATCCATGTTGGCTCGAGGTGTTATTGCAGCAAATGGCACAGCTCTATATTTGGCTTACTGTTTAGTTTGCGATTACGGAGACACTTCCCCATTGTCATTGCCAGGTAAGTATTCCAGCATCTGTAGATTTGATTGGCATCCTTGGCATGGCCAATTAGATTTTTGCTGGTTGTTGATCACCCTAAAATGTATTGCTATCTAAAACCTGAACTACTGGGTGTTTAGGGATGTCTGTAACTAGGACTTCATATATCATATTTGTGTTATTGGGGTGTACTGTCATAGCCTCCCCTGGGAATTGGAACCTCTGCCAAAGTGAGGCCTTTGTATACAGGTGACAGGTGGGCACAGAGCACAGCCAGCCCTATCATCTGTTGGTCTTCTCCCTTTCAAACAATCTCAAATTGGGGCCGCACGGTAGCACAATGGTTAGCACTGCTGCTTCACAGCTCCAGGGACCTGGGTTCGATTCCCGGCTTGGGTCACTGTCTGTGTGGAGTTTGCACATTCTCCTCCTGTCTGCGTGGGTTTCCTCTGGGCGCTCTGGTTTCCTCCCACAGTCCAAAGATGTGCGGGTTAGGTGGATTGGCCATGCTAAAATTGCTCCTTAGTGTCCTGAGATGCGTAGATTAGCGGGTAAATGTGTAGGGATGTGGGGGTAGGGCCTGGGTGGGATTGTGGTCGGTGCAGACTTGATGGGCCGAATGGCCTGTTTCTGCACTGTAGGGTTCTATGATTTCTATGAAATGAGAGAGGATTGTCTTCAGGAAGCCCATTGTGACACTGATGTGTCAGCCTTAGTTCAGTGATAACATTTTCACCTCTGAGTCAGAACATTGGTTGTAAGAGACATTAGCATCAAAGGAGTCGTGCTGGTGTCCTGACCAACATTTTAAAAAATTCATTCGTGGGACATGGGCGTCGCTGGCTGGCCAACATTTATTGCCCATCCCTAGTTGCCCTTGAGAAGGTGGTGGTGAGCTGCCTTCTTGAATCGCTGCAGTCCATGTTCTGTGGGTTGACCCACAATGTCGTTAGGGAGGGAATTCGAGGATTTTGACCCAGCGACTGCGAAGGAACAGCGATATATTTCCATGTCAGGACAGTGAGTGGCTTGGAGAGGAACTTGCAGGTGGTGTTGATCCCATGTATCTGCTGCCCTTGTCCTTCTAGATGGAGGTGGTCGTAGGTTTGGAAGGTGCTGTCTAAGGATCTTTGGTGAATTGTTGCAGTGCATCTTGTAGATAGTACACACTGCTGCTACTGAGCATCGGTGGTGAAGGGATTGAATGTTTGTATATGTGGTGCCAATCAAGTGGGCTGCTTTATCCTGGATGGTGTCAAGCTTCTTGAATGTTGTTGGAGCTGCACCCATCCAGGCAAGTGGGGACTATTCCATCACACTCCTGACTTGTGCCTTGTCGATGGTGGATAGGCTCTGGGGAATCAGGAGGTGAGTTACTCGCTGCAGTATTCCTAGCCTCTGACCTGCTCTTATAGCCACTGTGTTGTGGTGAGCCCAGTTGAGTTTCTGGTCAATGGTAACCCCAAGGATGTTGACAATGGGGGATTCAGTGATGGTAACACCGACTATTCTGTATTTATCCATCAGCCATCATGAAATAGTTAATCTGGTCATTTACCTCATTGTGAAACATTGCTGTATGTGAATTGATTGCTGAAGTCTAGACATTATAACAGTAACCACAATTCCGATGTACTTGGTTGGCTGTGAGGTTTTACAGGATGCCCTGAAGTCATTAGAGAAACTACATAAATGTAAGTTTCTTCTTCTTCAACCCCTAATGGGATTTCAGGGACAAAGGGGCAACGAGCAATTGCCAAACAAAATTCTCGGAAAGTTGAGTCAGCAAGAAAAAAGAAAATGAAAAGATACGAAATTGGGCTGGAAGCCGTGATCTGCATTTTCATTTTGTGTTTTGAAATGACTTGCTGTCTCTAACTTGCATTTATATAGTGCCGTACATGTGAAGAATATTCACAAATAGTTGCAGGGGGAATGGACGCCGAGTCTGGAATGGAAAGGAGGATTTGCTTCACCTCACTGGCTGGATTCTTCACCCTCTATGAAATTAAGTTGATCCAAAGCGCTGCTGTCTATATTCTAACGTACACCGAATCCTGCCCATTCATCATCCCTCTGCTTGAAGACTTACACAGGCTCCTCCTTCCTCAGTGCCTCCAAATTAAAATTCTCAAGTGTTCAAATCTCTTCATTGTCTTACCCATACCTACCTCCAGCAAAACAAACTCTAATATTCTGTATATTTAGCCTTTGACGCATCTCCCATTCCACTCACTCCATCAATGGTGACGGTGACTGTGCCTTTAGCTATCTAGGCTCCAAGCTCTGGACTTCACTCCCTAAACTGTCTACTTCTCCTTCTTGTAAGACCCTCCTTGAAGCTTTATCATTTTGGCCAGTCATCCAGCCTACCATCTCTTCTCTGTGCCCCTGCATTGTTTTTTTTGTCTGATTGTGCTTTTTTTAAAAGTCCATTGCATTGTTTCCCTGCATTCAGGGTGATATACAAATGCAAACTGTTGCTGAGAGAACTGTCTCTGATTACTCACATGCGTGCTTTGCTTTCCCTGGCAGAGCAACCGCCATTGAAACACAGGACAGAGTTCGAGCTGATGACATTGCAGAAACTTCCCCAGCAAGAGAAGGCAGTCTAACCAGCTCCATTTTGAGACCATTACCAATTCAGTCATCTAAAAATTAAGCTCCATATTATTGCTACCCCCTCCCTCTTGGGGAGAGGGATTGGCTTGATGACAGAAGACAGAGGATAGTTGTAGAGGATTGTTTTTCAAACTGGAGGCCTGTGACCAGCGATATGCCTCAGGGATCAGTGCTGGGCCCACTGTTATTTGTCGTTTATATTAATGATTTGAATGAGAATATAGGAGGCATGGTTAGTAAGTTTGCAGATGACACCAAGATTGGTGGCATAGTGGACGGTGAAGAAGGTTATCTCGGATTGCAACGGGATCTTGATCAATTGGGCCAGTGGGCTGACGAATGGCAGATGGAGTTTAATTTAGATAAATGCGAGGTGATGCATTTTGATAGATGGAACCAGGGCAGGACTTACTCAGTTAATGGTAGGGCGTTGGGGAGAGTTGCAGAACAAAGCGATCTCAGGGTACAGGTTCATAGCTCCTCGAAAGTGGACAGGTGGACAGAGTGGTGAAGAAGGCATTCAGCATGCTTGGTTTCCTTGGTCAGAACATTGAATACAGGATTTGGGACGCCTTGTTGAAGTTGTACAAGACATTGGTAAGGCCACACTTGGAATACTGTGTGCAATTCTGGTCACCCTATTATTGAAAGGATATTATTAAACTAGAAAGAGTGCAGAAGAGATTTACTAGGATGCTACCAGGACTTGATGGTTTGAGTTACAAGGAGAGGCTGGATAGACCGGGACTTTTTTCTCTGGACCGTAGAAGGCTTAGGGGTGATCTTATAGAGGTCTATAAAATAATGAGGGGCATAGACCAGCTAGATAGTCAATATCTTTTCCCAAAGGTAGAGGAGTCTAAAACTAGGTTTAAGGTGAGAGGGGAGAGATACAAAAGTGTCCAGAGGGGCAGTTTTTTCACACACAGGGTGGTGAGTGTCTGGAACAAGCTGCCAGAGGTAGTAGTAGAGGCGGATACAATTTTGTCTTTTAAAAAGCATTTAGACAGTTACATGGGTAAGATGGATATAGAGGGATATGGGCCAATGCGGGCAATTGGTACTAGCTGAGGGGTTTAAACAAAAAAGGTGGCATGGACAAGTTGGGCTGAAGGGCCTGTTTCCATGCTGTAAACCTCAGTGTCTCTATGAAACTGAATCTTGTGGTTGCCTTATCCGTATCCCTTGATTGACCTCACCTTTTTTCCTACTTGTTTTTCAACACGGGAACGGCATAAAGACACAATGGTTAGCACCAAGGACCCGGGTTCAATTCCGGCCTTGGGTGACTGTGTGGAGTTTGCACGTTCTCCCCATGGGTTTCCTCCGGGTCTTCCGGTTTCTTATCACGGTCCAAAGATTTGATTTGATTTATTATTGTCACATGTATTAGTATACAGTGAAAAGTATTGTTTCTTGCGCGCTATACAGACAAAGCATACCATTCATAGAGAAGGAAACGAGACAGTGCAGAATGCAGTGTTACAGTCATAGCTAGGATGTAGAGAAAGATCAACTTAATGCAAGGTAAGTCCATTCAAAAGTCTGATGGCAGCAGGGAAGAAGCTGTTCTTCAGTCGGTTGGTACGCGACCTCAGACTTTTGTATCCTTTTCCCGATGGAAGAAGGTGGAAGAGAGAATGTCCAGGGTGTGTGGGGTCCTTAATTATGCTGGCTGGTTTTCCGAGGCAGCAGGAAGTGTAGACAGAGTCAATGGATGGGAGGCTGGTTTGCGTGATGGATTGGGCTACATTCATGACCTTTGGTATGATGTGCAAGTTAGGGGATTGGCCATGCTAAATTACTCAATGTCCCACGATGTATAGGTTAGGTGTATTAGCTATGATAAATGCACAGGGTTACGGGGATAGGGCAAAAGGCGACCGGAGTAAGATGCTCTTGAGTGCCGGTATAGACTCGATGAGCCAACTGGCTTTCTTCTGCATTGTAGGGATTCTATGGAGTAGGGCCAGACCATTCAGCCCTTTGAACCTGCTCTCCCATTCACTAAAATCATGGCTGATCTAATTATGTTCTCATCTCCACTTTTCAGTCTGTATCCTATAATCCTCACCTCCCTTGTCAGTCAAAACATCTCTCTAACTCAATCTTGAATACATCCAATGACCCAACCTCCACCGCTTTCTGGGGAAGGGAATTCCACATACTAACTCAAAGAAAAAAATTCTCATTTCCATCTTAAATAGTGGACCTCTTATTCTTAAAGTGTATCCCCTAGTTCTGTCTTTCTTATGTGGAAACATTCTCCCGGTAGCCAACCTATCAAATCTCCCCAGGATCTTGTATGTTTCAATAAGATTATCTCTCATTCTTCTAATCTTCACTGGATATAGGCCAAACTTGTTTGATCTTTCTTCATAAGATAAGGTCCTCATTCCAGGAATGAATCCCCGTGGCTGCATCCTGCACCTTGAACCTTAAGCTGTCACCTACATTGTTCAATAAAATAATTCCTATTCAGACTCACTTTTGGACTGATAGTTAAACTTTTAAATCTACATAGAATCTATAGAATCCCTACAGTGCAGAAGGAGGCCATTCGGCCCATGTAGTCTGCGCCAACCCTCCAAAGAAGCACTCCGCCTAGGCCCACCCCCCACTCTATCCCCATAAACCCCCGTGCGCATTGTTCATGGCCAGTCCACTTAACCTGCACATGTTTGGGGTGTGGGAGGAAACTGGAGCACCCCGAGGAAACCCATGCAGACACCAGAAGAACATGCAAACTCTACACAGTGACTCAAGGCCAGAATTGAACCGAGGTCCTTGGTGCTATGCGGCAGCAGTGCTAACCACGGTGCCACAGTGCCACTCCAAACATCTCTCTCAAACATTTTTAAAAAGTAAAGGAAAGGCTAATAAAGTCCTGAAACATGCGATAAATTGTTTTCTCAATTAGTTGGGTTTTTTTTTAGCTTCTGAAACACACAAAGAAAAAAGTGAACTTTAACCCCTAAAGCCTGCTGGGTTAGGCTTGATAAAAATCTCAAACCTAACGATGCCCTGCCTTCAACCCGCCCATTTCTGGGTCTAGCAGAGGTGGAACATGAGCCCGGCAGCTAATCATTGAGGCAGGCTGGCAATTTAAATATTAATGAGTCTGCCGGTCCCAGATTTAAGTTGTTTTTCCGGTTTACCACCAGCTGTGTTTCACAGGCCTGGAGAAACCTGGCAGCTGGAGGGAGCTTCTCCCTGGTCCCACAAGCCTACACTTGCCTTAAGTCAACCTTCCTCCCTGCACTGTTGACCCCACATCCCTGCCCCTTTCAGCCCTCTCCCAGGGTTGGCCTCTTAGCACAAGCCCTCTCAATGGCGGCTGGCAGCCTCCCTACCCAATGATGCGGCCTGCCGTGTGCTCCCTGCCTAACTGGAAGCCAAACTGGACAATCCGGCTGACGTCAGGGCGGGAACCTGTGCACACGTGTCCACACGTATGGCGTTTTGCATGTGGTGAAACCCAGACTTTCAGGTTTCCCCTCCATAACCCAACCCTGTCACAATCAAGACTTTTGTCTGAATTTTACAGGCGAGTTCGAGCATGTCTCTATTTAGAGCACCTTTATTTCTATTGGCAGTTCAGTGTATTGATTTTGTAATGAATCTACTGAAAACATGCGATGATTGTTCTGACATCCAGCAAAGCTATAAAATTGCTTAAAAGAATCTGAAACCTGGTCTTGCCACTTCATAATACTGGGCTGCACTATGGAAATAGGTAGAAAAACATGTCAGAGATGATTTGAATTAATTTACCAAAATGGGTGCAGATCATGATTCCCAATTCAGGTGAAGAATCATTCTGATCTTCAATCATTTTGATCTTATATTTCCAGAATACCAGCACTATCAACATTTTCTATCATTTAGCTGACTTTCTTAATGAGTTCGGCCTTAAATCATCTCTCGCAGAATCAGAGAATACTACAGTGCAGAAGAGGCCCTTTGGCCCATCGAGTCTGAACCGCTGCATGAAAGGCCCTGACCTGTCCACCTAATCCCACTTGCCAGCACTTGGCCCATAGCCTTGAATGTTATGGCGTGCCAAATACTCACCTTCATTTTAACTCATTCTAGCGGTCGATCACCCTCTGTTCAAAACAATGCACCATTTCATTTGTTCTTAACTTGCTCTTCACCTTGCTCCGATGGCTTGATGACGGCTGGTATTTTCCAGTCTCGCCAGTCCAGCGGCGAGAATCGCTGTGGGCTGAAGCGGAAAATTTGGAGAGCAATCAGAAGTCTGTTAACTTTAGGCGGGGATTTCCAGTCCTGCCACTGCTGGCTGCACTGGAGAACCCTGCCCGATATATTTGAAAATGTAGCTCGAGGTTAGCGTCATCACATTAAGTGTATGATTTACCTCTGTGGGATCATCTGAGACGTCTTTAGAAAGCTGAAGACCCCAGCTGAGTGAAGGCTTTTAATTTTCACCTTGCAAACTCCAAAGCACTCAGGGACTGTATAGATCCTTTGGAATTAGCCCCAGCAGCTGCTATTTTCTGTAATATTTAAAGCTAGTCATTTGGTAGTAAGGAACTTGAGAATAGCTGAAAAAAAGACAAATGTTGTCGAAGTTTTTCATCTTGCACTCATCAGGACAATTCACAAGAATTCCAAATGTAAAGGGAATAGCAATTTATACTGAATGAGAAGAGAGTTATGATTGGTTGGCAAGTGGGTAGAGGCATTGCCATGGAGAATGTACCAGTTGTCCATTTCCGATTGCCACCAATCAACACTCTCTTCCCATGCAGTATAAATTGTTGTTCCCTTTACAGTTGGAATTTTTGTGAATTGTCCTGATGAGTGCAAGACAAAAAACTTTGACAGCATGTGTCTTTTTTATGCAATATTCAGTATTTGAAGAAACAGTTCAATGCTATTAGAAAATATTTTTAAAACTGTATTTATACATACTCTTGCATCAGAGTATGACTGTATACAAAGGAAAGTTGTAGAGCACTTTTATCCTGATCTATTAAACCAACACCAATAATATGCAAAATCATTGGATAATGTTTCTTCAGGTGAATACGGATCATTTATTTTGGCCAAGCTTGATATGTCTGGAATTCGGGAGGGTGGCTGAAATTTGCCGGACTGTCCGGCACTGAGTCAACTTAACCGCCCCGGTCGGAAAAATACATATCTTTCTTCCAATTCCACGGAAATTGTGAGCTTGCGAAATGAAATTTTTAAAATTTGCTGGAGCTAAGTGTGTTGTTTCTGTCCTAGAAATAGAAATGCTGGTCGATGATCCCAAGGACTTGGAGCAAGGACACGAGCTGGCTCCAGAGGTCAGTCCTGACATGTGTATTCACATTACCGAGGAGATGCTGATGCAACGGCAACTGAACGGACATGCTGGTGAGCAATGGTGGGAGAATATCTTCCTGGGTGTTTTGAAACAATGTAGTAAAACCTCTTTATGTATATATACACTCAAGGCCAAAGAATTGTGCGAAAAGTTTGAAAAAATGCACTAAGAACAGTTCATGTAAAAACCTACAATCATTTTATTGTTAATTGAAATACACGGTGGCACAGTGGTTAGCACCTCTGCCTCACAGCTCCAGGGACCCGGGTTCAATTCTGGCCTTGGGTCACTGTCCGTGCGGAGTCTGCACATTCTCCCCGTGTCTGCGTGGGTTTCCTCCAGGTGCTCCGGTTTCCTCCACAGTCTGATGGACATGTTGGTTAGGTGCATTGGCTATGCTAAATTCTCCCTCAGTGTACCCGAACAGGCACCAGAGTGTGGCAACTAGGGGATTTTCACAGTAACTTTATTGCATGTTAGTGTAAGCCTACTTGTGACACTAATGAATCAACTTAAACTTAAGATGTGCAGATTAGGTGAATTGGCCATGCTGAATTGTTGTTTAATGTCTAAAGATGTGTATGTTATAGGTGTATGTAAGATGTATAGGTGGATTAGCCATGGTAAATGCGCGCGGTTACAGGGATAGGGTAGGGGAGAGGGCCTGGATAAGATACTCTGTCACAGGGTCGGTGCAGACTTGATGGACCGAATGGGCTCTTCTGAACTATAGGAATGCTATTAAAAAAAAATTCTTTATGTGAAAGACATCAGGCCTGAAATTCCTTGTTAAATTCAGGCAGATATTCTACCAGGTATCTGCTCCTTTCTGGCCCTGATGCAGATTCCATCAGGGTTGGGTTGAAGGTTGGTCCTCCCAATCACACATACCCACTGTCTTAACATCATTGTAAAATAACAGAGTAAGGTTTCCGACTGGAAATCTTGCTATAGTTCCATCTATCATACATCTAAAATACACTGCGGTACAGGAGGTGTGAGTGGGATCCACGATGCCAGTTCCTTACGAGGAAACAATTCCAGAGCAATTCGTTTCTCTTGGGAAAGTTACAACGGAATGGCAAAAATGTTACTCTTTGACCGGAACAGCCCACCTTCACCAGGATGATATGGTGACATTGTGGAATGGATACCAAGGAAGAGCAGCTTCCCACTCCCTTTGTGCTAATGACCCTGTTGCCGGGATGTGGGGTGAGATCAGTAAGGCAGACTGGCAGGTTGATGTCCCAGCCACTATACATCCAACAGGAGGAGCTCACCAAGAATTTCTTGACTGTTGCATTTCTGTGGTGTCTCAGCTGACTAGCTATCCCTCAAATTATATATTTGGCGTACTGTGTTCTGGTTATGTAGCGAAGAATGGCCATCAATCCCTGGAACGTTAAATCAGTATTTTGTTAGTAAGCCAGCCTGGGTAATACAGCTTCCCACGGTAGAGAGCTGATCGTGGTCCAAGAACTGACTGCCCCTTTTTTTCAGACGACAGTATGGTACTATTCTTTGTTTATCCACTCGAGTAAAAAGCAGCTGGGAACAGACAAAGGTTTTACTTGAACGTTCCAAAAAAGAGTAAATGCCATTTCTCATAAGATGTTTATTTTCTTGAGTTCCGCCTTTCTAGATGATAACAGAACAATTTGTTAAAAATGTTAATGTTTCAAATTGATGACCTTTGGTTAGAACTGATGAAAGGTCACCAGGGTAACACAATAATTATTTTCCAAAGTTGCTGCCGGTTTTCTGAACATTTCCAATGTTTTCTGTTTTTAGTTCAGATTTCCACATTAGTTTTGATTCTGTATTGAGATAATTAAAACATTGCGCATATTTAAAAATGCATCACTCACACAAGAAGTGTTTCAATGCTCTTGTTGCCACCAATTCTTTTAGAATTTCTGTCCGTGCAAAAGGACGTTTCTGTGATAGTGTTACTGATGGAAGATTAGCCAGAGCTAATACCACTCTTAGGTTAAATGTTAAACCGAGGTCCCATCTATCTATTTCTGTGGGTTAAATGGTTAGTAAAATTCTATAGCTCTAGTCAAGAACAAGCAGTTTTCCCAGTTTCTCAGCAAGTCGGGATCAGGTGTCGGATCGGGCCAGGATGGGTCTTTGTCAGCTTGGGCTTGTTTATGTCTCTTGTGGGAACCTTGAATTGGATTCAATTTGAATTTAAGTTGGTTTTTGGAGCAAGTAAGGAATGGATTTGCCTGGTCCATTCTGAGTCTTGGCTTAGTAACTTTAAGGATGGAGTAATTTTTTTTTAAACAAAGGGCCTTTTGGCTAAGACCAAGCATTGAATCAAGCACAGGATGGGGTGCAAAGCTTTATCTTGTCAGCTTGGATCTTGTTTGTGGGGACTGTGAGTTGAGTTCAATTGGAATTTAGTTTTTAGAGCAGGCGGGGAATGGATTTGGGTTTGCCTGGTCCGCTCTGAGCATTGGCTTTGTAACTTTAAGAATGGAGTAAAACATGTTTTAAAATATTCCTCCCTTAACAAATGCTACGGTAAAAACGAAGTGGATTAACTGACCATTCATCTCACTGCCATTTGTAACATCACTACTGGATTTGCCCACCTAGAGCAACTGCACTTTAAGCGAATTCATTAAACAATTATTGTTGATATTTCAAAGTAATCTGACATTGCTAGAATGATGCATCTCGCAGCGAGTGACAGGCATTGGATTTATTTCCTCAGCCTTCGGATCACACTTTATTTACAGTACAAAGAGCTGGAAATGCATATGGATCTGGTGCCACGAAGCCAATATCACATCTGAGACCTCATGAATATTGTGCCCAATGAAACCAACAGGAGAGAAATGAACAGAACGAATGACAGAATGAAATAGAGGGAATGAGAATCAAATTACATATGGAAAGAAAGAGTGGATTAAGAGTAAAAGAAAATAAATGTCAGGAAGGGAAGGTCAGGAAAAAAATGAAAACCATTATCAGAAGAAGCTGACACAGTAACTCAGTAGTGTTTGGGAATTGTTGTATTGGGTCTTGAGAAGTTGTGAGTGAATGGCAGTGAAATGTAGAAACATTTTTATTCATACATTATGCAAAAGTAATCTTTTTGAAAGAAATCTGTCTAATTTACATTTCTGAATGTCATAACATGTTTGCAACTGAAAATGATGTCCTTCCAACACTCACGGCCTCAAAATTATCACATTGACGGATTTTAAGTTTATTTTTGAAACCTTCCAGGAATTGCTGGTCTGGGGAGTCCTCGGCTCCATTTGTTCCCTTTCTGAGCCTCCAAGGTTGCGTTTCATGTCAGGGTCGTAAATTATGTCATCATCAGGGTCCTTTGACGTGAATTACTAGCTCTTAACTGGAAGCAGGGGATGAATCCAGCAATTTCTGACGATACAATACAGAGGCTCACTGAGGTTGCAAATATTTAACTTTTTTGTCAAGGCTAATGGCAGAGTAGCTCACATCATCTCATTTGTGGAGAATTGGAACTCATGCCGTATTTCGTCCTAATCACAATTGTGGGCTTTTTTTTTATGATGTGGAGATGCCGGCATTGGACTGGGGTGGGCACAGTAAGAAGTCTCACGACACCAGGTTAAAGTCCAACAGGGTTATTTGGAATCATGCTGCTCCTTCATCAGGTGAGTGACCTGTTGGACTTCTAACCCGGTGTTGTGAGACTTCTTGCAGTTTCTTTTTACTGGCTGAAATTAGCAAGCATTGTTAATTCACCATTATTTCCTGAGCAAATTCTAATGTTGAGAGCACTGTATTCAGTGGTGGATGAAATGGCGAGTTGTTGGTCACCTCCTCAGCCTGTGTTTGTAAAGGATTCTGCAATATTTTAATAGCACCTATTTCATTTGCTGCAGGACTGATAGTGCGGGAGCTGAGTTCTTCCACTTCCAGTTCTTCTGAAACGGTGGTGAGACTTTATGGCCAAAGTATAGATTCATTACCACAGGTGAGTTCACCTCGCATGATTAAAATCAAACCTATCTGGATCTGTTTCACAAGTACACATTTTCGTTTTCTTCAAATAAATTGCTCTGCTGTTTGTCAGTATACAATTGATGAACGAACCAACAAAGCCACAAGAGTGTTTTCTGATTCCGTAAAGCTGATTTGAACTCCCTGCCACCTTACCCCAGCACAAGCCCAGTGGAAATGGTGTAGGCGGGTTTTGGGGCAGGGTAAGGATGGCAGGGGGCATTTTGAGGCCAGTTCCCTTTGGCCTCCAGCAGGAGTCAGACTTGACATGCAGATAAGGTTCAGGAGCTAATGTGAGGCGCTTGGGGCCTTTGGGCATTACTGATTTCAGATTAATTTTGCCAATCAGGTTAATTAGATTAGCTTTTCAAACATGCTTTACCTCCCAAAACTTGTGTTGATCAAATATCTGCATATAGAAACCAACTGAGAACTCGTGTTACAATAATGTTCCTTCTGACAAACAAATAATTGGCTGCCATCTATTCCTGCTTTTGTTCAGTTTTAAGCAGATTCAAGTTCTGGTTCAACCAGGGTGAAATGGGATTTGCAGCTGACTTCTTGAGTAATGAATCATTCACATGCCAGAGGGCAGAGGTCAGGCCTGGGGAGGGGAGGCAATTTCCTGCTTACGGCAAAGCCTGTCAGATGTGGAACCTTCCACCCATAACAAGGGTGGTATGTGGTGGATCACCCAAAGGCAGGCAAATACTCCTGTCAAGGAGATTAAAATAGCTGTTACTTGTGTAAATTTAGTGTTCGATTTTTAAATATGGCATAGTCAATAACATAGTGATTTCTACAATACTCAAGTGAAGCAAGTTGAAAGACTTTGCTTTAAAAGAACACACTTGTCCGTTAAACAACACAAACAGTTACAGATGAAAATATAATAACGTGGAGAGTAGCACAATGACTTCATCACAGACGTGGCCACTTTTGCAGCTAGATTGGTTTTTAAAAATGAAATCCTGAAATATGACTTGAAGAATCATAGAATCCCTACAGTGCAGAAGGAGGCCATTTGGCCCATCGAGTCTGCACCGACAACAAACCCACCCAGGCCCTATCCCCGTAACCCCACGTATTTACCTTGTTAGTCCCCCTGCCACTGAGGGGCAATTTAACATGGCCAATCAGCCTAGCCTGCACATCTTTTGGAGTGTGGGTGGAAACCGGAGCACCCGGAGGAAACCTACGCAGACACGGGGAGAACGTGCAGACTCCACACTGATGGTCACCCAAACCGGAATTGAACCCAGGTCCCCGGACCTGGCGCGCTGTGAGGCAGCAGTGGCTAACCACTGTGTCACCGCACCGCCCAAAGAAGAACTGCAGGTTGCTTTGTAAAGTCGGCAGAAACTGTTAGAGGCGAGCTCTTCCTTTTGTGGCGGTAATATATTTAAAGAGATCAAGCAATGAATTCCAAATTAGCATAATTCAAGCAGTTTCTGCAATAAAACAGAGAGAACGTTTCTCAGATTTATCTCTAGCAACGTTTTAAGGGAATTCAAATTAAATGTTTATACTTTTAATGCCTGCAGCAACCAAATCAGCCACACAGCCCCCACTCTGTGCCGCTGCTAATGTTTCAGCTAAAGTGAAACATCTGCTATATACTGACAGTGGTGAAGGTTATTCTGACCCTTTTATGCCACCATGACCTTCCATAAACCAATAGAAGACATCACAGGAGTCGGACACTTTTCTTGGGCAGCTAATATTTTCCTTTTTGCACAACTGTAAAATGCCAATCTGCAATATCTCTGGAGTAATCAAATCATCTTGTACCAAGGTGCACACTTGTGCAATGTGTGTTTGTGTTCATTTACCCCTTCTGTGTTGAAAACTTCTCCATGCTGCTTGTAGATGTGCTCTGTGATTCAATACTTCCCTAGACAAGGGAATAGCACAGTGAATGGTTTGGTACCCACGGCAATGGCCACAGAAGACACAGTGCCTGTGTCTGTGATTCGTCCTCTTTGACCTGCCAGGGATCTTATTACTTTTGGAAGAAGCACTTACTGTTACTAATGCAGAGCTGCATGATGATTCGGAATGGACTCGAGTCTGAACCAGTTGTTCCTGCAATATTCCACGCATGCTACAGCTGGAGGGTATCTCTTTATTTATGCTCATTTATCTCTTCGAGCTTGCAACTATGAGTTTCCAGAATCCATTTTTTTTGCTGGTTGTCTGTAACTGTTCTCGGGTTGAAGCCTGCACAACAGTAGAGGACTAAGTCAACAGAAATGTAAGCTTTTATTTTAACCCAACACACCCAGTGAAGGGGCGGCACGGTGGTTAGCACTGCTGTCTCACAGCGCCAGGTACCCGGGTTCGATTCCCGGCTTGGATCACTGTCTGTCTGGAGTTTGCACATTCTCCCCGTGTCTGCGTGGGTTTCCTCCAAGTGCTCCGGTTTCCTCCCACCGTCCAATGATGTGTGGGTTAGGTGATTTGGCCATGCTAAATTGATCCTTAATGTCAGGGGGACTGGCTAGGGTAAATGCATGGGGTTATGGGGAAAGGACCTGGGTGGGATTGTGGTCGGTGCAGACTCGATGGGTCGAATGGCCTCCTTCTGCACTAGGATTCTATGAAAACATGGTGAGTGAGCAGTTTGAAAGAGTGACAGTCAACTTTCCACCCTGCCCCTCTGTGGAATACTGCTGACTGCCATCTTAATTCCAGAGTTGAATCAGATCAGAGTGGCACCTGCTAGACTAGAGGTACGTACCCCATGAATAAATTCAAATAGTGGTCTTGGTGGCATTTGGACCCTGATACCATTGTAACTGGATGGGTCAAAAACTTCATCAAGCAGCAAGTTTTTAAAAATTCATTCATGGGACATGGGCATCACTTGCATGCCAGCATTTATTGCCCATCCCTAGTTATCCTTGTGAAGGTGGTGGTGAACTGAGTGGTTTACTATGACATTTCAGAGGGCAGTTAAAAGTCAGCCACATTGCTGTGGTTTTGGAGTCACATGTAGGCCAGATTCCCTTCCCTAAAGGACATTAGTGAACCAGATGGGTTTCTCCAACAATCGACAATGGTTTTATGGTCATCAGCAGATTCTTAATTCCAGATATTTTTATTGAATTTAAATTTTACCACCTGCCATGGCGGGATTCAAACCCGGTTCTCCAGAACATTAGCTGAGTTTCCGGATTAATAATCTAGTGATAATGCCACTAGGCCGTAGCCTCCCTTTAAGTGGACTGAGTAAAGTTTGAGGCAGCCTTTAGTCCAATCTAACCATAGCATTTTTATAATGCTTTGACCGTAAGAGATAAGTGAATATGGACACACATGTACTAACAAGAAATGCTACTAAAGTGGCCCACAAAAATCTATACTCCTAAAGAGCAGAACTCAACATGCTGGGCTCCTGCCAACGGTACCTGATGCACTCATTCAGTAGATCCAGACATAGTCATGTTGGTTAACTAGAACCTAAAGCTGAGGCGCACATACTATGTAAAGTGGTGGCATGGGTTATACACGGAGTTAAGATCCAAAATTATCATCTAAAATCCAAACTGGGTGATCTTATCCATTCAAATGTCCCATCCTTTTTAGATCAACTGGTTAACTTATGCTTGATTGTGTTCAGAAAGTTTCAGTACTTGCAACAGAGAAAAATCTTAGGCTTCCAAAGTTCAGCTGTATCTAATTTTGCTTAATTTTGGTGCGTGGAATTAAATTTTAAGCCCTTCCGTTGAATTTTGACAAACATCTATTCTGGGATACAATAATTAAGAGTTTCCTGTCAGCTTTTCGCTTTGTTTATTTTAAGCCTATTTGCAACATTTTCACAGAGAATAACTTAATAGAGACTTTTGATCAATTGAAATTTTGAAGAAATTTGAATGAAATGATGACTTGTGCATTGATATTGTTACATTGCAGCCCGTGTGCAGAAAACCAAAGACTTCCACAGACCGGCACAGCCAAAGCTTGGATGATATTCGTCTTTATCAGAAGGACTTTATGGAGATAGCCACTCTTTGCCAAGATACTGCTCAGAGCTACACATTTGGCTGTGCTCATAATCTGAACGAGGAAGGTAATTGCTGTAATCGGTGCTTGGCAGAACAGTACAATGCAACAAAGGAAACCTTCATCGTCAAACGAACGAGTAAATATTCATCTCTGGACCTTACAGCTGATGACTCGGTTCTTGAATTTGTGGTTTGAACATTGGATTTGAACTATGCATTTGAGCTGTGTACTGTAAGCCTGGCTGCCCACTGCATTCCCGACGACCTTCCAAAGCCATTGCCTACACTTCACTGTCAAGTTGAAAGACTTTTTGTTTCAGCTGCCCAAGGAACAGTTAGTTTATATTCTGCAGTTCTTCCACATTTCTGCACAACAAACAGCTCACAACGCAATGGATGCCAAGAAGCCAAAGAAATATGTTCAGCAGGAGTCTAAAACAATGATAAGAAGATGTATATTTTTGAGAGTCAAAGAACCTTCAGTTACAGAAAGATAGTCAGAATTCTTTGCACATTGACTCTTCCGTGGAGAATTAAATCCGTGGTGTTTGGAGTATTACAATTCAGTATTACACAAACAGAGATCTTTCAAAAAAAAAGAACTTGTCTTTTTTTTAATCAAGCAAATTAGTTCAAATGTTATTATTAAGTATAACCTTAGGGTTCTTAACACTTGTGTGTTAGTGGTACCATTACTATGTTGTTGATCAACTTCTTTGAAAATATTTCAGTTAAGATGTAGACTTGACCTTGGTACTGTGAACCTTGCAGTGTTGTGCTCGTTCAGTTTTATTCCTGTACCTTTCTGGGTGCCTTTCTGGTTCTTGCTTGTCGGATGTGTATGTGTGCAGTGACAATCAGAAACACTGCTCCAGCTGCAGCCTCTCAGCCCTGCCGTAATATAAGACACCACGTAGAAAAATTACAGATCCCGCGGGAGATTATTCGCCCTCCTTATGGATGCACGCAATTATATGGAGGGTTGCAACTATAAACTTGCTTTGGGCAAGCTGTGGGATTGTTGGCCAGTTTGAATTTTGCTGCGGTTAGCTGGTAAATTCCAGTGACCACCCCCCCCCCCCACAAGGTGGATGTGGCCATTCTGTAAGAATGAGGAGCTGATTGCACATTGAAAGCGGAGCCAAATAGTTTGCTGGTGAGCCAACAAAAATATAAGCTGGTGGGTAAGGCCAAATGGCTAAGTTCCAGTGTACCAAGGTACATACTCCATGTCGAGTATTTTTGAACACAAAAGGTTTGTATTCAATGACACGCTATTTTGTTTATATACAATCACTCAATACATAATATGTTTCCAAATTCACACTGCTGTTTTATTCAATCTCATCTGGATTGGTTTTAATGACCACGGTTTGCATCAAGTTTCAATCTAAATTCCAGTGGTTCGCTCGAGTTACTACGATGCAAGACAGCAGAAGTCAGGCAAAGGTGTTTTTTCAAGCATTACAGTCAAGAATGACAATGTCCCACAGAAATGAAGGGGTTCCCAGCTGCAGAACAAAGGTTTTGATAGCAGAAGTTTAAAACAGCCTTGGCTATCCATCAAGTTTTACACACAGTACAAGTGTAATGGATGACAAGGGAATTAATGAAATACGTTATAGGAAATCTTTTACGTTTCATTAAGACAGAGTGATATTTACATTATGGCTGACACAGAAATTAGCGTTGTGAGATGAACTAGCTTGATTGCTAACTGGCTAATTTTTCAACCTGATACATAGTCTTTTACAATACATTATTGATTGCCATATTTTAACATTTAGCAGCATTTTTGCAACTGGAATAGTTTCTTAAAATATTTTTTGATATGAAACATGTTTTTATTGGTATTTTTGTATAACTGATATTTTTACATGAAATTCTATTAATCAAGTAGTAGTTAAGTGCAGTGCAATTTTTAGCAGTATTACGACAATCATTAGCAGTGATGGAAGCAGTATTATAAACTGATCATTTCAATTGGGGTTAATATTTGTAAGGAAATATTATGTTTGGGGTCAGTAAATGGGTTGGCCCTGTGGAAACTCTGGATTAGTCTTCCCCCCTCTCCCCGCATAGGTACATTCATGATCTCTGCAGAGTTGGAGGGCAATGATGTTACTTCATGAAGGATCATGATACATCGTTCACAGTGATTGAGCAAAGATGAATCAATTCTGCTTCCAGTCACATATCATGCAGAACACCAGCTTCAGTAACCAGGTAGGATTTGTTTGGGGCTTTCGTCATGCTCTAAGGCTGGGACTTTCCAGTCCCACCTGTGGCCAGGATTTTCTGGTGTCACCTAAAGTCAATGGACGCTTGGCTGCCTCTCTGAATTTTCCGTCCTACCTGTAACAGGTCCCAGCCATAGATCTTTTCACTCTATGTAGTTACGCGTCTTACTTTTAAGGCAGAAGTAGATAGATCCTTGATAAGCAAGGGGGTGAAAGGTTATCAGGGGTAGGTAGGCATGTGGAGTTGAGGTTACTAATAGTTCTGCCATGGCCGAGCAGGTTGAAAGGGCTGAGTGGCCTACTGCTACTAGTTTGTATGTCCGTATACGTAACCTTCAGATTCTTTTAATAAGATTACTGAGCTAATGATTGAATAACAGTAACTACATTCACAAGAACTTATCAGTAAGCATTATTTTTCAATATATCATATTGGCAAAAGTATCCATGTTTAGATCATACCTGTAGCTACAGTCTGAAAATGCATCCTAGTATTTTAAAACAAATGAAATTCTCCAGAATTTCCCTTTTTAGTTACTGATGCATTGTGTGGCAACTTGGCAATAATGGCAGAAGACCTTATAAATGAACCATGTCCTTTACAAAAGATGCTCCCATCAGGAGTATTGTGAAATTAGATATAGCTCTTGGGGCTAAAGGGATCAAGGGATATGGGAGGAAGGGAGGATCAGGATATTGAATTCAATGATCAGCCATAATCAAAATGAATGGTGGAGCAGGTTCAAAGGGCTGAATGGCCTGTTCCTGCTTTTAGTTTCTATGTTTCTATGACTTTGATTAGATTATTGAAATAATAGAATTATATGTAGCATTTGTACGAGAGTTCTTTTCATGGAAGTGATGCAAGAGGTATGTTATTAGCTGAAGCTTGTAATTGAAGTCACACTATTCAGTCTTTGTCCCCACATTATTACAGGTAACACAGGCAGGATTATTGAAATTCCATCTGTTTCAAGATGATGGGGTGAAAGGGAGAAGAACTGAAATATTGGAGATACTTTTATTTCCATATATATGTATATCAATGGTAATTAATAAAATTCCAGTCTTTCCACAGGTATAGATCCATCCATTAGTCTTCAGCGAAAGTGGGTTCACATGTCATGGGAATCCCATTAATGTTAAATCTCCCTGTGCACAGAATGTATCCGAATCAAACAACTGTTTCAAGGAAAGGACATGAATGCAAAAATCATTAGCTACTGCTTATAGGAGATCCCCAGTAGAAACCAGTTATCGGACCGCATTTAATATGTATTTTTTTAAGGGCATGAATACATTACTATACAGCCATAGTTCCATTTGGCAGAGTCATGAGAATTGGAAACAAGTGGAGTGCACAGAGAAAATGGATTATAAATTAACTGACTTGCGTTTGATATACCACTGATGTGCCACTGGTCATTTGTGCAGAAGTTAAACAAACATCAGATTTGGCAGTTTATCAAAGCTCGACATTAGGTGGAAATTCCCAGTTTCTGATACCCTAACAACAACTGCACACAAGATCTTTTTAAAAAAACATTCTTCTCAAATCTATATTTTCAGGATTATCAGGTTTGTCTCAACTACACATATCTTGAAAGCAGATAATGGTATGCTAGTTTACATTGTCAACTCTAGTGATTTTGCATGTGGTTCTTTGGACTTCTGGGAAATACCAGTCAAAATAATCTGCCCATCAGAGACAAAGAACCTCTTTGTTAACGTCTGCTATTCAAAAATCATCCACCAACTAAACAGATTTTTAAAAATTGTGATTCTGTATTAATAAGAAAAAGTAAATAAAAATAACAAATTCTGTATTAAACAAGGATTCATGTGATTCAAAAAGGGGGGGCCCCCACTTTGATTTAAACAATGACCATAGCTAGTTTTTTGTTAATTCTAATTAAGTTGGAATACTTTTCATTAAGGTTGATAATTGAAACATACTGTATTACAGGGGACCCTATTATTGTCACATATCTTGTGAGCTGATTTTGAAATTTAGCACACAGATGGACTTTTTGGCTAAACACAATGCTTTATCTTACAAAGAAACAACTCCCTTTCAGTTATTTTTCCAGTCTTGTTTTTGTTCGTACTTTTTATTGGCTTTGCAGAATTTGGGCTTCAGTCTATCCAAATATCCAGCGACATCTGGAACTATACTGAAAAATTGCATTGGTTATTTATTCCAAAACTAGGTTTTATGCGTTAGTTTAAAGAAGGCCAACTTTGCAGCAGCATATCCTTTCATATAATAATTGCACAAACTGTAAAGAATCCTTTCTGTGAAAGGAGCTCCTATCAGGATATGTAAAATAAGAGACTATTGTGCAACTTGTAATTGAATTACTTTGGAGAATGAAGTCCGATGTGTATCTTCAAGGTACAAATGCCAAAATATAATAAAAATACATTTGTTTGAATTTATCACTGCCCTATGTATTAATTTCAGGTCAAGCTTGTAACTGAAGTTTCATAATGGTTATTGGTTTCTGCTCTGAAAGTCTCAGGACGATGTCCTTATAATCTCCCCACATCAGTTGATCAGTCCTTACAGGAACTTAATTTGGAACCAAGATGATATTGTTTAAAGTTTTAAAGTTTATTTATTGATGTCACAAGTAGGCTTACATTAACACTGCAATGAAGTTACTGTGAAAATCCCTTAATCGCCACACTCCGACGCCTGTTCGGGTGCACTGAGGGAGAATTTAGCATGGCCAACGCACCTAATCAGCACGTCTTTCGGACCGTGGGAGAAAACCGGAGCACCCGGAGGAAACCCATGCAGACACAGGGAGAATGTGCAAATTCCACACAGACTGTGACCCAAGCCAGGAATCGAACCTGAGTCCCTAGTGCTGTGAGGCAGCAGTGCTAACCACCATGCCACCCCATTTATTTCAGTTACTCATCCTAAGTGATTAGGATGATTGCCACAAAGAAGTCTGTGGCTCAGACTGCCATACCTGTTATTTGTTGAAATTAGACGAAAAATAAATCATTAAATAAAACAACTTGCTTTAATTTAAACACTTGTGGAGTCTGTCAAAAGCATCAGCGTTGGAAATCTATAGTGGAACTCTTGCCCATTGTCTGCATTGACAATTACTTGATTTTCTTCTCCTCAACTTCAGTAAGGGAGACTGCAATGGTTGTTTTGATCTTACCAGCTCACTAACAATCTGAAAACAATCTATTAACCATTAACAGAATTAATTAGTCCCATGTTCACTGATTAATCAAGCAAAATCAAAATGCAGAAATCTTATATAAATTCTCAAAAGATTTTCCCATTGGGAGAGGTTTTGAATGTGAAACCTTGTTACAATCCCACTTGATATAACTGCACAGGAAGATCCCATAATGGAACCCTGGCTCAAAAGACCGTAACTTTTACTTTTTTATCAAACATGGCAGAATAGAGTCACAGGATCGCTAGTTAGTTCCAACTAGAAAAATACATGTATTAAAACTGAATTATAATGCAATACACCTTTACTCTCCCCTTTAGTTTAACAGTTACCCACAGGTTTTAAGATTAATCTGGATTACAAAGTGTATTTGAAGCTACAATAGTCTCATTAACACAAAGCGCTGAATTCTCGAATCTCGCCCATAGGTGGGGTTCTCCAGTCCCGCTGCAGGGAACGGAGATTTGTCTTGGAGTCAAATTTTCCATTCTTGTTGGCAGTAGCGGCAGGATGTGAACGGCCAGAGAATTCCAGCCAAAGTCCTTTTTTTAAACACCCAGATTGACTGGCCAAATACACACTCTTCTCTAAACTCAAGTTACTGAATTTCTCCTCGGGGAAACCCCCCAGGGCGATTGTCACATGAGAGTTTCCAAAGTCTACTCCCAAAAACATGCTTTAAAATTTTCTCTCGTAACAAAGCTTTCCCTTAGCGGTTTGCAGGCCGAAATCCAGGCCAGGTTTTCCAAATGACAGTTTTAAACAAAACTTCTGCTCCACTTATATCAGTTAATCCCATCCAGGATTTTATACCAACCCCTTTAGGATTTCTTTGTCTTGACTGCTGTCTAAACGGTTACAATTGTTTTAACTCCATTCCCAAGATTCTTATTAAAATTACATCAAACATTTTAGCTACCTCTCAGGTCTGCTCTCCACTGTAAATCTAGTTAATGCAATTGTCTCTTTAACTCAGAGCACTTTGTTTACTCTTCCCTGTATTTTTCTGAACAATACCTTGGTCTCTGTTCATTTAACATCAGTCGTCTGAAACCTTCTTTCTGTCCCGGTTCCCTGGTTCTCTGGACTGCGTCTTATTTCTTAGGAAGCTTGCATCTTTGCATCTCCCTTATCCTGTCCAACTTCTCCTGGCAGAGTTGAGAGTTGTTCACTCCTCGATGATTTGCCTCCAGCTGCTCTGGCTTCCAGTTAAAACTAAAGACGAAGGAAACCCCTCTTTCTCTGGGAAGTAGCCCTCCTGTTGCTAAGCAATACCTCTACAACTATGGCTGGAATTTTACCGCCCCGCCCGCCATGGGAATCGGAGTGGGCGAGGGGCGAAACATGAAAAGGTCCATCGACGTCGGGCGGGATTTTATGATTTTGGGATAAACGAGGCCATAAAATTCAGCCCTATATTTATTCTTCACACTGTAGGCCTCTCTAAGCACAATAGAAACAGCATGGCGGCATAGTGGTTAACACTGCTGCCTCACAGCGCCAGGGACCCGGGTTCAATGCCTAGCTTGAGTGACTGTCTGTGTGGAGTCTGTATGTTCTCCCTGTGTCTGCGTCGGTTTCCTCCAGATGCTCCGGTTTCCTCCCACAGTCCAAAGATGTGCGGGTTAGGTGGATTGACCATGTTAAATTGCCCCTTCAGTGTCAGGCACACTAGCAGTGTAAATATGTGGGGTCACAGGGATAGGGACTGGGTGGTATTGTGGTCGGTGCAGACTCGATGGGCTGAATGGCCTCTTTCGGCACTGTAGGGATTCTATGATTCTAAAAAAAACAGAACTTAAAAGCACCACACATACAAACAGCTTTGTCCAGGGTGAATCTAACTATAGATCCCTTCCAGACACATTAAAATAAACCCACCTAAAACTATACTTTATTTCTAATCTTTACCCTTCACAAATATGAATCCCTTAAACTACCTTTGTTTTCCTAACACCCTTATCAATAAAAAACAGCAGAAATGTCCATTATTTATGGTTGTGGGTTTTACTTTCTTGGCGTCGTCTATGTCCCCTGCACATGATGCATTATAAGGATATTTTTCATGTAGGATTTCTTATCGAGACTAAGCCTCCTTCTCAGCCATATTGTACAGGCAATGTCTGGAGACAGAACAGCTCAAGGATTTGATGATATTAACTAGGATCCTTGCTGTGGATTGCCACCTTGTCATGGTGGAGAGGCTCAATTGTTCAGTTGATCCAGAGAGCAATACCATCAGGAGTCTTAAACTCCCAGCAACATCACCCATGGTAAGGTCAGAGGGGAGGAACCAGACAAAGCACAATCCAAAACAGGTTCTCAATGACAGATCAGGCGGAAGATACTTTAATGGTATCAATGGCAGTGATGGGGAGATCCCCATTAGGTCACTGTCTGTGTGGAGTTTGCACGTTCTCCCCGTGTCAGAGATGAATTAATATGTGATCACATGGTGTTTAGGGTCTGAGGTGAAAGCCAATCAGATCTTTTGTAAATGAGGGATGATTTAGCTCTCATGATGCATGGCATCCTGGGAGTTGTGATGTCAGACAGCAAACCTCAGTTTGTCAATGAGCTATTCCATAACTTTGTGTCGAATGGAGAAGTAGAAAGAGGAGTTCGAACAATTAAGGGAATGATGAAAAAGAACAAAGATATTTACTTAGCTATTCCTAACTAAAGAACCTCACTGGTTAAAAAAAAACCGGATTGAGAATGCATCTAAACTATTGATGGGGATACAGCAACAAACATAACTTCCAGCTCTACAACAAACACTACAAGCTCATATCACCTCAGATGATCAGGAGGAAGTTAGGAAACACGAGGAGCAACAGAGAGGCAGTCAAACTCAGTCATAGCACGCTGGATTAGAAACTGCTACATCCCTGGGGGTATAAAATCAACAGGAAAAAGGCATTGTAATAGAAAAAGCTCCACAACTGAGATCTTATAGAATTGAGCCAAGCCAGGGAAATATCAAAAGGAACCGAAGACCCTTGATATCCCTTGGGGAGCTGGTGCCCTAGTGGTACTATCACTAGACTATTAATCCAGAAACTCAGCTATTGTTCTGGGAACCTGGGTTTGAATCCCACCACGGCAGATGGTGAAATATTGAATTCAATAAAAAACCGGAATTAAAAGTCTAATATGACTATGAAATCACTGTCAATTGTCAGAAAAACTCATCTGGTTCATTAATGTCCTTAAGGGAAGGAAGTCTGCCATCCATACCTAGTCTGCCCTACATGTGACTCCAGACCCACAGCAATATGGTTGACTCTTAACTGCCCTCAGGGATGGGTAATAAATGCTGACCCAGCCAGTGACGCCCACATCCCATGAACAAATAAAAAATAAATATCATTGGGAAGGAAATCAATGGAACCTTGGACATACTATTTAGATCCGGGTGGTGATAAAGATTCAGAAACAAGTCACCCAGGTGGATGACACTCCAAACAAATGAGGAGAGAATGCAGTTCATCCTCAACCTCAAAAATTGTCAGGGGAGGCGAATGGCTTAGTGGTATTATCATTAGACTATTAACCCAGAAACTCAGCTACCGTTCTGGGAACCTGGGTTCAAATCCTGTCATGGCAGATGGTGGAATTTGAATTCAATAAAAAATATCTGGAATTAAGAATCTACTGATGACCATGAAACTATTGTCGATTGTCGGAAAAACCCATCGGGTTCACTAATGTCCTTTAAGGAAGGAAATCTCCCATTCTTACCTGGTCTGGCCTACATGTGACTCCAGATCCACAGCAATGTGGTTGACTCTCAACTGCCCTCTGAACGAGGGAAACCAGGAATGGGCAATAAACGCTGGCCAGCCAGCGGCACCGATACAGGACCAGATCACGGAGATGTACCCTGTGGAGTCTGAGACTTTGGGTGGAGAGATGTGGACACAGATCTAACTAAGAGACTGAAGTCTGTCAGGAAGGCAGGAGCATAACCTCATGCAGAGCACTGCGACACGTATAGATCTGTAAACAAATAGGAATTGTATTTATAAATAATAGGCTATGGTACCATTTTTAGGGAATTGGACAATTCCTAAAGAAGCCCCATCTAAACCCCAACCTCAACACAAAGCAGAAGCCTTTAGTGGAAGGAAAATGAAGTCACACTCCCTTTTCATAACACTGTCATATTCCAGTAGATTTAAATTTCCCAGTCACTTTGATAAGCTATGGAGAGAAATATGTAAGGTGAGTTGGTGAGGACTAGGGTGGTTGTGTGTGTTGGGGGGAGGTGGGGAGGGGGGGGGGGGGGGGAAGAGGATCTGGTGGTTGTGGGGGGGGGGGGTGGGGATGGAATTAGTTGGGTGATCAGGCAGGCAGGGTTGGGGAGGTCGGGTGGGTGTAGTCAGAGGATCGTGGGGATAGTCAGGGGGAGGGGTCAGAAATATAGTTACCTGGGAGTTCAAACTGGTTTTAATCCTTCTAAACTTTCCTGAATAACAATTCTGCTAAAATGACAGAAGCATCTAAAGTCTCTGACTTTAAATCAGACTTTTTTCAATATCGCTCCGAGCGAGGCGACTTCTTGCAAGCTGTGCCCAGCATACCTTTTAATTCTATCTTTTACTCTTGTTCTATGCTTCCAAAACTTCATTCTAATTCTTTTAAACTCTCTAAAAATGCTCTAATTCAACCTCTTACAGATTTGGCACGCTGCACCCTAGCTATGACTGTAACACTACATTCTGCACTATGTCATTTCCTTCTCCATGAACAGTATGCTTTGTCTGTGTAGCGCGCAAGAAACAATACTTTTCACTGTATACTAATACATGTGACAATAATAAATCAAATCAAATCAAATCAGAGGGTTCCACATTCATGGTAATTACCCAACAGAAGTTGAAACTTCACCGGTAATCCCCGTGCAGCCCTTCCGTGGAGATGTGCGAGAGGGCCCCTAGCAACCCTTCTGGGGTACGACCCTCCTGAGAACAGAAGATCTGGGCCATTATTTGGAAGAGCGATGGAAACAATTGGGCTTGAAGAGGAATATTTTGTAGAGCTACTGGGAAAATTGAGTGTGGGCGGAAGCTGAGCCAAGCTTTCAGACAGCTGCCTGTAGCACCAGCCTTATGCAATAAAAGAACACAAAGCACAAAGCTTCAGTTCATGTCTGGCAACCAAATAACTGCAGCCAAATTGGAAAATATTAACAAAATGCATTTCTAAGAACTCCACTGCTCAAAGTGAAAATTATGTTTTATAAACACTATCAAGCTCTGTCAGTGCGAGGCTGTATGCATCTGTAGAACATTCACTTATCAGGCATTTCATGGCAAGGTAGAACTTAATGTTCTCTCTCTTTTTCCAACAATGTGTATTGATTCTAACTTCAAGGAACCCTGCTCCTAAAAAGAGGTCAAAGAACCCTACTATATTACTATAGAACATTATTGGAGCTTCCTTAGATAGACATGAGATTGCCAAGATAATTAGAGATTTGACCCAAAGCCCCTAAGAACTAGATTAAGACTATCCATTTCATGTAGGATCTTTGTGGAGGTGTTATTCTGTTATCCATTGCATTAACAATCCTTTGATTTGCTTGTTCCATTAGAATGAATGCCTGACGCAATGAAAAAAGCAGAGGTTCAAAATTCATCATGGACTGGTTTTGATTGCAAGTTTGATTGCAGACTTTCAGTATTTGCCATAAATTGGTCTTTTAATGATCAAGTCAAACTGTTGGTGGCTGTCATCAATTACTTTCAGGTTAGTTGCTGGTTGATTTCTACTGGTGTTACTGAATTGGAGAAGAGTCTGCTGGTTTCTAGAGGTTTTTTTGGAAATGTTGCTGAAGTCTACAGGACGGAACAACGTGCTAAAAATTTTTGAAAGACTCAGCGCAAACCACTTGGTCCCAGATATGGGTGTGGTAGTTTGCATTCCCCTCTGGCTACAGCATGACCGGGAGAACGAGTAGAGGAGACACTGAGCAGAACAAGCTGCTGGAAGAGGGAGGAGGGGAGAGAGAATGGCTCTCAGCAACACCAACAATAAATTATATTTTCAAATATACATTTGACATATGGCCTAAGAGACTTCGTGGGGCAGATAACCAAATGCTTGGTCAAAGAGAGAGTTTTCACAGAGTGCCTTCAAGGGAGAAAACAAGATTGAGGGAGGTCAAGAACGAAGAACAGTACAGCACAAAAAACAGGCCCTTCGGCCCAACAGGTCTGCACCAACACACACCTTTCTAAAATAAAGACCTTTTGCCTCCACGCGGTCTGTATCCCTCTAATTTCCAGCCTATTCATGTATCTTAAATATTGCTATTGTATCCGCTTCTACCACCTCCTCTGGCAGTGCATTCCCGGCACTTACCACCCATTGTGTAAAAAACCTTGCCTCTCACATCTCATTTAAACTTTCTCCCTTTTACCTTAAATCTATGTTCCCTAGGAATTGACATTTCTAACCTGGGAGAAAAGCTCCGACTATCCAGTCTATCCATGTCTCTCATAATCTTGTAACCTTCTATCAGGTCGTCCCTCAGCCTCCAACATTCAAGGGAGGAATTCCAACGCTTAGGGCTCAGACAGCTAAAGGCACACCAAGAAACCAGAACTCAAGTTTCAATATTAACTAAATTTGTTTCATTCTGACTGCAGTCAACTACTAAGAGTGCCATCTTGGCACGGGTGATAGTAGTCTGGGCTGGCTATTTGACATGTTACAGCAAAGGAATATAGGGCAAGGGGGTGTGGGAGGATAAATGTCATTTCCTGAGAGATGGCAACAGGTTCATGATCCACAGCCAATCCCCATGGCACCCCCTCCCTGTCACCGCGACCAAATGGCGTCTCACAAATCCTAGTAATGAATGTGTTGAAGGACAAATCACTGGCCTACTGTGAAATGCAGAAAACTCCCTTTGAACACTGGCAGATCCACAGCCATGATGGCAGCAATCTGAGTTTCCATGGTAGCTGGCCAACCTTGAATTACCGAATTCCGAGCTTCCTCTGCCGCACTCAGTTGCTGAGTGGCTTCTGATCAACGGAAACTGAGACATTGGCCATCAGACCTATCATGGTTGGGTCTACAAATCTGCTAATGGTGTTGACCACCACTTCCACATTGGAAGTAAAGAGCATCAATAATCCTGTCCCAAGTTGGTGCCAAACTCCTCCATGCTCCTCAGTATTTCCCACACGCTTCCTGGCAGGCTTGCCAATGTACTGAGCATTTTGTTGTGTCTACCCACTTTCTACTCAACGTCACCATCTTGAAGTGCTAATCTGAATCCTCTGCAGCAGAACTCATGTGCAACCTTGCCCTTGGTGCCCTGGCATCTGTGCTTCCCTTGTCACCTTACGGTGGATATAGCCATTGTGCCCAATGCCTCACCATGTGCAGATCCCAGCTCGACATTATCCCCTAAAGTTCACAGCGTTAGAGACTGAGGGACGCTGTTCCTTCTTCATCTCTGTCTTCCACCTCTTGCTCTTCCTCCACTGCTCAGCTAGCAGTCCTTGGGCACCTGTGTTTATTTTGGAAGAAGGGATTAACTTAGAAACAACACAAATAAGTGAAAGTCAGGATCATTATAATAAAGAAATATAAGTAAGCAAAGTAAGGTAAGGGAAGTAAAGTTAGCGTAAGAGAGATACGTTAATAGCATTCTTACATAAGCATAATTCTTTGTTAAGAAGGGAGTAAATAAGAGGTTTAAGGGTATTCATGGCCAGAGAGCTCACACCTGTGATATTCTCCCCCTGTGCTATGCAGCAAATGATGGAAAGCTCAGTTGTCCCTTGTGACCACGTGTGCAGAGAGTGTGTCCAACTGCAGCTACTGGCAAACTGCATTTCAGAGCTGGAGTGGAAGGTGGATTCGCTGTGGAGCATCCGTGTTGCTGAGCAAGTCGTGGATCGCACATTCAATGAGGTGGTCACACTGCAGGTGATGACTGAACAGGCAGAAAGGGCATGGGCGACCACCAGGCAGAATAGAGGAAGGCAGGTAGTGCAGGAGTCCCCTGTGGCCATCCCCCTTCCTAACAGATATACCGCTTGGTTACTGTTGGGGGAGATGACTGCAGGAGGAAGCAGTGGCAGCCAACTTCATGGCAGCATGGGTGGGTCTGCTGCAAAAGAGGGGAGGAGGAAGAACGGCAGGGTTATAGCGTTAGGGGATTCAATTGTAAGGGGAACGGACAGGCACTTCTGCGGTCGCAAAAGAGACTCCATGATGGTATGTTGCCTTCCTGATGCCAGGGTCCGGGATGTCACCGAACAGTTGCAGGGCATTGAAGGGCAAACAGACAGAGACCGTGGTGCATATTGGTACCAAGAATATAGGTAGAAAAAGGGATGAGGTCCTGCAAGCAGGAATTAGGGAGCTAGGACGTAAATTGAAAACAGGTCCTAGAAGGTAATAATCACTGGATTATTTACGGTGCCACATGCTAGGGAGTATAAAAATAGGAGGTTAGTCCAGATGAATGTGTGGCTGGAAAGATGGTGCAGGAGGAAAAGTTTTAGATTTCTGGGGCACCAGGACCATTTTTGGGGATGGTGGGACCTATACAAGGTGGATGGGTTGCACCTGAACTGAAATGAGACCAGCGTCCTTGCAGGGAGGTTTGCCAGTGCTGTGGGGGAGGGTTTAAACTAACTTTGCTGTGGGGTGGGAGGATCCAGAGAGAAAGTTCTGCAAGGGGAGGTGCACAGCTAAAAGTAGAAGAGACAGCAAGTGAGTCAGGAAGGCACCGAAGTTATAGGACAGATAAGACCCAAGGGAGTTTGGCAAGATTGGATGGTATTTATTTTAACAAGTAATTAATAACGAAATTTATTTTACTCTGACAAACAAGGCAGATGAGTTGTGAGCACAAGTTAATAACATGGGGGTATGATACAGATTCAAATCGGAGTTTCACAGAGTTAAAACAAATGACAACCTATGTTTACTTATACATAAATAATACTCATCTTCAATCATAAAAATAAAATTAAAAATTACACTTTGAATGAGCCAATAACAATAGGATTAGCGAAGAAAAAGAAAAAAAAATAAGCATAGCTTAATGATAGCAGGGAAATCTTTTTGATGTGTCTGCCTTCACTTTGAAACTGGTATTTCAAAGCGAGACTTTAATGGGTGTTCCCAGTCTGGCCCCACTATAATGGGGCACAGCTAGTCTCCTCCTGAGTCGCACTGGGGCCTGCGGAGATTGTCCCACTGAAGGCCGATGGCTGCTGCTCCCATTGGCAATTGCAACGCAATTTTTCAGTGCAAGTAAGGTGGTATTATTGCTAGACTATTAATCCAGAAACTCAGTTAATGCTCTGGGGACCTGGGTTCGAATCCCGCCATGGCAGATGGTGGAATTTGAATTCAATAAAAAAAATCTGGAATTAAGAATCCACTGATGACCATGAAACCATTGTCGATTGTCGGGAAAACCCATCTGGTTGACTGATGTCCTTTAGGGAAGGAAATAGAGAACAAAGAACATACAGCACAGGAACAGGCTCTTTGGCCCACCAAGCCTGCGCCAATCACGTTGTCCTATCTAGACCAACCGCCTGTATCCTTCAATTACCCGCCTGTTCATGTGTCTATCCAGGTAAGTCTTGAATGTCACTAACGTGTTTGCTCAACCACCTCATTTGGCAGTGCATTCCAGGCCTCACCACCCTCTGTGTAAAAAATCTCACCCGCACATCTCTATTGAACCATTCCCGCTTGCCTTGAACTTGTGCCCCCTTGTAATTGTCATTTCTGCCCTGGGAAAACGCTTCTAACTGTTCACCTTACCTATGCCCCTCATAATTTTATAAACTTCTATTGGATCAACCCTCAGTCTCTGCCTTTCCAGGGAGAACAATCCCAGTTTATTCAATCTCTGCTCATAGTTAATACCCTCCATACCAGGCAACATCCTGGTAAACCTTTTCTGTGCTCCCTCCAAAGCCTCCGCATCCTCCTGGTAGTGTGGTGACCAGAATTGGACACAGTATTCCAAATGTGGCCTAACCAACATTTTATATAACTGTAAATCTGCCGTCCTTACCTAGTCTGGCCTATATGTGACTCCAGAGCCACAGCAATGTGGTTGACTCTCAAATTGCCCTCGAGCAACTAGGGATGGGCAATAAATGCTGTGGAGATGCCGGCGTTGGACTGGGGTAAACACAGTAAGAAGTCTCGCAACATCAGGTTAAAGTCCAACAGGTTTATTTGCTAGCAAAAGCCACTAGCTTTCGGGGCGCTGCTCCTTCGTCAGGTAAGACTCGCATTCCAACCATTATTTTGTAAATTGAGTTTGTGTCTTTATATGCCCTGTTTGTGAACAGAACTCCCACTTACCTGACGAAGGAGCAACGCTCCGAAAGCTAGTGGCTTTTGCTACCAAATAAACCTGTTGGACTTCAACCTGGTGTTGTGAGACTTCTTACAATAAACGCTGGCCAGCCAGCAACACCCATGTCCCATGAATGAATAAAAAAAGTGGGCAAAAGAATCCTTTACTTTTGGCAGCCCATGGCTCTCTGTCACTAATGGGAAGTTGCAAGCCGATGACTCTATAAGGTGTGAGGAAGTAGACTAGGAGGAGACTCATGTGGACTATGAACATCAGCATGAAGAGCGAGCCTGGATGGTTTGTTGCTGTCCTGTAAATTCGATGCAATTCTAAGTTCCAGAATATAAATTTACCAAAATTTGCTGAGTAAGCAAGGTTTCTCTAAACCTCACTTGTCAAATCAAAAACCGCGTTCCCGATGCACTATTTTGGGGATATTGCTTTGCTTTGCATACTGCTGGTTATAATAATACAACACTGGTGCTCTCAGAGGTTTGATGTGGGTGGAAGTTGGGGAAGTAAAGTGGGGCCGGCGCTGGACAGGCTGTATTGTGTCACAGTTTAGAGGAGGAGAATTCCACTGCAGCTTTAGGGCAGGAGCCATACAGTCCCATTTTCTAGTTTCAGCACCCCAGTACCACTCAAAGCTGGTAAAATAAAATGAACCTCCAGCTAATTACTTTAAAGTAATCACACAGTGTTCCAGTCGGCCAACTGGCCCAACAGGATCCAGTGGGACAGTTTCGTAAACCCACTCACTAAGCTATTATTATTATTTTTATAAAGTAACAATTTTTACCACAGCCCTGTTCATTGCACTGGAATCTTTGGACTGGTGAAAACACGAGGAAGTCTAATTTTAAATCCCAGTATATTTTACATTGTGCTATTGTTGGCATTGTTTGCTCTTGATGAGCTGTGCATATGTAAGTTTAGAACATGGAGCAAGAAAAACACACTGTAAATATGGATGAATCATTACTCAAATAAATGTGTGGAATAATTGAATGTATCAGACTCTGCGACTCTAGCCAATCATTATAATCAAAATCATAGCGACTCCCAACACCAATACTTCTAGGGTTCATTAGTAAAAGCCAATAGCCATGTAGACATCTCGAGTTCAGTTAAACTAACCAGACAGAAAATAAGGAAATTCCTATGTGTTTAAGACGAGTACAAACAGGAGCCTTAGAGGAGTGGCTCATATTTCTTGCTTGCTGCACCCAGCTGTAATCCAGGTGAAGGTTTTGAAATTGAGTATCAGGTTTCCATTCTGTACAATGTAATATATTGTGTGGTTCTTTTCAGAAAAGAGCATTTTCAGTACATTTGTGTAATGAGCATTTACGTAGCTGGTTCATTTAAAACAACTACATTTCACACAGCTAGCTAGCCCCATTTTAAAAGGCTAACCAGAGACATTTATTAAAAGCACAGTTTTTGGTGTGAACTTCATGCTGAGTTTTTCCACTGTTGTTTTGAAAGGTGCTTAAAGTGTATATTCTTTCAAGAAAATGTGACTTCAGACTTTTAAACAATCACAGAAAAGCTTTTCGTTCACATGTAGAAACATAGAAAATAGGAGCAGGAGTAGGCCATTCGACCCCTTGAGCCTGCTCTGCCATTCAATATGATCACAGCTGATCCTCTAACTCAACACCATCCGCACTCTCCTCATAGCCCTTGACATCTTTAGAGTCTATAAGTCTATCTATTTCTTCCTTGAACATATTCAATGCCTCGGTTTCCACAGTTTTCTGTGGCAGAGAATTCCACAGGTTCATGACCCTCTGAGTCAAGACGTTTCTCCACATCTCAGTCCTAAATGGCTAAACCCATATCCTGAGACTGTGACCCTTGTTCTAAACCACACCACCCCATCCCCCCCCAGCCAGAGGAAACAACACCCTTGTACCCAGTCCAGCCCTGTCAGAATTTTATTTGTTTCAGTTAGATTCCCTCATTCTTCTAAACTCCAGTGCATACAAACATGGTCGACCCAATCTCCCCTCATTCGACTATCCTGACATGCAAGGATTCAGTCTAGTGAACCTTCGCTGCACTCCCTCGATGTCTGGGGCAAGTGCATTGTGCCAGTAAAGACATGGTGGCACAGTGGTTAGCACTGCTGCCTCACAGCACCAAGGACCCAGGTTCAATTCCAGCCTCAGGTCACTGTCTGTGTGGAGTTTGCACATTCTCCCCATGTCTGTATGGGTTTATTCTGGTTCTTTGGTTAGGTTGATTGGCCATACTAAATTGACCCTAGTGTGAGGGGGATTAGCAGGGTAAATTTAGGATTACGGGAATGGGACCTGGGTGGGATTGTCTCAGTACAGAGTCAATGGTCTCTTTTTGCACTGTAGGGATTCTATGATTCTATAAAAGATACTTAACTAGCACCTGACCTGACTTTCAGCGGGAAGGTGAGTGGCACATAGGTAATCTCTTACGAGGAAGAAAGAAAAACTTGCATTAATACCTTCCAATGTTGAAGGTAAATCTAACTGCAAGGCATCTTCAGTTCTGTCTTCAGGTCTGTCATATGAGGAGAGACTAAGTCGGTTAGGATGGTATTCATTGAAGTTTAGAAGAGTGAGAGGGAATCTCATAGAAACTTATGCAATTCTAACAGGGTTAGACAGGGTAGATTCAGAAAGAATATTTCCAATGGTGGGGCAATCCAGAACTAGGGGTCATAGTTTGAGGATAAGGGGTAAACCTTTTAGGACTGAGGTGAGGAGAAATTTCTTCACCCAGAGGGTGGTGAATGTGTGGCATTCACTACAACAGAATGTAGTCGAGGCCAAAATGTCTGATTTCAAGAAAAAAATTAGATATAGCTCTTGGGGCTAAAGGGATCATGGGATATGGGGGGAAGGGGTTGGCCAGGATATTGAATTTGATGATCAGACATGATCAAAATGAATGGTGGAGCAGGCTTAAGGGGCTGAATGGCCTACTCCTGCTTCTAGATTCCATGTTTCCTTTGGTAGCTGTAATTCTGGTATGGATTCTTTTGGGAACTCCCATCTGGCAAACACTGGGGTCTCAGCTGCTGTGAGTTCCATTAGGGTCTCTTAAGAGTTAATGTGTGTCAGAATTCCCAGGAAGGCCCTACAACTCTCAATAATACACTCGCTAGATGCTGAGGTGGGGGGGTGGTTGAAAGATTGACCTCTTGTCTTCCCACTGGGAAGTGGCTGGAATTGGGTATCAGATTTGACAGAAAATAGAGGTCTGGGTGCATCTTATCCTGCACCAAACCTTCAGACGCAATGGATGGGATCTTCTGGTCGCGCTGGCCCCGAAACCAGAAAATCCCGCCCGAGGTCAATGGACATTTCCATGGTCCACCTCTTGCCCACTCCGATTCCCGTGGAAGGGGGCGGAACGGGAAAATTTGCCCCAATGTCTTATGATGTAAGAATGTTTCAGGCAGAATGGCACATATTTATCGGCAAATATTATTGTGTACTGATTGGATTCTGGTACTTTGAAGATACAACAGCTTGTTTATCTGTAAAGGAAGTGGCTCTCTGATAACACAAGAATCTTTTGTACCTGTTTACAGCTAAACCTGACCCTGAGTGATGTCTCCAATTATTTAAAAGCTTATCAAAATTTTCATCGTGCGATAGTAGGAAAACAATTAAGTATTCTTTCCGATAAGATTGAAATGAAAAATGTTGCTGCCACTTCATGTGAGGATCACTCATTTATTATTTTGTTAGATGGTTAGCACACTAGAGTATTACACAATACTGTGACAGACAAGATGCAATTAGTACACATCGGCTTATTGTCTAACTTAATTGGTCTAATCGCGTGGGAATGTGATATTTGAAATAAGTGTCTAAAATGGACAATCTCATATTACGTCCGGGTGAGAAGTGCCAGGATGGTTTCTCTCTCTTTCTACACCTTGGTTGACTGCAATAGATGTTTTTTTCAAAACAAATTCACTTGCCAGTTCAGTGAGGTTTTAACTGTTTAAGTGCTGCGACTGTAAAAGATACACTCAGACAGGCTTTCTTGTAAGTTTTAAAAACAAAGGAAATAATGTTTATTGTACTTAAAACCCAATCTAAATAAAATAATAAAAATACTCCAGGGGCAGCATGGTGGCACAGTGGTTAGCACTGCTGCCTCACAGCACC